>NW_027616355.1:797500-955000 GCF_964187855.1 Myxine glutinosa | reverse complement strand
TATCCAGAAGGCTAGTCAACCAACGACTGGTTCAAGCAGGCTATCGTGCCAGGCGTCCTCTGAGAAAGCCACGCCTGACCAGACAACACAGCCAGCGCCGATTGCAGTGGGCTAGAGAGCACCATCAATGGCAGCCAGGACACTGGAATCACGTGACCTTCAGTGACGAGTCTAGATTTCTGGTCTATCGTCAAGATGGCCACGTCCGAGTGCGCAGACAAGTGCATGAAGCCCACAACGAAGATTGTATAGTGCCAAGAGTCCACACTGGAGGTGGCGGGCTGACCGTTTGGGCTGCTTTTCATGCAGGGGGTAAAACTGACCTGGTTGTTCTGAATGGAAACCTGAACCAGTTCAAGTACAGGGTCATTCTGGAAGAAACATTGCTTCCATTTGCTCGTGCAGCCTTTCGTGGAAACTTTGTCTTCCAAGATGACAATGCACGGCCTCATCGTGCTCGCATGATCCAACACTTTCTTGCTGACCGTGGTGTAGAGCATATGGAGTGGCCTGCCATGTCCCCTGATATGAATCCGATAGAGAACTTGTGGGGCAGAATTAACGCGTCAAATCGACAACTTCGACCAGCAGCCTACCTCTGTGCGTGAATTGCAGCAGGCTATTGTCACTGCATGGCGAGCGATTCCTGTCCAAACCTTGGCAAATCTCGTGAACAGCATGCCTCGACGTGTATGTGCTCTCCTGAATGCTCGTGGGGGTTACACGAAGTACTGAACTGTAATTTTACTGTCCGTAATCCCAGTCATCATTTAGCTTTTGTTTTTGTTGAAAAACAATTTGGCTAATGTACAAAATAAAAACATACTTCTGGAAAACGTACAGAAGTTTAACACAGTACTGTCCGTGAATCGAGTTCGATATCAGTTTACATCACTTTCAAGGATCAATTTATTTGCTTCGAAATGTCAAATGTGGTTTTTATTTCTTTTAAAGGTCACATTAACAAAATCTAGAATAATTTCAACATAATTCCAATGAACTTTTGGTTCTAAGTCATCTTGAAAAGTAAGTTCACCCCCGCAAAAATAAAATTCCATATTAAATGCCAAGTCTATATATATATATATATATATATATATATATATATATATATATATATATATATGTGTGTGTATCTGTGACGAGCACGGGTGAAGTTGGTCTATGTGCAAGCAAAGTCAGCTGTTTGACCTCAGGTTATCCATTAGATTCTCAGCTGCCCTCAACCTGCAGAGCATAATATGCATGTAGTCATTCCATTTTACAGTGAAATTCTTGCTCCAGTGTATAGGAGATGAACATGGTGATTAATATATTGTACACGGTGATTGAAATTGATGAAACTAGAATTATAAATGGATAAAAATTATGAATTATTTATGAATGAAAGCTGGCCATCTGCATGTATTATAAACATTATAATTGTGGAGTTATTTTGAACTTCTCCCCAAACCACCTTCTTCTTCTTTATTTACCCCTACTCCCCCTACCACTAGGCAGAATAGCCGAGAGGTACACGCACTCGCCTCTCGTCTGTCTAGCCTGGGTTAGAATCTTGGTCATCCTTCTGTCTCACAGACAGGGAATATATTGACCTTGAGTGAAAGTTAGGACATTAACTGCATTTGGACAAACTATTTATGAGACATCAACACTAAATGTAAGGGAGAATTGTTCTCATGCAGTTGTTGTTGTTGTTGTTGTCCTCCATGTTTTTTCGAGTTACTGAATTTGTTGTACAATAAGGCCTAATGCTCACACACTATTTCTTAATGAATTATTTTGTTCCAGGAAAGAAAGGTGCGAGTGACTTTGCTGACGCGAAGTACACAGTACCGGCGCATCACAAATCAAAAGCAGGCAAGGAAGCTCAATATTAGTTTCACTTTTGGAACAAATATACCTTGTGAGGTTTGCATTTTCTTTCAAGCACATTAACCAAATCAATTTAACAAACAACAATCACCTCAATTGACGACAAATGAAAATACAGTGCATGGGTCTCCATAAGTGATGGATTCTATCAAAGGTGTGGTTAAGATCTAATTATGGGTGAACCGTCCTGGGAAACAGGGTGTGGCTGACGTTTCAAGGGTTAGCCCTTCATCATGATAGCAAAAGATCCTGCCTTTATTTTTTTGTGTTGAGCGAGTGTAAAATGACAATGAGGAAGTGAAGTCCTCATTCATCGCAGAAGTCCCTCTTGCAGGAGGTAGCAGTGGGACAAAGCTGAAGAGCTAAATGCTAATATCTTCTCCCAGAGTTGTTTACTCAAGTGACTTTTTTAAAAATTCAGACAGAAAAATAGTGTGAAACCTGACTTGCAAAAGAATGACTTGGGACTTGACTTGCAGAAGAATGACTTGAGACTTCACTTGCAGAAGAATGACTTGGGACTTGACTTGCAGAAGAATGACTTGGGACTTGACTTGACTTGCAGAAGAATGACTTGGGACTTGACTTAACTTGCAGAAGAATGACTTGGGACTTGACTTCTGGAAGAATGACTTGACTTGATGTGACTTCCAGAAGAATGACTTGGGACCTGACTTGCAGAAGATTGACTTGGGACTTGACTTGCAGAAGAATGACTTGGGACTTGACTTGCAGGAGAATGAGTTGGGATGTGACTTGACTTGCAGGAGAATGAGTTAGGATGTGACTTGACTTGCAGGAGAATGAGTTGGGATGTGACTTGACTTGCGGAAGAATGACTTGGGACTTGACTTGCAGGAGAATGAGTTGGGACATGACTTGACTTGCAGAAGAATGAGTTGGGATGTGACTTGACTTGCAGGAGAATGAGTTGGGACTTGACTTGCAGAAGAATGACTTGGGACTTGACTTGCAGAAGAATGACTTGGGACTTGACTTGCAGGACAATGAGTTGGGACATGACTTGACTTGCGGAAGAATGACCTTACTTGATGCAACTTCCAGAAGAATGACCTGACTTGATGTGACTTCCAGAAGAATGACTTGGGACTTGACTTGCAGGAGAATGAGTTGGGACTTGACTTGCAGAAGAATGACTTGGGACTTGACTTGCAGAAATTTGACTTACTGACATTAAATAGTCATTGAGGTTTGAACACTGTACCTGTAGTGACTGACATGGGCAAATCTTTTCCAGTCCGTACATCACGTGACAGTCTCGCATTCAGTTCTTATTGGTTCCGTGTAATGACCAATCTAGTTATCCAGTTGCTTCTTGGGTGCTCGAACCCAGCGGAGTGACGCTTCTTGAGTTCGGCAGCATGTTGTGAAAGACTCAACAGGTTTTCTTCAGAATTCCACGTATTGTTGACTTTTTCTCATGCATCGAACAGTGCGGGGGGGGGCTTCACGTGCTTAACTTCATTCTGTTTATCACCAAACTCACCTTTTGCTGCATCCGTGCATCGTCGAACACTCGATCGTCCTGGGTTGATTTTTCCTCCTTTTTGGTATCGAGGAACTCAGAAGTTGATTTAAAATATATCTGGTATGAACCCTCCCTTAACCCATCAGTGACCAAGCCATTTTTAGGGGTGATTCATCACTATTTCACACTTTAAAAATTGGCAACACAAGACCGATTTACTATTTTTGCAGGGGTGCAACTTCAAGGTGAATTTTGTTGCGGATGGACATGTATTGACTCATTTTCAATGATATAAAATGATGAAATCCCATAAAAATTTATGGCGTTCAGTTCGAAAATATTAATTGTGACCACTCGAGTTGAAGGAAAATGACTTGTGACCTGACTTGACAGCAAATGACTTGTGACCTGACTTGACTTGAGAAAAAAATTCCTTGCTGACAACTCTGACTTTTTCTCGGCACCCAATCAGAAGCTCCCAGCTGCTTATTGGTGTCATGGGTGCAAACGACAGTGAAGGAGTGCTTAGTAGATTAAAACCTCAAATGGAATGTGTCAGGTCACTGAATTGTGAGTGGTGACATCGTGAGTGAATCTGCTTTGTGCCAATATTATAAATGTGTGTAGGAATGATGTCTCCTTTGGTTAGGTGTGGCGTGTATGTACAACTATAGATGGCGATATGTATCTATTTCTCCAGCTGTCAGTACAGATCAATGCACATTCATCTCTGCAAACTACTGTGCATGTGGCAATGCAGTGCAAGTACATGTGGGCCATATGGTCTTTTCATATACTAGGGCATGCCCGTACTATATATATATCTAAAAATTATATCCCCCCCCTCTATTTACATGAAATGGTTTGGTCCAAAGCGAACGGCTTGCGAGTACGGTGACAATCCCCCCCCCTCTATTTACATGAAATGGTTTGGTCCAAAGCGAACGGCTTGCGGAGTTTGGTAAAGAAATCGCCATAGCGTGCACAAACGCGCAGGAAAGCGAAAGAATCGCAAATTAGTTTTAATTAGTTTTAAAACATAGTTTAACGCCAACATAGTTTGCCAACGTGAAATAAATGAATACGCTCTCAAATGTGCCGTCCGAGGCAGAGTCTGTTCGGCACGTTCGGCACACGTGATAGCTCGCTGCTCTCTGATTGGTTGAATCGTTTTTTGGACATAGCTCGGTAACTACTTGTCCGATTAATATGAAACCTTGAAAAGGCACATCCTCGGGTCCCCAGCAATATACCTGGCAAGTTTAAAGTATATCGGACCCGTGGTTGTCGAGAAACAGCGGTCACAGACATACAGACATACATACATACATACACACAGAGATTACTGGAATTATAGATAGATATGTATATATATATATATATATATACAGACTTGGCATTTAATATGGAATATTTTTTTTTTCTTGACTTGGGTTTACTTTCTTAACTCAGTGTATCAATCTGGTGAGTTTCTTTTACACTTTGGTGATTTATTTGTTAAAATAACCATGTCACTGATTGTCTGTCGCAGCAAGAAGTCAACAACAGGATTATATCACAGGTGGCGTGGCAAAATGTACGGACAGATGCATTCGATGATTGGCTTCACAGTCGGGTATACAAGGGTTGTTGCGTTCTGTATTAGTGGAAAACAACTGCTGCACGTCTCCAAAAGTTATTACCGCTTCCTCTGGAGATGGTCCGTCAACTCGACAATGCTGTTTGTCATGGAGTGGTGGCTTTACGAAATTACGGCATGAAACGGCGTGCTATTGCTCGGCAGTATGGCATCACTCAAGGTCAGGTGTCAAAGATCCTGAAACGAAATGTTCAGAGGGGTGTCCCTACTCCAATACCGAGGCCAGGACGTCCCCGCAGAACCACAAGGAGGGATGATCGCCAGCTGCACCGGTTAGTCCACAATGGCGGAACCAAGTCAGCTATTCGGCTTAGGGCTGAGTGGCAGCAACTGACAAAGTGCCTGTATCCAGAAGGCTAGTCAACCAACGACTGGTTCAAGCAGGCTATCCTGCCAGGCATCCCCTGAGAAAGCCACGCCTGACCAGACAACACCGCCAACGCCGATTGCAGTGGGCCAGAGAGCACCGTCAATGGCAGCCAGGACACTGGAATCACGTGATCTTCAGTGACGAGTCTAGATTTATGGTCTATCGTCAAGATGGCCGCGTCCGAGTGCGCAGACAAGTGCATGAAGCCTACAACAAAGATTGTATAGTGCCAAGAGTCCAAGCTGGAGGTGTTGGGGTGACCGTTTGGGCTGCTTTTCATGCAGGAGGCAAAACTGACCTGGTTGTTCTGAATGGAAACCTGAACCAGTTCAAGTACAGGGCCATTCTGGAAGAAACATTGCTTCCATTTGCTCATGCAGCCTTTCGAGGAAACTTTGACTTCCAAGATGATAATGCACGGCCTCATCGTGCTCGCATGATCCAACACTTTCTTGCTGACCGTGGTGTAGAGCATATGGAGTGGCCTGCCATGTCCCCGGATATGAATCCGATAGAGAACTTGTGGGCAGAATTAACGCGTCAAATCGACCACTTGGACCAGCAGCCGACCTCTGTGCATTAATTGCAGCAGACTATTGTCACTGCATGGCAAGCGATTCCTGTCCAAACCTTGGCAAATCTCGTGAACAGCATGCCTCGACGTGTACGTGCTCTCCTGAATGCTCGTGGGGGTTACACGAAGTACTGAAATGTAATTTTATTGTCCGTAATCCCAGTTGTAATTTAACTTTTGTTTTTGTTAAAAAAAATTTTGGCTAATGTGCAAAATAAAGAGATACTTCTGGAAAACGTACAGAAGTTTAACACAGTACTGTCCATGAATTGAGTTCGATATCAGTTTACATCACTTTCAAGGATCAATTTATTTGCTTCGAAATGTCAAATGTGGTTTTTGTTTCTTTTAAAGGTCACATTAACAAAATCTAGAATAATTTCAATATAATTCCAATGAACTTTTGGTTCTAAGACATCTTGAAAAGTAAGTTCACCCCCACAAAAAAAATATTCCATATTAAATGCCAAGTCTGTATATATTGTTACGGTACGCGGTTATGGATGTTGTTTGCCGAGCGGAGGCTCCGCGACCGAACAGTTGTTCCCCGACTAAACCCGATTCACCCAAACGTTGGCCGTATCGCGCCACAGATATTCAATGGGGAAAAGACTAAGACGACGAATGCAAAGAGGAAGGAGAAGAAGACGTACAGAAGAGTAACGGGGTTTATTATTTACACACACACAAGCAAAAAGAGCAGTCACGATTATTTACAGGTGACATGAAAACGCATGTGACACAGTGAAAATTACTAGCTTATACAGACTTAGTTTACTACCCAGGACAGCACGAACAAAACAAACTCACGTACGCAAATGGCTGGAAGGGTAGGAATCGTTTGGAGGGATGAGCAGGTGGGATCACAGGGCACAGCGAGCAGGTCCACTCCGGGCGGGAAGCGAGGAGCCGGCAGCTCCTTGTATTTGGCTTTACAGCGCACGCCGGCAGGGTCACTCGGCTGGTTGAAACGGGGCTGGTTGAAGCGGCTCTTTGTCAAAGGCTTTTCGTATCTCTCACACAACTCCGGTACAACTCTGAACTCTCTCCCGGTGGACTGCCAACCCTCCTACGCACTTGGACTCATCTGCCGTATCTCTGGTGTGTCTTGTCCCAGCGATCGTCGCACCCTTCTCTCCAAACCTTCAGCGCGGTCTGACACGCCCTCTTCGGTTTCGGTACCGCCCTCTCCCCCGTGCTCTGTTTCGTGACCTTGTATCGTAATCCCACGGGCTTGTCTCCTTATTTGGGCATGGCGCCGACGGCACGCCCCTCGTGGCGAGCCACGGGCTTGTTTCCTTATTTGGGCATGGGGCTGAACAGCCCCGCCCTTCGTGGCGCGCCCTGGGCTTGCCTCTCCCGGGCGACCCCGCCCCTCCTGTTCAAACAGAGCACGGAGCACATATTCACTATAGCAGCGAAATGAGAGGGCGTGCACCCCACGCTTGTGAACTGCTTTACCCGCAGATGGAGAGTTTGGCTGGGAAATGGAAGTATTGAAGGGGAGTTATTCTTAATTGATTCGGTGCAATGGAGTATTATTCTAATGGAAGACAAGGCCTTACTCTAAAACACATAATAAGATATAAGCTACTAAACAAGGGTTTTATCGTGTCCTTCAATGTGGTGTTTCATGGAATAACTACCGGGACGCCCTTTTTACCTTTACACAACTCTGGAGGCAGGAGGAGCCATATCCAACCAATGTTACACAACAATTTACCACTACAATACACACAATCAAAAAAATACAATCCTCATATCCGCAACAATATGTTATATGCTCAATGACGCACCCCGGTGATGGTTGAGGACATCTTCTCAATTGATTAAAAAATTAGGTATATATATATACATAGTCACGTGAAAAAGTAAGTACACCCCATGTAAAGTTTTGACTTTTTCAACATATTTCAACGTACAGCTATTTGATCTTCATTTCAACAATATTGATAGATAAAGGTGGTATAATATAACAAATATCATGAAACATTTCCATTTTGGAGTCCATTGTATAATTCAAATAAACATAAATGCAAATTTCGCATGTGGAAAAAGTAAGTACACCCCGACATTTATCACTCCTTCAAATACCTAAAATTAGAATCAGGTGAACCAGCTCAGGTGCAAATGATTAGAACATCGTCAGAGAGGATCTTGGAGGAACCTGTCTTATTTAAACCTCAGACATTTAGTTTGGTTTGCTCTTTGTTGTTGAAGTGTGCAGCGTCACCATGCCTAGATCAAAGGCGCTCTCTGAGGCCTTCAGAAAGAAGGTGATAGATGCCAACGAGTCTGGGAAGGAATTTAAAAAGATCTCCAAACAATTTGAAATCAATCATTCGACTGTCCGGAAGATCATCTACAAGTGGAGAAGATTCCAAACAACTGCCAACTTGTTCAGGCCAGGCCGCCCCAGCAAGTTCAGCCCGATAGCAGACCGCAAGATGCTGAAAGAAGTCTCGAAGAACACCAGAATGTCATCACGGGACCTACAGGTAGCTCTTGCCACTGTTGATGTCAAAGTGCACGAGTCTACCATTAGAAAGAGGCTGCACAAATTTGATCTACATGGGAGGTGTGCCAGGAGGAAACCTTTGCTGTCCAGAAAGAACATCAGGACAAGACTAAAGTTTGCCAATGAACACCAAGGCAAAGACCAGCACTTCTGGAACAATGTGCTCTGGACAGATCTTCTCAATTGATTAAAAAATTAGGTATATATATATACATAGTCACGTGAAAAAGTAAGTACACCCCATGTAAAGTTTTGACTTTTTCAACATATTTCAACGTACAGCTATTTGATCTTCATTTCAACAATATTGATAGATAAAGGTGGTATAATATAACAAATATCATGAAACATTTCCATTTTGGAGTCCATTGTATAATTCAAATAAACATAAATGCAAATTTCGCATGTGGAAAAAGTAAGTACACCCCGACATTTATCACAATCCCCTTGTCTTTTTATCTGGCCGACCCGAGTCCTGGAAGTTATACGCTCCTTCCGGTCGGTATTAGGTTGGGTTATTGGTCAATTTAGTCCGATTACCTGATTACTAACCCCGACCGTGAAGCAGGGAGATAACTCCCGCCCGAACCACGGCGTCAGTGGATACGCCGAGTGAAGCGAGCCGCGATTCGGGCCGTTAGCAAGGACTAAACCCAATTCTGAGCGGTTTCTAATCGTGCCACGTTTACCCAATGAGAGAAAAGACGGATGCGATCGGATAAAAGGAAACCAGGAAAGAACAAGGCAATTTATTACAAATGTACAGAAAGAAGAGGAAACGAAAGAAATGTACAGGATAGGAAGAGGAAGAAGAAGAACACAGGGCAGCCTTAAACAGTCTTATTCTTAATACCCAGGACAAACGTACACACTCACACGGGGATTGTAGATGGGTGATGGTCACCGGCTCGTCCAGGCTCCAGTCGGCTCCAATCCAGGCTCCGGTCCAGCGGGCGAAACCCGGCAGGCAGCTCCGCGTATAGTGGAACGCGACCGGACAATTTATATAACGGGGGGAAGCTGGTACACTGCGTACTTAATATGTGCACTATACAAAGGCGCCAAATGCCACCTCTCCAATGTACTCCTTTGATAAGGTCCTCCTTTCATCAGCGCCACTGCATCAATCTCTGGTAAGTTCTGTCACCATCAGTGCTCTCTCCCATCAGTCAGTTCTTTCAATGCAACCGCGTTCTCCCAGTAAGTAAGTGAAGGCGAGCTCTCTCACGCAGTAAGTGTTCTTGCAATCACGACAGTCCTACGCGCAGTCCTGTAAAAGGGCTTTGCGTTCACGCTTATGTAACTCACCAAGCGATCACTCCGCGAGCCCCAAAGCCACGCCTGTCGGCGATGTCACTTCAGCCCTGGTTGGCTGGTGAGGGCTTACCGGCTCCGCCTTTGACGGCTGGATGACATGGCCACACCTTCTTCCTGGTGTTCTGCCCCCTTTCTCAAGCCTCACCTCGTGGCTTATGGCGGCGTTGAGCGAGCGCTAAGGCAGCGAACGCTGCTAACAAAGGCGCGTAACAAATTGTGAGAGCCATAGGGCAGACTGGAGGGCGCATAATGGCGTCGCTTGGAGAGGGAGGCTTTGCAAAATGAACAGAATGGGCCTACTTCTTATTTGATTGACACAACGCAGATTCAACTATTGGAAACACGGCCTTATCTAAACACATACTAATGAAATAACTGAAGTCCTATGATGACCTACGTGTTGCTTGTGGCCTAACTATGGGGTGCAACCTTTAACCATTTAACAATGTCATATTTACACAAGTGTGGGTTCTAAAACCGCAACAATATATATATATGCATAATATAGCTTCTCTGTCTCCAGAGACACCTGCTCATACCTTTTTGTTGCTTTATCTTGCAGTTGGAGAGAGCCATGAAAACTGTGTCCTTATTGGATGTTAGGGTTGTTGATTACAAGTTCAAGTACGTGTTTATTGGCCCATATGTGGTTGTATTCTTCTCCCTTCCATGAGAGACATTCCTTATTTCACTATCATTTTAATCTGCTGCCCCATTGGCTCTTTGTGAATGATTATTGGGTTGTTCGTTTCATAGGTCTAGAGACAGACACAGACACAGACAAACACACACCGACACACACACACACACACACACACACACACACACACACACACACACACACACACACACACACACACACACACACTTCCACTTTGGCTGTCCCTGCAGGGAGATAGACTTCACAGAGCAGCTGCGAATCACGCACAACTCGGACGTTTTCATCGGTATACATGGAGCTGGCCTCACCCACCTGCTCTTCCTTCCCGACTGGGCAGTCATCTTTGAACTGTGAGCACGGTTACGTCGTCTCTGTTTCATGGATCGCTGAATCGATCTCATGTGTGTGCAACATCATGTATAACAGAGCGCGAGTCACCACCACCAAACACTATGTACGTTTCTTGTTCGTGCAGTTAAAAGGGCCTTCCTCGGTGTGACCTGTTTTCTATTATTAAATACGAGGTGTGTTCAAAAAGTATCCGACCTTTGTTCATAAAAAATACTCGTATCCAGATAGAACAAACTTACACTAATCTCCTTCAAAGTAGTCCCCTTGGGCTGCCACACACTTCTCCCAACGGTTCTGCCACTGTCGGAAGCAGCGCTGGAACGCCTCTTTTGGGATGGCGCGCAGCTGGTCTGTCGCATTCCGCATGATGTCTTCTCTGGACTGAAATCTGGTCCCTTTCAGGGCATTTTCAGCTTGGAGAAAAGCCAGAAGTCACACGGAGCCATGTCGGGAGAGTAGGGAGCCTGACGAAGCACAGGTGTGTTGTGTTTGGCCAAGAAACTCTGTATCAAATGTGAAGAATGGGCGGGTGCGTTATCGTGATGGAGCTGCCAATTGCCCGCTGCCCACAGGTCCGGCCGTTTGCGTCGCACAGCGTCACGAAGGCGACGCAGAACCTCTTGGTAATACTCCTTGGTGATGGTTGTGCCGTGTGGTGCGTACTCATGATGAACCACGCCACTGGAGTCGAAGAAGACGGTCAGCATGACTTTGACATTGCTGCGGACCTGCCTTGCTTTTTTTGGCCTCGGGGATGTTGGATGCTTCCATTGTGATGACTGCAACTTGGTTTCTGGGTCGTACCCATAAACCCAGGACTCATCGCCAGTGATCACTGTGTTGAGGAAGCTGGGATCGCTGTTCAGTCTCCAGCATGTCCTGTGCGATCTCCAAACGGAGTTGCTTCTGCTCAATCGTTAGCAGCTTTGGTACGAACTTCGCTGAGATTCTCCTGAAGCCCACATCCTCCTTCATAATGGAATGAACGGATCCAATGCTGACGCCCACCTCGTCTGCAAGTTCTCTGATTCGACGATCCTGCATCACCAGGGTCCTCAATTGGTCAATGACGATCTCATTTCGGGATGTTGAGGGCCTACCCGAACGTGCTTCACTCTCCACTGATGTGCGGCCATCTTTGAAGCGGTTGTACCACTCCTTTATCTGTGTGGTGCTCATTGCTTCGTCCCCGAAGGCCTGTTGAATCTTGCGGATCGTTTCCACTTGGGAATCGCCAAGCTTTACACAAAATTTGATGCAGTAGCGTTGTTCAAGTTTTTCCGTCATTTTGTCAAAAACGAAAATCCGACGGCGCTCACTTACACTTCCTCACTCATCGGCGGTCTGCCGTCGAATGACAGCTTCTGCAGGTGGGAAAAAATTCACGCGTGTGCATTAGGATCACCTACATACGTGCACCAATCAACGCCTCCCTAGCTTCATTTGTTTACGCACGACAAATTAAGGTCGCATACTTTTTGAACACACGTATATTCCACCAATGGGCTGATCTGGATTCAACTGCTCATCCCACCATGAACAGCCTTGTAACCGAGATGGAGTAGTTGGTACTGTATGAAGATGGGCTGGCAGGATAGCCTAGACCAGAGGTATCTGTACTGCATGCTCTAAGGGTTGGAATCTTTATACAACTGTCATTCTGGTACTTCACACCCATCAATGTGTGCGTCATCCATCAGAGGAACGATAAGTGGAAGGACCCGTCTGCCAGTTCTCGTAGTTAGTGGACTTTAAAGATCTCAGTGTCTTTCGTGGAGTGTACTCGTTATCTCCGGAACCCCGAACAAATTAAAAATTCCTGCCACCTCCAGTCCAGTCGGAGTGGCGACCCGTCCAATATTGATTGTAGCAGAGAAACACATGTTGAATAGTTGTGACATAGCTAGACTCTGTAAATTGTTGTTCTTCATTCAATTACCAATATTACTATTATTTATTGTGTCAAGATGACCCAACAACAAAAAGTGAAAATCGTTTAATTGATGTGATGCAATAACTCCTAAAATAAAGGACAATTTCTTTCCTTTTTGCAGCCACAACTGTGGGGATGAATTGTGCTACTGGGACCTGGCAAAGTTGCGTGGGGTGAAGTATATGACGTGGCGGAGAAAGAGTGCAGTGTACCCAGAGGATGAGGTGTGTATCGACGATCCATTTGTTTTAATATACAACTGCATCAACGAGAAACTGACGGTTTATCATTTAAAATGTGGTGATTTTATTAATTGATACAAACTCTTTATGATTGATATACTAGTGCATCGCCCTATCAGTACAGCAGCAGGCCTCGACATTCCTATCGGCTTCTCCATTCAGTCTCTCACTCATGCTAGAACCTTCTAAATCAGCCTTGCAAGTCCGTTGGACCATCATGATGTAATGCCAAAGCGTCATCGTCTTCCTCTCAAATGTCAAAACTTTGTATCCTCAAATTGAGCCGTTTTCTGATGGCAGCCATGTTGGCTCCGATTGCCGAATTGTCACGTTATGGCTTCCCTATTTCGGTTGGAGTGACGCATCTTAAAGAAAGAGCATGTGACTCTCGAAAATAACTTTATCACCATGAGCACACGTAAGTATAAAGATAATAAGATATAAATAAAGAGCACACACCACCCTTGGCCAGCAACATCGTGCAGCCAGAACAACTATACTTCCTCCTACATCATTCGAACTGGGGATCAGGAACGATCGGTCACATTGATATCAGGCCTTGCTCATGTATTCCTACATTGAACATTTGGTCATTTCAATACAGTATCGTATATGCAGTGTGTAATTTAGGCCTTCACCTTGCTTCAAATCTTCAGTCCTTCCTTTCAAGGGAGAAGCTTAACCAAAGCTTTCAGAATCATTGGAATCTCCCGCAATGAAGCCAACTCCAAGGGCCTTTCACTCACTCACCGCAGGCAGGTTGGTGGTCTTTCTGTCTTCGACCGACTCCTCTCCGGCCTTGCTCCCCCAGCTCTCTCTGTGCTCTGTCCCCCCAATATTCCTTCAGGTCGCACAAGATCTGCCAGAAACCCTCCTTTTTTTTCTTTTTCTTTTTTTTTGTATACAGAGTCGAAGCTCGTGAAAGAGCTAACATTTATCAAACAAACAAATCAAACAAACAAGCAAACAAAGTATATAAAAAAGGGAGCGGTCGACAAGATGGGGAGAGAAGAGGAGGAAGCACACAAACACAACATTTGAGGGCAGGGACATCGGGAGATGTGTGGGAGGCAGAGGGCCTGGGGGGAGGCAGGATAGGTATAAAACGCAAGGACACCAAGGACTTCCAGGAAAGAAGTCAAAAGTCACCTCAAAAAAGTGATTTTGGGGTGAAATTAGCAGGGGAAGAAAAGATCAAGGTTTTGGATGGGGGAAGATAAGAGATGGTGGTGAACATCCGTTTGAAAGACCTGGAGGGAGGAGTGGGATTGAAGAGAGTGAGGGAGTTTGTTCCAGAGGCGGGAGAAAAGAGGAATGAAGGAGTGAAGGTGAGCAGAGAGTCTTGATTTTGGCAGTTTAACCATAAGAGGGTTGCTGGCAGATCTTGTGCGACCTGCAGGAATATTTGGGGGACAGAGCCCAGAGAGAGCTGGGGGAGCAAGGCCGGAGAGGTCGGTAGAAGACGGAAAGAGCACCAACCTGCCTGCGGTGAGTAAGTGAAAGGCCCTCGGAGATAGCGTCATCGCGGGAGATTCCAATGATTCTGAACGCTTTGGTTTCAACAGCGTGAAGACGAGCCAGGTGTGAGGCAGGAGCACCAGCCCAGAGGGGAGAGCAGTATTCCATTGAGCTGCGGATGAAAGCCTTGTATGTGGTGAGGAGCTTAGGTGTGCCAAGGAAGGACTTCGCACGACGGAGGATGCCCAGTCGGCGACTGGCTTTGGAGGCCAGCTTGGAAATGTGGTTTTCCCAGGAAAGATCATGGCAGATAGTGAGACCCAAAAGCTTGAGTGACAGAACTTCTTGGAGAGGATTATGGTTAATCTCTTATGGTTAAACTGCCAAAATCAAGACTTTCTGCTCACCTTCAGTCTTTCATTCCTCTTTTCTCCCGCCTCTGGAACAAACTCCCTCACTCTCTTCAATCCCACTCCTCCCTCCAGGTCTTTAAAACAGCTGTTCACCACCATCACTTATCTTCCCCCATCCAAAACCTTGATCTTTTCTACCCCCGTTAATTCACCCCAGATCCACTTTTTGAAATACCGACTTCTTTCCTGGAAGTCCTAGCTATGTCCATTAGTCTAGTAGGAAGACTAGGTCCCCCTGCACCCCCCGGAGATATACTTCTAATCAGTGTTTCTAGATTGGAAAAAATGTGTAGAAAATGACTAGCTATGGCCCCAAGCTGAAAAAATGTCCCACATACCATTTTTATGCAAATTACTGCTGCCATTATCAAAAAAACGATTTTTGACATATCTCAGCCAATATTGCAGATAATTGAAAAATGAAGGTGTCTAGACCCATGTTTTGAAGGGCATAGATCATGATAGAACTATTCATAACATGATTACATGTGTCTATGGTATACTAGTATGCTAATTAGTGCTTTATTTACAAAATAATCACAGTTTTACGAAATAATAGACTCATATTAAGGTCCGTCTACACAGACGTTAACACAAAGTTTTATTTTTCTAAATATTACAACTGTCAAAATAGTCCTAGCACTCAATGTGACCACTCTTCTCTTGCTTGTTTTAGATAAACATCATTAGCATTAGTGATTCTACACTGAGTCAGTCATCATCATTTTCATCGAAATCGTCAGAGTCAAACTCTTCTTCTCCTTCCTCTTCCTCCTCCTCTTCGTGCTCTCCTGTGTTCAGAAGATCCACCAGTGAGGTTGGTAGGATGGGACCACTGGACCACATTGGTTTCAACAGTCCTTCATCAGTCCTTATCCATCCTTGCTCCTCATAAGGTTTTGGCTTTTCGATGATAGGTTGATCGGCTCTTTTGTACAATGCTACGCGGTGGTTCACACGCTGGATGTGCGGCTTCAGGGCAGACTGGCATGGAGGAAGGCGAGCCAGATCAACCTTGGACTTGGATGTGAGGGTCTTGTCCTCTCCCACCATTTTTCGTAGCAGCTTGGCACGGACAATGTCCACTGATGACTCGCGACTCTGGCCGTACATCACACAGGTGAATTTTTCTAACTGCCTCTCCACCTCAGGGTTGGCATCCCAGTTGTCACCCAGTTCACCGAATGCCCTGTGAAACCTGGGATTCTTCTCCAGCTTTTTCAAGGGCCCGACTTTTCCCTTCCCTTTGAAGGCACTGGTGCAGTCTTCTCTGCTGAACACATAGTACCCCAGGAGAGTGGCACAGTAGTCCTCTCCCAGGGATTCTGCCAGCTCAGAGACGTTGACAAGTTGGCGATGCTTCCCTGACCCTGTATCCAGGTACACCGTCAGCTTGATGTTGTGGGCATGGTGGAGCAGGATCAGGAGGATGTCTGTGTCCGGTGTTCTGACTACAGCGTTCTTGTATCCGATGGTAGCAGCATGATGGAGGTACAGAACCACCCTGGTATCAGTCTCTTCCTGGTTGCTGTAGATCGTGGGGAGTTCACGTACCTCGACCTGAAACACAAAAAGGCACCGCATTTCAATCACCAGTCACTGCCAGTTTCAGATCTAGACAAACATCACAGGTAATCACCTTTTTTTCAGGAAAAATTACAAATTGAATCGCCATTCACGAAGGGCTTTCAATTTTACCTTGCCATTCGTTGAGGCAAGTTGGTGGGCCTTCCCCTCCACGATCAGCACAGCCATCTCTGTTCTCTCCAGCCTGGTAGCTGCCTCTTGTCCACTCCACACTTTCAGAAGAAGCTGGCACATCTGCTTTTTGTTGTCGTCATTTGCAAGGAACATTTTGAAGTCATATGGCTTCCTGGTTGCTGGTCCAGCCAGAATGATCTTCTCTGAGCTGCCCCGCCTCAGCCTTTCCTGCGCTTTGATTGACTCAGGATGGTAACTGTCAGTGGAGAACAGAAAGTGCTGCTTGGCCACCATCTGATCAAGCACCTGCAAGCATATCTCACCACATGTTGGGGGAAGGTTGGCAAGGGTATGCAGCAGCGCCATTCCATCCTGGATGAACAGGGCATCCTTGGGGTATTGCAGATCTTGTGGTGTGGTGTCCTCTAAAAGGTAGTGCAGAATGGAGGCTTTGTTGGTTTTGCAGAAGAACCCATCTGGTGTCCCAAGGCTAGGAGGCACTGGCATCAGGCAGTACTTCATGAGTTCTCCCAGGTCTAATGGCTCATCTTGACTCTGAGACTTGACAAGGAGCAGGAATGCAAGGTTGCTTTGCTCCTGATACTGGATGACCTGGAATGATAAATGGTGATTGGTTGATATGTACTACAGGAAGGACTACAGGTGAAAATTATTCATGTGCTATAAATTGGCATATTTACAATCTTTACATTGTTCATTGATGTGCACTGTCTTTAATAAACAAATTTGGAGTTCAATCTTGTATCTCAATATAGCATGTACAGGACGCCATTTAAAAATACAACATAAAATACAAAAGCACTTGGGTATTGGATTACATCCTTACCTTGCCCTGTGAGGATGTTAGTGTGATCTTCTTGTTACTAGCCTCCATGGTCTTGAGTTTCTTTCTCTTGATTGGGTTGAAGAAGCTCTCAGGTTCTCCGCTTTCCAGGCGCCTGATGAAGTCAGCTTTCGCAGCTTTCCCCACAGCTTCTGCTTGTAACACATCCATCTCAACATCCATGGGGACGGGAGCACCAGAGGCCAGGCAGTAGAGTTTGTCCTTATCAATGATGGTGAACGGATTGGTGAAGTTCTTGATAGTAGTTAGGGTTCGCTGAACGGCCTCCTCGCCTTTTCTGATCTCTGCCTTCTCTAGTTCACGATGTCTCCCTGCTCTTGGGCAGTCTGGGTCATCGATGAGATCCACCATCTCAAGGGTCTTTTCATAGAACTGTGCCCGTGCTGTGGTTGTTCGGCACCATCTCTGGTATGCCCCAAACTGACTGTACAGGCCAGCAAAGCCACCTGAAAAGTGAACATATTTTAATTGCATAACCCAATCATTAAAAGGGAAATGTTTTGTAAGAGCAGTTTACATCATATAAAGCTGGTTTCTACAGTTTCAAATGTATAATGTACTGAAAGAAAATGATGTACCTGATGATTTAGCAAAGCGCATGAACGTTTCTTCCATTGTCTTGTCGACAGCACTGAGTGCCCCTGGTATCATCGAGCGAGCCACTGCGATTGCACCCATAGTAAGCAGGTCCTTGGCCCCTGGGTGCGTGCTTTCCAGATTTGTCAGGTGGACTTCCAGCCAAGTCAGATATCTGTAAAGTACAGAGAGGGAAATACTGTAGACATTTATTGGAATAGCTCCTCTCATAATACATGAACCCAAGTATCAATTAAAATCTACTCAGTGATGGTTATACATTTTACCATGTATGCTACACAAACCTGGAGTAGTTGTGTCCGTCAAAGGCGAAGAAGATATCTGCCATCTCTCCGTTACACTTGTGAAACAGCTGGAGGTTGTTGGTCTTCACAGAGTGGAGGAGCATGAAGACAAGATGGCAGTGGGTAATGAACGACATCCAGAAGGCAGCTGTCTTCCCCAGGTGGCCCTTGCGCACCTTTTCCTCAAAGGCATGGTACTTTTTGATGAGGAGTAGAGTTGAGGGGTCTTTGAGGGCTTCATCGAGGTGCTCTCGGTTGCAAGACTGGGTCATTCTGAGAAGCACAGCAGGGTCAGAGATCATGATGTTCTCCTCCTCAGTGAATCTCTCCATCAACAGCCTCTCCATTGCCTCACACACTGTTTTGAGGCAAAAGAGGGACTTTGCGTAGGCCTTTCCACTGAGAACACCTTTGAGAGATCCACTTGTTACTAGTTGTGCCTCAAAGAGAATCCCTGCATATCCAGAACCACGCATCTTGTGTCCAGTGAGCATCCCGATGTAGTTCATGGATGTGTGGAAGGGTCCAATCGTTACTACATGACTAGCAAATTCATTTGGCCAGCGCCAGATGATGGGAAGGGCTTTCATGCAGACACCCAGATCAAATGTATTCAGGACCCATCTCTGACCCACCTCAGCAGTTGCTGCCTCGGAACGCTTCAGTAGCTCACGAACAACTGCGTTGTCTGTGATCGGTTGGTGGATAGGCGTGCAGTAGTCGACTGTTGATTTGCTGGGTGGGGGAGAACCAGTTGCAGAGGTGAAACCCCCTAGCCCAGGCACAGGCTGCAGGCCACAGCTTCCGATGTATCTGATGAAGAGCCAGATGTAGTACTCTTGCATCGTAGTGGCATAGACTGTGTCATTCTCTGCTGGCGGTGTGAATGATGAGCCTTCAGGGAACTTCGGGCCAACGCGAGTAAAGTGCAAGGGTGGGAGAGTTTTTGGTGTGTCGACCTTCAGGCTACGCTGTTGTGACCTATTGATGGTAGGTAGCATTCGGTCCTTGCTGCTCTCGAACCCGGGCTTGACCTCCTGCACCATGATTCCTCCAGCACTGTTTACAATGTTGCTGCCGTGCACACTGGTAGTGGTTTTATTCAAGTTGTCCCACTCACAGTGGAATACAAGGTTGCCCTCTCCTGTCACAATTTGTGGTGTACGATAAGTTGAGACTTCATCCAGGACCTTGGCGAGAGCAGTTTCCAACTCCAAGGCGAAATCGTAGCTCTCAGAGTGTCCAAGCCTGTGTAGTATTGTGGTGAGCTGTTTGCTTCGGAACAGGTGCCTTACAGTCACACAGAGGAGAATGTGCTTTGGTAACTTCCATTTTCCATCTGACACTGCACGGCACAGATCTTGTCCAATGGAGAAGACCAGACGCTTCACCTTTTCTGTCTCGATGCCCTCCTTGCCAGTCATTAGCACGCTGAGAAAGCGGACAAGGTCTGGAGGTAGGATGTCTTCAGGATTGAGCTCCATGTCTTCAGCTGTTGGTGGCCATGGTTGGTCTTTACACTCTCTGAAAGCCTGTAGAATACCCTGGCGAAGTTGGAGGGCAACATTTTGGTTCTTGTTTGTGCTTCCGAGTGTGAATGCTCGTGCGAGAGCATTGGAAACTGTTATGTTTGAGCTGTGCACAAGCCAGAAAGAAATGACATCACATTTGTCATGATCAACCTTCGTGAAGTGGATATGCTCCTTGATTGGGTCATTCTGTAGGCGTTTCAGTAGTTTCTCTGACCGATAATTTGAGTTCTCATATCCATTCAGTTTCAGTTCCTCGACATAGAGCAAGCGCAAGGAAGAAAGCTGTAGAACTTTATTCTGCTGGATGACCTGGGTTTGAATGTGTTCCAGTACTGAGTTGAATGCCTTTTCATGGGCGGCTGACATGCAAGCCTGCTCCTTTGGTGCTTCGGCTCTGTGAATCGCACGCTCATAGTTGTAGAATGCTGTGCGGAAAGCTTTAAAACATGACGGATGGTGTTTGGCCTCACATGCAAAGAGGTCTTTGTTTTTCACCTTTCGATGGAGTCGATAGAGACCCATTTTCTCAGCCCGTGTTTCGATTTGCTCCCATGCATTTTCTTTGTTTTTAAAGGATGGGAAGGTTGTAGGCCTCTCAGTATTGCGATGAGCATCTTTGGTCTCAACTTTCTCACAAAATATACACTCTGGCGGGAAGATGGGTTCAGCAGAACCTCCTGGTTTACGAGGAGAGTGATGCCATGATGAGGTTGATGGCCCTGGTTCTGTATCATCTCCCAGACGATGAAAGTGGCGGACAAAGTGCTTATAACACTTGCTGTGATATCCTACTCTTTCTAGGTCATCAGGAAGAGTTGCCGGGATCTGATCACATACTGATTGCATACGACATGGGGAGTCATGCGGTTGGTTGAGACGTCTATCCCGGATCTTTTGAAGCAGTTGCAGTTTTTCTGAAGCAGATCCTTTAATTTTACGGAGGGGCGTGAAATCCCCATGATCAGACATGGATGGTACATGAAGGATGCATGTAGGAGGAGAGCTTTGGGCTGCAGGTTCTACACTCCGTTTTCTTTTGGGCATGCTTGCTGTCGATGTCTACCATCACTGTTAAATGACAAATAAGAAATCACGAATGATGTTAAAAGTGCCTGTGAAAGGAGGCTCTGAGTTTTCAGTGAGGTAACAGAGGTTCTGAGTCATGTTCTACACTAGGGTACTTTTTAGCTGACTAAACCATGTTTAGTGGCATCAAAAGTGCTAATAGCTAAAACATCTAAATTCTTCCACACTAACGTTAGCTATCTAGGCCAATGAAACATTGTGCTAAGTTACTGTAGCTAGCTCAGCTGTCGTGCCTCTTTCTGGTTCAATTCATATACAGAAGTCAACAGATATGTCTCATGTTTGGCATTAACAAAAGTTTAAGTTACACCGACATTAGGAACATACTGTACATAGATGAGGCTAGCTTTAACGTTAGCTAACATGGTGCTAGCTGGCTCAGCTGTTATTCTGCCTGTTTATGATTTCATGCAGAAACTGAAGTCAAGAGTGTGAGTAACATTATAGTTAGCATCTTACCTGGCTAGATTGGAGGATGAATACCAAGAACAACACACAGATGGAATGGAAGACTGAACTTTCAACTGAGGTATTCAATAACATCAACGTTACCAATTGATACGAGCGCGCGACATTACCAATTGATACGAGCGCGCGAGCGCGCATGTTACATGGATGGAAATGTAAAATGGCAGCTATAGCAGCACTAATTTGGATCTCTAGTCTGTCATTTCTGCACTGTGATTGGATAACATAAAAAAATATGTTTGGGAGTTAACAGCAGGAGTTGGTAGATTTTACGTGGGCTGGGTGAGAAACCTTTAAATAAGCAAGTGAAAATCTCTCGCAATACAAAGTCAATGGTGGGAAGAAAAGTTGAGTGGTACCAATGTTACTGCCAATGTCCCGCCCCTATGCAAGACTCAGGAGCATCTTGTTGACATTTAACCTTGAAAATACCTGGGTTTAGACCCCTTATGTACCATGTTAAGTTATCTGCAGTATTAACGTATCCTTATCATTTGTAAAACTGATTATTTTGTAATTACAGCATTAATATGCATACTAGTATACCATAGACACATGTAATCATGTTATGAATAGTTCTATCATGATCTATGCCCTTCAAAACATGGGTCTAGACACCTTCATTTTTCAATTATCTGCAATATTGGCTGAGATATGTCAAAAATCGTTTTTTTGATAATGGCAGCAGTAATTTGCATAAAAATGGTATGTGGGACATTTTTTCAGCTTGGGGCCATAGCTAGTCATTTTCTACACATTTTTTCCAATCTAGAAACACTGATTAGAAGTATATCTCCGGGGGGTGCAGGGGGACCTAGTCTTCCTACTAGACTACATGTGTTTTTTTTTTAACCTCTCCCACCCCCAACTCGCTTACCATGCCTCCTCCCCTCCCCCCACCCAGCCCTCTCCCTCCCACATATCTCCTGATGTCCCTGTTCTCTACTGTTGTTGTGCTTGCGTGCTTCCCCCCCTCTCCCCATCTTGTCTCCCACTCCCTTTATTATGTATTATGTGTCCGTTTGTTTTTTTTTGTCATGAATGTTAGCTCTTACATGAGCCTCGATCTTGTATACAAAAAAAAGGGGGAAATCCTGGATGTCTAATAAAACCAAGGCATCCCACTTACACTTGGTTCGTGGTAGTGGCTGGCAAGTTGATTATGCTCGTTGAAAAACGTCTCTACATCGACACATTTGGAATATCATGGATATAAAGAATAATATTTTCGGCTCGAATTTACGAGAGGCGTTTCATGGTTAGACACACGTAGTGGGATGATCACCCGTTCAAAGTCAAATAAGTTTATCGCCAAACTCTGAAGAGTATTTATCTAATGCGCAATCAAAACCCAATCACTAGCGTTTAAATAACAAAAACTTTTACATGTGGGCGAGGGCATATTTAAGATTGTGTTTAAGGCCTTGAAGCAAGCATTGCATGGCTTATCATTGGTATTTTACATGGGAGGGTGAATATGGATGTGTTTAGAGTGCTTGATTGAGCTCATGAGGAGGTTGAAGAGGATAGGAATAGGACAGTTTGCCACGTGCATTGAGAATCTTTGAGGATAGATGCAATCCTCTGGAGAAGTATGACAATATCAAATTTGTCCGGAGTTAAAGACTCTCGAAAGAATCATTTATCTGGGTGCTGAATCGAATTTAACATGATCTGGAGCAACCTACGAAGAAGAGCAATGCGCTGAATCCCCTCCAACAATTTAGTCTGTATCGCTTTTATTCCATGCAAGCGCATCATTTCAATTGGATGTTGGAGATGTTTCACAAGCTAATCGGCTGTTTATCTCCATTCGTAAATAGCTATTTAGATGGGTGATTAGCTGTGCCCGTGCAACCAATGATGTTTTTGTCGCCATTTAAGCGTTTGGTGTGTGTTAGAATGACGCTCGCAAAAACCTTTCTGTAAATTCAGCCTTTGTTGGCCAAAATGATGTGCAGTGTATTAGCAAAAGTATTTGGACCTAAAGGATGCACAAGGTTTATTCACAAATGTTGGTTTGATTTATGATGGGGGTGTTGGTACATTTTTGGTAACATTAGCACATTACCCTCCTTCAGTCTCTCATTCATTCATTCTCATTCATTCATTCATTCATTCTCATTCATTCATTCTCTCTCTCTCTCTCTCTCTCTCTCTCTCTCTCTCTCTCTCTCTCTCTCTCTCTCTCTCTCTCTCTCTCTCTCACACACTCTCACACTCTCACACTCTCACACTCTCACACTCTCACACACTTTTACTACATGTAAACTTACACATGCAATTCTGACAACAAAAAAAGCCTCAGCCTCCCCCTCACACCTATGTAAAGTTCTAAGTGGTTCTAAAGGGTAAAATACAGAAATTGTGGGTGGAATTAAGTGAACTGTCCAACCAATGGGTGGAGCCCGGACGCACAGACGCAAGCACGGCTCTTTTTATACTGTGCAGAGGTACACCTCAGATCACCGTTCATTTTGTACTAAATTTAGGCCGATATCAAGAGTAATATTGTGCCATATAATTTGAAGGATCTACTTTCCTATTGCCAATAATTTGGGCTGCCTGTGCTATTTTCAACATTGGTGTCTTCCATTTTCTCTGAATATCTACAGTCGAATGAAGAAGCGGTCTTGCTCATGAAGACTCATGTCGATCTGCCTAGGCAGACAGGCAGAACGACGGATGAAATTAATAGGACATTGATCTCCTTTTTGCCCATGGTGGTTAGCATACTCCATTCCAACATTCCATTCATTTATCCAGGCGACTTAGAAAAGCCTAATGTGAAGATGTTGTGAACTTCTGATATCCGATAAAGCATTAAAAATTAGGTGATCGAGCTACTTACCTCATGGCTTCTTGGTTACAAACAGTCACAATAACTGCTGCACACCTTGTTTTTCGTTGTGGGAACTAGATGGTATTCATCGAATACTTACCCCGTGCAGTCAACTTGGTGCGAGCCAACTGTTTTTTTTAAGGTTTTTTTTTTTTTCTTTGATCCAATATGGCTGCCAGACCACGTAACTGATGACATCATCAATTTACATTCTCCAATATAATTGTTGTGTAGATCACACAATACATTTCAAACTGATCGTATTAAGCATTTTTTTTTTTTTTTTTTTTTTTTTTTTGGTATACTTAATCGAGGCTCGTGAAAGAGCTAACATTTATTTCACAAACAAATCAACCAGACAAACAAAATATACACAAAGAGGGAGCGGAAGACAAGATGGGGAGAGAAGGGGAAGCACACAACCACAACATCTGAGAGCAGGGAGAAGTGTGGGAGGGAGAGGGCTTGGGGGCAGGAGGTGTGGGAAGGGGAGGGGGGGGGGGGAGGTATAAAACACAAGGGGACCGAAATTAGCGGGGGTAGAAAAGATCAAGGTTTTGGATGGTGGAGCATAAGAGATGGTGGTGAACAGCTGTTTTAAAGACCTGGAGGGTGGAGTGGGATTGAAGACAGTGAGGGAGTTTGTTCCAGAGGCGGGAGAAAAGAGGAATAAAGGAGTGAAGGTGAGCAGAAAGTCTTGATTTTGGCAGTTTAACCATAAGAGGGTTGCAGGCAGATCTTGTGCGACCTGTAGGAATATTTGGGGGACAGAGCCCAGAGAGGGCTGGGGGGGGGGGCAAGGCCAGAGAGGAGTCGGTAGAAGACGGAAAGACCACCAACCTGCCTGCGGTGAGTGAGTGAAAGGCCCTTGGAGTTAGCTTCATCGCGGGAGATTCCAATGATTCTGAACGCTTTGGTTTCAACAGCGTGAAGACGGGCTAGGTGTGAGGCAGGAGCACCAGACCAGAGGGGAGAGCAGTATTCCATAGAGCTGCGGATGAAAGCCTTGTATGTGGTGAGGAGCTCAGGTGTGCCAAGGAAGGACTTCGCACGACGGATGATGCCCAGTCGGCGACTGGCTTTGGAGGCCACATTTGAAATGTGGTTTTCTGAGGAAAGATCATGGCAAATAGTGAGACCCAAAAGCTTGAGTGACAGAACTTCTTGGAGAGGATTATTCAGAAAGTGGATGGGAGGGTTTTCCAGTCGGTCTTTTCGGAGAGACATCGTAAGAGTGTGAGATTTATCAGGATTGAAAGACATGTTCCATTTGTTTGCCCAGTCTGTGATTTTGTCCAGGTCTGTAGAGAGTGAGAAGGCTGCAGACTGCCGATCTGAGGGATGAGGAATGGAGCGACAGAGAGTAGAGTCGTCAGCAAAGAGATAGAGAGGATTTTCAAGAGAGTCAGAGAGATCGTTAATGAAGACCAGAAAAAGCACAGGGCCCAGAACACTACCTTGGGGAACTCCAGCCTGAACAGGAAGAGGAGATGAGAGAAACCCATTCAGGGCCACACGTTGACTACGACCAGAGAGGAAGTCCGCCAGCCATGCGTGGAGATTTCCATGGATACCAAAGGAGGAGAGTTTGGTGAGCAGAGCAGGGTGCCAGACCGTATCGAAGGCACGTGAAATGTCAAGGGAGACAGCTCTAATTTCCTGTTTGGCGTTGAAGACCTCCATCCATTGTTGAGACAGCAGAAGCAGCATGTCCAGAGTAGAGTGACCAGGTCTGAAACCAAATTGATGATCAGAGATCATCAAGCCATTGGAGCAGAGGAAAGATTTCATATCTGAAGCAATGATGGATTCCATGACTTTGCTGATAATTGGGAGAAGGCTGATTGGTCTGTAGTTGCTGGGATCTGTTTTTGCACCTTTTTTGTGCAAAGCGGTGATGTTGGCTGATTTCCAAGCAGATGGCAGATGACCTTGAGCAAAAGAGAGGGTGAAGAGAACAGAAAGAGGGAGTGAAAGAGCGGAAGAACATGATTTTAGGACCCGTGGGCTGATGCCGTCAGGACCAGTTGCAGAATCAGAGTCGAGGGTTGACAGAACCCTCGTTGTTCCGATAAAGGAACATCCGATAATGTTTGACAGAACAAATACAAATTTGTTGTATTTGTCGAATTATGACGTCATAATAAGGCACCAATGATGTCATTGTTAACAACACTTATTCCCCATGGGGAGTACTTGACAACGATCCACGTTTCAGTTTTTTCTATCGAGCGGTTTCAGAGATATAGAGGTGAAAAGTTTTTCAGTTTTCAAGATGGCGCCAATACCACGTGACCTATGACGTCATAATTATCACTAAATAATTCTACAGGAGGAAGCACTCCTATGTTGCAAAATTTTGTGTCAATCAAGCCAACGCTTGCTGAGAAAATTAATTTTAAAAATGCAGACATGTACGTATATACGTACGCCAAAAGCACGGCTGCGACCGATCGCTTAACCCCACTTTCCGCTTCGTGAACGCAGGTTAAAAATGTGCCATGCAGAATAGGATGTTTCATTTAAAGTTTCGGTGTGCTGTCCCAATACTTTTGGTATTACAGTGTAGATTTGATGACACTTCAAAATTCAAGAAGTTTATATGAAAACACTTTAGTGGTTTGCAATACTGTACAATAATTCTTAACACAATTCCATCCTCTCTACCCCCCACCTTTTCCATCTCTGTACCTACAGGGGCACCACCCTACACTGGGCAACCACCCAAAGTTTACAAACTACGCTTTCGATGTGTCAGAGTTTATGCGTCTTGTGTTGTTGGCTGTGGAGCAGGTGCAGAGCCATCCCACCTGGCAGGACAGGCACGAACATGACGAGTTGTAATCAACTCTTCAGTTTAAAGAAAATCCAATCTTCTTCTCCTTCCCTTCTGAGTTACACAGCCATCTTACTTGAACTCTAACATGAGGCTAAGTTGCTAAAAAAACCATGATGATGATGCAATTGAGTGTAATCTATTTACAATGTTGTATTAATTTTACAAGATACCTCAGACTTGCAAAGGCTGCAATATATTGTCGTGTGCACTTCGGCCACCCAAAAACCTTAAGCGACGCTGGACGGGAATTGCACATGCCCACGCCATGGTCGCTTTTCCCCCACCGGCCAGCTTTGGGCCAAATTCAGCATGAAGCACCCAAGTGGTTGTAGATGCTTTGCGATTTAACGAGCGTGTCAAAACGCGCTCGTCATTTCCCATTTTACTCATTTCCACTCCAGGGATACTCCATGAAGCCAAAACGGTTTGGGTGGGAAATGTGGCAGAAACGGATATGCACACGGGACTTAGGAGATATATTATTTAACAGAAGCACACGACAAAACAATAATGAAATCCCGCAATACGAAAACAAAATGATCAGGATATGTAAACAGGGAAAGCAACTAAATCCCTTAGGATTTCACACACATTGACCTTGCAGATAGAAAGCGGGTGAATGAGGGGTAAAAACATGGGATGAAACCGGCCAGGCCATTGGTTGCAGGGTTGTCTCTGGAAAGAGGGGCAGGAGAGCAAAAGCAGGAGCATGCACGAAGGCCTGCGAGGCAAAACTTCCAGGAGGATTATGTCCAAGTGTGGATAAATCATTCAGAGGCCATGGCCAGAGAGAGCCAATAACACCCAGCCTCAGCGTTACAGCCCTAAAAGGGAGTCTTGATGTCTCCGCCCAGGCCACAATGGGCCAACAACCAGCCCCGACACCCCGCAGATCACAGACAGGGAGCGGTCTGAAGCCCGCCTCCCCCAAACTGACGGACAACTGCAGCCTTCTCCCTTCAATAGTGGGAAGGAAACATGCCACATCCAGTTTCACCCAGTTTGACATGACAGACGTGTGAAAAAACATCCTTAACCTCCCTAAGTAATAAATGCCACAACGCCATCTCCCAGTGGCACACGAACAAACAGGATGACTTGTGTCCCTATTCACTTGGACTTGATACCGGGAAGAAACTCCTAAAATGACACTGAAACCAATGGGGGTCTATACCCTAATTTTAATTGCTGACCACTCCTCCCTTTCCCTCCACCGGCAAATGCAACTTCCTTATTTATGAGCTACATGCATACTTTCCTGGTGATCCTTGCTGAGATTATATGGTATTTGCAAGGTCTATGGTATTGAGCTACGGAATGACAGGTTGGCTGATAAGATGTGGCCGTTTCTTCTGCAAACGATATGCATATAACCACGTGATAATACAATGCAGTTGGGATGAAGAACCCCGCTGCCAAAACTGATCTTGGGGAAGTCTTTTTGTTTTGTCTTACATACGTTGTAATGTACAATCACAATAATGAAGAAGCGACATCATTGAGAAATGAAGTACGTGTTATTCCCAATATGGGTATTTGACAAATATTACTGCATTTAAAGTCGTGAGGTTGTCTTGTTAAACACTTTTTCATCTGCAGCTCAATGGAATACTGCTCCCCCCTCTGGGCCGGTGCTCCTGTCTCACACCTAGCTCGGCTTCACGCTGTTGAAACCAAAGCTTTCAGAATAATTGCAATCTCCTGCAATGAAGTTGATTCTGAGGGCCTTTCACTTACTCACCGCAGGCAGGTTGGTGGTCTTTCTGTCTTCTACCGACTCCTCTCCGGCCTTGCTCCCTCAGTTCTCTCTGTGCTCTGCCCCCCAAATATTCCTAAAGGTCACACAATATCTGCCTGCAACCCTCTTATGGTTAAACTGCCAAAATCAAGACTCTCAATTCACCTTCACTCTTTCATTCCTCTTTTCTCCCGCCTCTGGAACAAACTCCCTCACTCTCTTCAATCCCACTCCTCCCTCCAGGTCTTTAAAACAGCTGTTCACCACCATCTCTTATCTTCACCCATCCCAAACCTTGATCTTTTCTACCCCCGTTAATTCACCCCAGATCCACTTTTTTGAAATACCGACTTCGTTCCTGGAAGTTCTAGCAGTGTCCATGTTTTCTACCTTTCCCACTCCCCCCCCCCCCCTTTCCCATGCCTCCTCCTACACACACACACACACACACACACACACACACACACACACACACACACACACACACACACACACACACACACACACACACACACACACACACCAAAGAGATAAAGAGCCTGAACTCTTTCTCTTTGCTGTGCTCTGCACAACCCGTGCAGAGCAGGGTTCGTTGCAGCGCGCAGAGCGGGGTTCGTTGCAGCGCACAGAGCGGGGTTCGTTGCAGCGCGCAGAGCGGGGTTCATTGCAGCGCGCAGAGCGGGGTTCGTTGCAGCGCGCAGAGTGGGGTTCGTTGCAGCACACCACAACTTTCCCGGGGTACAATTGGTCCGTGTCCTTGTTCACAATCCGAACCTGATGTCCAATAGCCAATTCAGGTAATTCCGGCCCATCCGTTCTCTTGTGTTGCTTCGCCATCCGGTCTCCACGTTCCTTCAATCGTTCCTGAATTTCCTGACGTCTTTGTTGTGCAGGAAGCAACAGACGGCTTGGTGTGTTGGTGCGTGCTGGCCGCTTGAACAGCATTTCGCTTGGACTTTGGAGGTGGGTGTTAGGTATCTCGACAGACTACGATCGATTGTAGCACACGTTTATTGACTCTCCCGATACAGGCCCGATTCACAGCAGCGCCATCCGAGCTGGGCCGTAAATTCCGGAAAAACGGAAATAAACCCGCGGTCACGGTGTAGGGATACAACGGTGAATATTTGCAGCTTGCGCATGTCAGCACATGATCCTTCTCTGGATCAAAATGAACGAGAACATTGGACAATTTGAGCAGATCCTTAGAGGTCTGGAAAGCTGATTGTTCAGTGGACCCCCAGCTCCAGGAGACTCCTTTCCTCAAAAGCCGATAAAGGGGGCCCAAAACGTCGGTCACATTCGGGATGTAACGACCATAGAACTGAAGCAAACAGAGGTATGACTTCAAGTCGGTTACGTCTCGTGGAGCCGGAGCATCCTTGATAGCTCGGACTTTCTCATGTCGGGTGTAGACCCTCGGCATCAATCGTATGACCCAGGTACGTGACTGATGGCACCATAAACTTGCACTTGTCTCGATGCAAACGTAGGCCGGAGTCCGAAATCTTCTTCAGAACTCTATCCAGGTTTTGTAGATGTTCTGCGTCTCTACGACCAGTAACCAGAATATCATCCTGGTAACAAACGACATTGCGTTTGGCGGCAAACAAACTGTCCATGACACGCTGATAAATTCCAGGTGCAGATTTCACTCCAAAACTGAGTCGGTGGTACCTGTACAACCCACGATGTGTGTTGATGGTAAGATACTGTTTCGAATTCTCATCCAAGCGGAGCTGTAGATAGGCGGATTTGAGATCGAGTTTCGTAAAAGTCTTGCCTCCCATGAGACGAGCATAGAGGTCTTCGATCCTCGGGATTGGATATTTATCCAATGAATAACACTTGTTCACGGTCATTTTATAATCTCCACATATGCGGATGGACTGGTCCGATTTTATGACCGGAACGATGGGCGCCACCCATTCGGCATACTGGATTTGCTCGATGATGCCCAGATTTTCAAGATGATCCAGTTCCTTGTCAATCCGCTCCCGCAGGGCGAAAGGGACTGGGCGAGCTCTGCAAAATATAGGATTGGCATCCCGGTCAACACTGAGTTTAGCCGTATGTCCTTTCAAGGTTCCAAGCTCATTCTTGAAGACATCCGGGTACGTATCCAGCACATTTTTGAGTGTGTATGCTGCGGTAAGAGAAACGTTGGCTGCCCGGAGTTGATGAATGCTTTTCCACTTTAGTTGAATTATGCTCAACCAGTCCCTGCAGAGTAAGGAAGGGCCCTTTCCAGGAATGATGATCAGGGGTAGGTGAAACTCACGGTTATCGTAGCCCACCGTGACCTCACAGGGAACAATCTTCTCACCTGCATAGGTGGAGAGTCCATAGGTAGTAGGTTTCAGATGGGGTCGGTCAGCATCACTCCACAGGTTTGTGAAAACAGCATGGCTGATGAGCGAGACGGCCGCACCAGTGTCGACCTCCATTTGCAATGGTCGATTGTTGACTACAACAGTGGCAAGAAGAGGGTCCCGCCTATGGTGAGAATCAATATGAAACAGGTCACACGATTCTGAGTTGTCGGAAACAGAGCTCACCTGGTCAAGCTCAGGTTCCTCCGAACCGATAAACTGATGAATCTTGTCAGCAGCTTTCCCTTTTCCCGATTTGCGAGTGATGCAAGCTGGAGCAATATGGCCAGTTTTCGAACAGAAATGGCAGGTGGCATCTTTGAACCGACACGTCTCCGGAGGGTGCTTTCCATTGCACCGAAAACATTTGTTGTGTGTTTGAGACTGCACTGGCTTCTGACGAGGAGCCTTGTTCCAACGTTTTGGCTGAACATGATCCAACCGATTCACAGCAGGGCTGGTACCAGACGAGCGAGTGGCACCGATGCTTGTAGCGTTGCGTTCAGCACTTTCCATGGAAATGGCGGTGTCTCTGGCATTTTGGAACGTCAGTCTTCTCTCAGCAAGCAGGCGTCTACGAGTGCGGTCATCGGTCATGCCAACCACCAGCACATCACGGAGCATGTCGTCAATCGTGTCCCCAAACTCACACAGATGTGAGTTTTTTGAGGTGTGCAATGAAGTCTGCGATCGACTGACCTTGCCTGCTGTCTGCACATGTAAAAATTAAACCGACACAGGATGACTGAAGGAGATGGATTACAATGTTCCTTCAAAGCGGCCTTGAGCTCTGCATTCGTGAGCTCCTGGATTGTCCGAGGCCGAATCAGGTTTTTAACAAGTGTGAACGTCTCACCTCCGCAAACGGACAGGAAGACGGCCTTCATCAGGGCTTCGGTCGCGATGCCGTTCGCCTCGAAGTAGAAAGACAACCGCTCAGAATACGTGTCAAAATCCCCCTCATGAGGGTCGAATTCATTGATATGGCCGATATGGCCGAAAGTCTCCATGTCTCTCGGTCCCTGCTCTCAAATGTTGTGTTTGTACCCTTCCCCCTCTTTCCCCATCTTGTCTACCGCTCCCGATGTTATTTGTTTTATGTGTCTGTTTGTCTTTCTGTGTGATTAATGTTCGCTCTCTCACGAGCCTCGATCTTGTATACAAAAAAAAAAAAAAAAAAGTCATGGTCTAGATGTTTATCCTCGTCGCCATGTAAAGTATCTCGACAAACTGCGATCAATTGTCGTACGCGTTTATTCACTCTGCCGATCAGGCCCGATTCACAGCAGCGCCATCCGAGGTCTCGCGTAGGGATACAACCCGGTCCCGGTGTAGGGATACAACGGTGAATATTTGCACTGCATACATGACAGGCCGTGACACCTATCGGCTCAAAATCCTTTTAACTGTTGACTTGGTAGTTTTTACAACTAGCAACGGTACACGCCCTAAGGGTGGGACTTCAATTGGGAGGCGCAAACGTTTCATATAAACATCCGTTATAAAATATCACACGCAAATCATCAAAATCAAAACAGTATGTTCAGAATTTCAATTTAAAAAAGCCACATCACTGTTCATATCGGTAAATATTATTCCATCGTGTTTCAAATCGTGATATCAACTGTATAGTCAGGTTCATTATGTTCAGATTTATAATTTCGTTCTTTTTTTGTGGAGATTAGCAAACCTATACATTTTTGGAAAGCTTATAGCACCAGGAATCCGAAAAACCATGTTTCCATTTGCGCAAATTTTTCTTTGGCGGCCATATTGGATTTTCAAAATGGCCACCATCGGAAACCTATTTTTCGCGATATCTCAACATCCGAACCACCTAGAGTGCTGATTCCAACACCTATACCCACATTTTTGGGGATGAGGAATCACATGAAGCCATCTAAAATAATCTACACCTACCCTGGGATACCAGGTGGCAGCCTACAGCGGATTTTCAAGATGGCCACTTTCAGGAAACATGTTTTTTTCTGAATATGTATACCACATTGAGTGATGTTTCGCCTCAGTACAGTCATAGTCATAAATGGGATCATTTCAACATGTTCAGTTCATGTACATGGAAAGTCATTATATCAGACCTAATAGTTCATTTAAAATAAACCTCATGAAGCTCACAATTACTTACCTGTTGTCGTTTTATATATTTGCAGGTCTTGAGAGAAGATGAGTGAAGTTACGACTCAGCCCACACAGTGGCAGCACTGCATAATTTGTCAAACCGCTTCAGCAAAATATGGAACGCTTGTCCAGCAGCCCAAACCGGACTCGTTTGAACACTTGCTACAAACCCTTAATGATAGAGCAGCCTACCATGATGGAAAATATGTTAAAATTCACAGTCGCTTAAAGGATGAAACAAGTGAAAGTCTGCAATTCAATAATGCAGTTTGGCATCGTATCTGTTATTCAAATGCAACCAACAAAGAGAAGGTACAACGTGCCAAAGACCGCCATCAATATCACATTTCAGCCGGCTCCTACACAGAGAAAAAAACGTGGACAAAAGCGAAAAAGCACAGAACTGGACGAACCATCAACTTCCACCACCAGTCCGTTTACACGTTCTGCAACAGCTCCATTCATTAAGGAACATTGCTTTTTCTGCCAGGAAGATAACGAGCAAAAATTGTACACATTGAGAACAGAAAACGGTGGGAAAGCATTACACGATGCTGTGGAGCTGTCTGGAAATCTCACCCTGCAAACTAGGTTAAACACATCCATCTCACCCACTGATGCACATGCAATCGATGTTCAATACCACAAGTCATGTTGGACAACAAATGTATTCCATGTGTTACGTACCAAGGATAACAAGGGAACAACAGAGAGAGGTCATCCGTTTCAAACATCATGTTTGATTGAGTTGATTAGCCTTGTCGACTGTCAAACTCAGAATAAACAATACTTATCCATGGCACATATTGAAACAACATACATCAACTTGCTTGGTGGCACAGATGCATTGGCGCACCACTTCCCTGCATATAGTAGACACTGGCTCAAGGAGAGAATTCTTCTAGAACTACCACACGTAACGTCTGTTAGGCAAAAGGACAGGAGAAAACCTTCTGTTCTTTACTCCCCAGATGCATGCGAATCCGATATGGTTCAGTCTGCCATGATAGAAAGTGAAGTAGACGATCTGAATATTATCTATAAAGCAGCAAAGGCATTGCGCAGAATTATCAAGAACTTCCACCAACAGGAAAACTCATCCGATGCTATACAGGTCACTAGCAGCACAGATGATGTTCCAGCAGCACTCCACGCAATGATCAGATGGGTTATGGTGGGGCCAACAGAAACACTAGAAACTGAAAAACGAACCACTCACGTTAACAGAGAAGTACTCACTGTTAGTCAGATGCTATTGGGTGGATTCAAATCTGACAAGCAAGTGAACTATAGGCCCAAAACTGATTCTGCGACCTTCCGATCAACCAAATCACAAGAAACTCCACAGTCTCTAGGATTAGCCTTGGCAGTTCACCATGACACAAGAAACAAGAAACTCCTGGAAAGTCTCTGCTCTCAAGGTTACTGTGTCTCGTACAGTCGTGTTATGCACCTCGAAACAGCCCTAGCAAATGCCATTGTGGAAAACACCCTGAAGTTCCAAGGACTTTATGTTCCTCCATTTTTGAAGAAGGGAACTTTTGTGTTTTTTGCAGCTGATAACACAGACTTTGCTGAAGACAGCGTGGATGGCAAAGGGACAACCCATGGAACAATCATTGCTGTTTATCAAAAACGTGACACTCAAGGAGAAACATTGGCGCCACAACTGAGCATAGCTGACACTACCAGTTTGTCAGTGACCCCGTACCAGGTTCCTATGCTTCATTGTGACAAGCCGGTGCCGAAAACCATAAAGAGAACAGACACATTCCACATCAGCAAGGATGGTATATCACCAGCGTATCACCTTACACATCTAGGATGGTTGGTTGCTTCTATGATCACCAGAATGCAGAAATCAAACAGCACATATATACCTGGTTGGGCAGGATACCACTCATTGCTGTCGGGTAGTCACAGTTTGACACAAGTCGGAGTCTTACCCCTTCTACCTGAAGTAGCACACGAGTGGTCGACTCTTCTGACCGTCATCTCTCAGACAACTCAGCTAAAGAACTTAGTTGTTGGTACAAGCCACCCTACAGTCATTTCCTGGGATATGGCCCTCTATGCCTCTATGCTATATAAAAGGTGATAAGGCTGCTGGATGCAAGGCCAGACCTGAAAGGTACCGTTGTACCTCGGCTTGGCGAGCTGCATGTGGTCATGGCTGCTTTGAGAGCCCTGGGTACTTCCATTGAGAACTCAGGTATTGATGACGCGTGGATAGAGGCCGACCTCTACGAACCTTCAACAACAAGGCAGATCCTGAGATGTTCGCATTACAAACGCACTCTCCGTGCTCATATTTATTCATATATAGCACTTTATGAAATGGCGCTGGACCTGTTCTTCAAAGATTATCCACAGTTGAAAGCCGTTTGCTCAGATATGTCAGAAGAAATAGACGAGGCATGTTCAGAAAAGGACAAGTTCACCAAAGCCACAAGTGTGAAAGAAGCCAACACAAAACTGTTGAATGTCATCACTACAGCTGATGTTGTGAACATATTCAAGACTTGGGAAACAGAACAATCCAAAAAAGCCATGTTCAAGTCCTTGATGAATTACCTGCATCGAGTGGAGACAATTCTGTTCTTTGTGGAAGCTTCTCGGGACGCAGATCTCAAACTCCACCTCGAATCTGGTGAGGCACTCAGCAAGCTATTTTTCTCCATGGATCGTATCAAATACAAACGTCTTTGGCCGCGATACATAGCAGATATGTATGACCTGAGGAAGACACATCCGGCCACATACAGGGAACTCGAGAATGGAAATATCTCAGTAACGAAATCTAGCATCCCCTTTGTATCAATCGGTGCAGACCACGCTTCGCTTGTGAACAGGAAAACAGAGCAATGAAGGTTCATTCTGGACTTCCAGGCATCTCCAATAATGCCAATGCAAGGCAGAGATTCTTTATGGCCTCTCCAGAATTGTCACGGCTGACCAGAGAATTCAAAGATCAGTTCGACACCAAAACAGACAAAGTGACAGAACACCACGAACTTAGTCCGAGGGCAGTGAATCTGAACAATACAGCGGTTGAAAAGATCAAGGCTGCTATCATGAGTCATGGCAATCCATTTACCACAGAAGGAAATAGCATATACAACTTGATCACACATGCCTATGTCCCAGAGGAGCACACGTCACAAATCCTGAATATCGACAACATTGGTCAACACTTGTACGAAGAGTATGTTGATGAAAGAATCAACGGAACAGTCAGCTTATTTGCACCCGTGAAAAAAGAAAACAACACGATGTACTTGTCTGGTGTGAAGAAGACCAAGATCATGCTCAGGGACAAGTCAGTCGACTTGAAGGAAACAAAAGACTTGTATGGAAGGCTGATGATATTGACAAAATCAAGCCGTGATGTTGACCAGAAAGACGCAATAGGCAACTACGAATTCACCCTTACACCTCGCGCCTTGTTCGCACCAAACGGTGACCTGCTTCCTTGCCTTGACAAGTCAAAGTTAATCCATCTCCTTGTGAAACATGGAGACTTAGCTCCGGGTGACTTAGCTCCGACCTCAAGTCCTCAAGCTCAAGTCCATAACTCTGCAGCTATGAAAATAGCAGTAGTCGACGCCATGGTTCTTGTACAGAAATTGTCGACAAAACCAGCTGCAACAGTAACCGTTGAAGATCTCAGTGTCAGCTTTAATACCAGATTGATGTCACTGACAAGACATTTTGACGAAGTTATCCTCGTGTTTGATACTTACAAGGCCGATTCGTTGAAGCAAAGCACAAGACAAAAAGACGAGGGGGGCACAATCCAGTCCAGTACCAAGTGAAGGACAATACCAAGATCCAACACATCACCATGAAGCGGTTCTTGTCACACGATCAGACAAAGTCAGATTTGGCAGAATATCTGGCTGAGAAAACGTTGGAGTACAACAGAGATGCCTCCAAGCTGATAATTATATGTGCAGCAGGAAAGGCCAAGAGTAACAAAGGCGTGCATTTTGAAGACAATAATCATGAGGAGGCAGACACTCTGATGATTCACCAAGCAGTGCTGGCAACTCGCCGCAATCCCAACGCAGAACAGCTTACCTTCTTCTCTCCTGATACGGATGTCCTGGTCTTGGTCATAGCTAACTATGATGTTCTGCTAAAAAACACTGCTGTCTCCCTTGTGTCGGGCCTTGTGCAAGTACAACCAATCTGGAACAATCTTGGCGTCGAAAAGGCCAAGGCATTGCCAGCATTCCACACATTCACAGGAGCAGACAATACTGGACGGTTTTCGCGAATAGGCAAAACAACATGGTTTGAAGCTTTCGTCAGAGCCGATAGTGACGTGATACAGGCCATGAGAATGCTCGGTGATGCTGCAGATGTGACCGCAGATCAGATGTCCAACTTGGCAAGATTTGTATGTGCAGTGTACGTACCAAAGGGAATATGTATCAACAGCATTCCGGAGTTGCGCTGGTACCTCTTCTGTAAACACATGACTGAAAGTCACAAGTTACCTCCAACGCTAGGGGCTCTAAATCAGCATGTTGATCGTGTACATCTTCAGGCAAGGGTATGGGCTCAGGCTACTATCGCACATCAAGTGTTCCTGGATCCACAGCAACATGGCTACTTCAAGGACAACGATGGGGAATTGAAACCACTAATGACAGATGTACCACCAGCACCGAAAGCAATACTTGAGATGGTCAGATGTCAGTGCAAAGGAGACTGCTCATCGAGACGGTGTTCGTGCCGTGCCAATGACTTGGCATGCACAGACTTGTGTTTGTGCAGCTCCGAATGTGAAAACGACGATGACTGTCAACCTGTTCTCTGCTCTGACGACAGTGATGAGGACATTTGAAAACCTATGAGGACAAAATGTTGATGAATGTTGACAAAGATAAAATTTCATCTATGGGAAATATTCTATGTTCAAATAAAAGTAATTATTACATGTATAATTATGGATTGTATAGCCTCATCTCTATATACTTACCTCTTGAATACATAAATCACCTGTTTAGGATATATGAGGGATGTGGTTTCATAATTATGATCCGTGTGCCACAATGTAGCGAAACATCACTCAATGTGGTATACATATTCAGAAAAAAACATGTTTCCTGAAAGTGGCCATCTTGAAAATCCGCTGTAGGCTGCCACCTGGTATCCCAGGGTAGGTGTAGATTATTTTAGATGGCTTCATGTGATTCCTCATCCCCAAAAATGTGGGTATAGGTGTTGGAATCAGCACTCTAGGTGGTTCGGATGTTGAGATATCGCGAAAAATAGGTTTCCGATGGTGGCCATTTTGAAAATCCAATATGGCCGCCAAAGAAAAATTTGCGCAAATGGAAACATGGTTTTTCGGATTCCTGGTGCTATCAGCTTTCCAAAAATGTATAGTTTTGCTAATCTCCACAAAAAAAGAACGAAATTACATAACAAACCTGACTAGTACACTTTTCTTTAGAAAAACAAATGGAATGAATTTGTACCTCTTCTTCAGCTTAGAACTTCAGGATAGACGACATTGCTGATAAAAGTTCCTTTTCTCTCTTTGAAGTTCTTGGCAAACATTTTTATATTGTCGCTGCTGCCAACGCGACGCCATGGCATTATTCATTAGTAATGATATTACTACGTAGACTACGGATTTTTATGTTAAGAAAATAGGCCTTTTATGGTTTGAAAAGCGGAAATGTTTTTTTTTTATGTGAAAAAATCCCGAAATATTTTTTCCCCCCGTTTTATTCATTTTTTATTATTACCAAGTTTTTCAGAAATCAGTCAAAAAAAGAACAAAAAATGGTAAGCTTTTTCCTGCACAACATTAAGCACTCTGGGCTAGTAAACAGGTAAAAAATGACGTTCAGGTACCTTTATTGCAACCGCATTGTTTGATAAGTAGAGGACTAGAAGAAATTGACAAGACCCTTTTAGGAACGGTTAAAGTAGGTGTTTGAAATCATTATCTTGGTAATGTTCTCCTTGGTGAGGTGGTGTCGGCGGTCGGTGAGGACGTTTCTGCAGATGGAGAAGGACCTTTCCACGTCGACGCTGACGATGAGGCAGTACCTCAAGAGGGGGATGTCAGCAAGCTTGACTCCAGCCGGCACACCAACCTCAGATCCGTGCTGATCTCCATCCAGGATCAAAGCCACTGTCCTCAGCACACCAATGTCGGGATTGCGCTGCAGCACCGCCTTGAAATTGGTGAGCAGGATCTCCTTACGGCAGCCTCGGATCTTTTCGAGCTCCTCCTTGGCCTGATCAAGGAGCTGGAAGGCCTTGGCCAGCTCCATGCCGGCCTCCTCCAGCTGCTTAAGGATCTTCGGGATGAACGACACGTGGGCATTTAAGAAGACCAAACTGAGCTTGATGTCCGCCTTTCCGAACAGGTCCTTGGCACTCCGGATTGCCATCGCGTCGTCATCGTTCAGCTGGTCCACAATGTCCTTGACGGCCTCGAAGTGCTCGGCATAAAACACCGCGGCGTCGATCCACGTCCCCCGCCGAGTCAGAATGAGCTCCGGGGGGAGAGAAAGATTGGGCTGCTGCTCCTTCCAAAGGACAACACGCGACGGGGCTTTGACGAACACCTTCTTCGTCGTGGCAATCAGGTCGTTGACGTCCTTGAACATTTCTCGGACTGTCTCGCAGACACGGTGGAGCGTGTGGGCAACGCAAGTCACATGCAGCAAGTCCGGGAAGAGTTCCTTCAGGGTATGGCCAGCCTTGATCATATAGGCCGCGGCGTCGCTGACGAGGACCTTGAGGCACTCAGGCTTGAAATCAGGCCAAAGATAGCGCAGCGTGTCATTGACTGCGCGCACGATCTCCCCGGAGTTGGTCTTCTCCAGAAACATGCACTGGACGAGGTGGGGACGAAAGTACCCCTCCTTGGACAAGCGTCCCGCGATGATGTTGGCCACATAACGACCTGCCGAATCGGTCGTCTCGTCGACGGACAGCCAGATGGGCTGCTGTCCGAGGTCGGCACGGATCCCCGCCAAGGCCTCGTCATAGCACTTGTCGAGGTAGTGCTTTCGAATCCAGCTTTCATCGGGGATCTGGAGAGTGATGTGCTTCTCCAGGAACGACTGGAGGGCAGGGTTTTCCAATTTCGACCATGGGATGCCAGCGGCCAGCATGGCCTGGCACAGCTCCTGAGCCACGACGTCGCACTTGTGCCTCTTTCCACCACCAAAGTCCTCCATGGTGGCTTGCGTGACCGTCCTCTTCTTCTTCAAGGCCAAGTTGCTCTTGTGGCGGTCTCCTCGGACATGTTGGGCCAGCTCAGACTTCTGCTTCGCCCGGAAAGTCTTTTCACAAGCTCGACAGAAAGCCGTGTCACTCGACACGTACTTGAAGGTGGCCCCATCGCCGCCAGCGTTGAATTCCTTCAGCCACTTGTCACGAAGAGCAGCACTCATCTTGATAGGAGACTTGTTCACACTTTGTGTACACTCTCTCACTGCAGTACACCGCCTCACTGCTGTACACGCTGGGGACGCAACGCACGCAAGTGGACGCAACATTTTGTTTTTGAGATCGATCGGTTAAAAATTTCGATCGCAGTTACAAATTTCGAAAAATTCCCTAATTTTTTTTAGCGTTGCCAGACATTTTCGACCAAAAAGGGCATTTTATTTTATTTTTCCCGAAAAAGGGCGAAATATTTTTTTTCTCCGAAAATAGCAAAATAATTTTTTTGCGCGCAAAAAAGCCGTTTTATGTGAAAAAAAATTTATTTATTTTTTTCACATAAAAATCCGATGTGCATTCATTACATTCATTCAGATAATGATCATTAAACATTATTCTTACGTTCATTAAACGATTACGAAAATAAAAAGGAAAAACATTACGAAATTACGTTCACACCGTCTCATCAAACACTACCGTGAACACAAGCTTTTGTTTCTGTCGCTCAAGCTTTTGGGTCTCACTATCTGCCATGATCTTTCTTGGGAAAACCACATTTCCAAGCTGGCCTCCAAAGCCAGTCGCCGACTGGGCATCCTCCGTCGTGCGAAGTCCTTCCTAGGCACACCTGAGCTCCTCACCACATACAAGGCTTTCATCCGCAGCTCAATGGAATACTGCTCTCCCCTCTGGGCTGGTGCTCCTGCCTCACACCTAGCTCGTCTTCACGCTGTTGAAACCAAAGCATTCAGAATCATTGGAATCTCCTGCGATGAAGCTAACTCCGAGGGCCTTTCACTCACTCACCGCAGGCAGGTTGGTGGTCTTTCTGTCTTCTACCTACTCCTCTCTGGCCTTGCTCCCCCAGCTCTCTCTGTGCTCTGTCCCCCAAATATTCCTACAGATCGGACAAGATCTGCCAGCAACCCTCTTAGGGTTAAACTGCCAAAGTCTAGGCTCTCTGCTCACCTTCACTCTTTCATTCCTCTTTTCTCCCACCTCTGGAACAAACTCCCTCACTCTCTTCAATCCCACTCCTCCCTCCAGGTCTTTAAAACAGGTGTTCACCACCATCTCTTATCTTCCCCCATTCAAAACCTTGATCTTTTCTACCCCTGCTAATTCACCCCAGATACACTTTTGTGAAATTCCAACTTCTTTCCTGGAAGTCCTTGCAGTGTCCATATGTTTTATACCTCTCCCACCTCCCCCCCCCCCCCCAAGCCCTCTCCCACCTCCCCCCCCCCCAAGCCCTCTCCCTCCCACAGTTCTCTCGATGTCCCTGCTCTCAAATGTTGTGTTTGTGTCCTTCCCCCTCTCTCCCCATCTTGTCTACCACTCCCCTTCTTTTGTGTTTTGTGTGTCGGTTTGACTTTTTGTGTGATTAATGTTGGCTCTTTCACGAGCCTCGATGTTGCCTCCAAAAAAAAAAAAAAAAAAAAACACAAACATCGTCACAAACGTTATGTTATGTAATTCAAACCGTGAACACATCGCATATTGGAGAGCCCATTGCCCAAACGATTTATTTTCTCTGGTACGTTTATCAAGTAATCAGATGCACATACACGTTAATCTTACAGCCGCCATGTTGGTGCTAGCCGTCACTGCGATGCGAAGTGAACGTTATGCGGGACTCCAAACATGAGAATGCTGGAGACCAAAGCTGAAAATGGAAAAACAATACACCCTATTTTACTCCAGCGGATCCCAGGAATACCCACCCAAAATATCGTTGCGATCGGTTCAGCCGTTTTTGCGGTATCTTCGAATGGACGGACGGACATTTGGTGAATTATAGTAAGATGAAGGAAACATTAACAATGTTGTTAAAAGTTTCTTTTGTGATTAATTTGTGATTGGAGTTATTGTTTGGAATGAAAAAACGAGATATCGAGTTCAAGTAAATGACGACATGCCGTGATGGTTTCTACTTTCTAAACGTGAACTTTGCGGATCACCATATGCAGATTCGCCACGGAACCACGATCGATGCTTCTATACGTCAGCGGAACAGTTTGTTTGCGAAAGGGTAAGTTTTTCATGGAAGTCCTTCACGAACCTGCTGTCCATGTCTGGCGTGCGACTGAGGGTGCTACAGGAATGTGGAATTAATTGGTTACATGCTTTAGCATTCGCCGTATCTGCATTGTATGTTTGCTTCTGGCCTCCTACCCGTGCGGAGAACGGGTATCTCACCAGTAAATGTTAATGACGGGAGCAAGTATATTCCTTCTGTCTATAGCCTTTCCTGTGCTGTCACTGAGCACGTTACACAGTAACAAAAATTACCCTTTGACCCGAGCCCGTGTGCTAACGCGATTGTTTGCCCTGATTGAGGGCTCATTTTCCTTTGTGAGCCGTGGCTCGATCTGTGTGGCCGCAATGTCCCCAAAGTATCTTATTTACAATGTGCAAGTACATGCGCGGAACATTGGGGTGGCACCTCTTTCAATGATGATCGGAGGACGAGACGATTCACCGCGACATCAAATTCATCCTATTTGACCAAACGATCTTCCCTATCCATACGATCCATTTTGACACAAAGTTACATGTCATGTGAAGCTTTAGGACTTTTCATACTCTACATTGAGAGCAGTGAAAGATTATGCAGATCTAGGGTAGTCAATGTTCCTGTACATTTAGTGTAGTGAAGGTCCCTGGAGATTTAGGGTAGTGAAAGTTCCTCTCATTTATAGCAGTGGAAAGTTCCTGTTGATTTTGCATGTTAAAAGTTCCCATAGATTTAGAGCAACGAAGGTTCCATTAGATTTAGGGGAGTAAAAGTTTCTCTCATTTAGGACAGTGAAAGTTCCTGTTGATTTTGGGGAATGAAAGTTCCTGCAGCGTTCGGTAGTGAAGGTTCCGATAGTTTTCCATAATGGAAAGTTCCTGTAATTATGTGGCAGGAAAAGTTCCTGTAGAGTTCGGTAGTGAAGGTTCCGATAGATTTTCATAACGGAAGTTCCTGTAATGAAGTGGCAGGAAAAGTTCCTGCAGAGTTCGGTAGTGAAGGTTCCGATAGATTTTCATAACGGAAGTTCCTGTAATGAAGTGGCAGGAAAAGTTCCTGTAGAGTTCGGTAGTGAAGGTTCCGATAGATATTCATAATGGAAAGTTCCTCTAATTATATGGCATTGAAAGTTGCTGTACAGTTTGGGTAGTGAAGGTTCCTACAGATTTAAATAATTGAAAGTTCCTATAATTACAGTCCTGGCCAAAAATATTGGCACCCTTCCACATTTTTCAAATAACTCACAATTTTCTCTAAAAATAAGCATATTGATTCTTGTCTTTTTGACAATCTGCCAGAGCATGAAAGGTACAGATCCAAAGGGGGAAATTTGGTTTCGTACTTCAATGTTTCAACTTTTTTGCCAATGTTTACATAATTTAGGCTCATGTAAGAGTGACATTTTAGAGGGCAAAAAGGTAATGTACTGGCAATGTGGCAACAGGTTGAAATAAACAAGGAAATGAACAAACAGGAAAAATAGAGAGAGAAGGGGGAGGGAAAACAGGAACCTGCAAGGAAGGGGGTTGTTAGGGTTAGTGGTTGAAAAGAATGCAAGTAAGGAGGGAAGATGGCATGACATGTAGCACCAACTTGAAGGGGAGAGTGGGATTGAATACCCTCCAGAAGGCCGTTCAAAAAAGGAGAACACGGACGACTATTACTTATTTAATATCCACAATGATTCCACCTTTTGTGTGATTAACAGGGAAAGGTTTTGGTCCAAATCTTTCATGATCCGGTGGCCATAACCTGACCATGAAGTGATATTAGATTGGAGCTGATTTAGGAAGGACATTGGATGAAATCAACAGCTAGAACATTGGTTGAGGTACGCTAACTGCTGTGGAAAGGAAGGAAAAGCTGAAGTTTTGGGTGTTAACTCTTTGTCGGAGCAAAAGAGGGAGAGGGAATATGGGCGAGGGTTGATAGATGGGAATGTTTCGTTATAAAACAAAATAAAGTGAAATAAGGGAAATGATTGAAAAGTTTTAAGAAATGAGTGATGAAAATGAACTTTCAAACATGTCTTCCTCCTCTAAAACCTGGTGGTGTCTTGTTCAGTCTGTCTCTGGTGTATGTTCCCCTTCCATCCCTTCTCTTGCTTCAAATGGCACCACAGCCGACTCCGCTCGTGACAAGGCCGAATGCCTCAATTCTGTGTTTGCTTTCAAATATTGTGTCTCCAATCCCTCACTCTCGGTTCCCATCCTTCACTGTCATACCCAACTGCACTTGGACTCAATATCTTCACCTCCGCCACCAAAGGTGGATGGAGGTTATGTTCGCACACCTGTCTGTTTGTCTGTCTGTCCGTTTGTTCGTGAACAAAATATCTCAAATAATTGTGGACGGATTCGGACGAAATTTGGCAGAGATGTAGCGTATGTGACAAGAACTAAATGATCAGATTTTGGTGAAGATCCAGATTCAGATCCTGCTAGCAGAATTTTTAAAGTGATGCTTCACCACGAAGTGATATGGCCAACCAGGCGGAGGTTTTTTTTGTTTGTTTTTTTTGGATACAAGATCGAGGCTCGTGTAAGCGCTAACATTAATCACATGAGAACAAACTGACACATAAAACATATGGTAAAGGGAGCAGGAGACAAGATGGGGAGAGAGAGGGAAGCACACAAGTACAACAGTAGAGAACAGGGACATCAGGAGATCTGTGGGTGAGAGAGAGGGCTTGGAAGGGGGTGGGGGGAGGAAAGGAGGCTGGGAGAGGTATAAAACACATGGACACTGCTAGGACTTCCAGGAACGAAGTCGGTATTTCAAAAAAGTGGATCTGGGGTGAATTAACGGGGGTAGAAAATATCAAGGTTTTGGATGGGGGAAGATAAGAGATGGTGGTGAACAGCTGTTTTAAAGACCTGGAGGGAGAGAGTGAGATTGAAGAGAGTGAGGGAGTTTGTTCGAGAGGCGGGAGAAAAGAGGAATGAAAGAGTGAAGGTGAGCAGAGAGTCTTGATTTTGGCAGTTTCATCAAAAGAGGGTTGCTGGCAGATCTTGTGCGACCTGCAGGAATATTTGTGGGACAGAGCACAGACAGAGCTGGGGGAGCAAGGCCGGAGAGGAGTCTGTAGAAGACAGAAAGACCACCAAACTGCCTGCGGTGAGTGAGTGAAAGGCCCTCGGATTTAGCTTCATTGAGGGAGATGCCAATGATTCTGAAAGTTTTGGTTTCAACAGCGTAAAGCTCAGCTACGTGCGAGGCAAGGAGAACAGTATTCCATTGAGCTGCGGATGAAAACCTCTGCCAACTACGTCCTTCCTCAGATGCGGTCATAATTACTCCAAAAGGCCGTCAAAACTACACATATGATTTGTGGGGCCTTATTCCTAGATAACAGGAAAAAAAAAACTGCCAGAATGCTCCAGCCCAAAATGACTTAAAATTAAAATACAAATTATGATATTTTACTACATGGATATATGCAATTGGATAACTTAAGCTGGACAGCAGTCTGTATGCCCTGCTCCTTACCTTCTTCATTCAATTGCACTTGTGAACAATCTTCACGGCAGTGAAATGTTTAAAATGTCCATCTTTATTAATTTCCTTTTAAGCAACAAAGTAAATGCTTTCTTGGATGTTCATAGCATGTACAACCATTTACAGAACATTGGTGCAAGTGCCAAACAAATTGTGCAGAACGAACCAAAGATGAACAACAGTAAAGTCTCTGGAAGTTCAAAATCAACAGTAAAGTCAACAAGTTCAAAATCGAGAAGGTATGCCGGATGGGAGTCGTGCAAAACCAGGAAGACCCTACGCACAAGACTTGAGGCGCAGGCGAAAGCGGAGTGTCTGTGGAGATGTAATGTCAGCCACTAATAGCTCAATACCATCCGCAAGGCCGAGCTCTAGAATCACGAGACAAAACCACAAAGAAAAGTTGATTGGAAACAATAACGAACCTTTTTGTCCCCCACCAACCCCCCCCCCCCCCCCCCCAACACTCCCCCCTCCCCCCCCCCCAACTCCCCCCTTCCCCCCCACATTCTCCCCGACCCCATTCTCCTCATTGTTGAAAACCTCACCTGTCAAAGTCTTGGTGAGGTTTGGTCGTGTAATCGCTTCTATCGATGCTACGTTCTACAGAAATAAAATAACACCAAAACGGTGTAAATAAGTAAACTTCCCTTTATTCTAGGAAATCAACTCCATAGGTATGTCAACTCTTAAGAGGAGACTCATTCGTATCTTGGTATTCAAACTGCGTTTGACAACCTCGATACACAATAGTTGTTTAAAGCAGGGACGGGCAGGTTCACCTGCGGTCACTTTTATTCAACGTTTCGGTACCAGGAGGAAGTTACAGCTGAGGGAATGAAACTTACTTGCATGTATAAAGTTTTGTTCTTTCCATGAATCGTCGCTGTAATTGCAGGACATCTCATTTGCCTGAACGAAAGACAAAATAGGTAACATTTCCAGACGCATCGACACAGGCACAATTCATGGAAGCAAGCGTCATGTCATGGTGTGTTCTTTCATCGGAATGCCTCGTGTGCCGCCTACTTACAGGGCAGGACTCTCCATCAGGTGGTCGAGAACGTGCTGGAGTTTTGCGGAAGAGGGGAAAGTCAGATCTTGAGTAGTCTCGCTGCACGCGGGGCAGTCTTCCTGCATGCACAGCAACGAGCTTGTAGATAAACCCACCTTTGAGCTATCGACATGATGGAACAACCTGTCTTTGACAGTTTACAACTGCAGTGCTTGTCCTCAAGTAATCACACTTATTGATCATCCAGCCTGATGCTTTGCCAATGGGAGTGTCGGACACACCCTCAACATGGCAGTTAACGGGCAAAAGCAAAGTCTGTTGGCCGGTTGGTGTCGATTCGAGAGTCGTACCTTTCGCTCGGCTTCATACGTGTAAGTATAGAGTCCGTCAACGTCATTGAACACCATGTAGTTATTGAGGGACTTGAAGCAACTGAAATCGCACATGCACATACCGACGAGAGAACAGGATGTACACATGCCTAGATTGAAACGCAAAATCAGTGTCGAAATATATAGTCTAGTAGGAAGACTAGGTCCCCCTGCACCCCCCGGAGATATACTTCTAATCAGTGTTTCTAGATTGGAAAAAATGTGTAGAAAATGACTAGCTATGGCCCCAAGCTGAAAAAATGTCCCACATACCATTTTTATGCAAATTACTGCTGCCATTATCAAAAAAACGATTTTTGACATATCTCAGCCAATATTGCAGATAATTGAAAAATGAAGGTGTCTAGACCCATGTTTTGAAGGGCATAGATCATGATAGAACTATTCATAACATGATTACATGTGTCTATGGTATACTAGTATGCATATTAATGCTGTAATTACAAAATAATCAGTTTTACAAATGATAAGGATACGTTAATACTGCAGATAACTTAACATGGTACATAAGGGGTCTAAACCCAGGTATTTTCAAGGTTAAATGTCAACAAGATGCTCCTGAGTCTTGCATAGGGGCGGGACATTGGCAGTAACATTGGTACCACTCAACTTTTCTTCCCACCATTGACTTTGTATTGCGAGAGATTTTCACTTGCTTATTTAAAGGTTTCTCACCCAGCCCACGTAAAATCTACCAACTCCTGCTGTTAACTCCCAAACATATTTTTTTATGTTATCCAATCACAGTGCAGAAATGACAGACTAGAGATCCAAATTAGTGCTGCTATAGCTGCCATTTTACATTTCCATCCATGTAACATGCGCGCTCGCGCGCTCGTATCAATTGGTAATGTCGCGCGCTCGTATCAATTGGTAACGTTGATGTTATTGAATACCTCAGTTGAAAGTTCAGTCTTCCATTCCATCTGTGTGTTGTTCTTGGTATTCATCCTCCAATCTAGCCAGGTAAGATGCTAACTATAATGTTACTCACACTCTTGACTTCAGTTTCTGCATGAAATCATAAACAGGCAGAATAACAGCTGAGCCAGCTAGCACCATGTTAGCTAACGTTAAAGCTAGCCTCATCTATGTACAGTATGTTCCTAATGTCGGTGTAACTTAAACTTTTGTTAATGCCAAACATGAGACATATCTGTTGACTTCTGTATATGAATTGAACCAGAAAGAGGCACGACAGCTGAGCTAGCTACAGTAACTTAGCACAATGTTTCATTGGCCTAGATAGCTAACGTTAGTGTGGAAGAATTTAGATGTTTTAGCTATTAGCACTTTTGATGCCACTAAACATGGTTTAGTCAGCTAAAAAGTACCCTAGTGTAGAACATGACTCAGAACCTCTGTTACCTCACTGAAAACTCAGAGCCTCCTTTCACAGGCACTTTTAACATCATTCGTGATTTCTTATTTGTCATTTAACAGTGATGGTAGACATCGACAGCAAGCATGCCCAAAAGAAAACGGAGTGTAGAACCTGCAGCCCAAAGCTCTCCTCCTACATGCATCCTTCATGTACCATCCATGTCTGATCATGGGGATTTCACGCCCCTCCGTAAAATTAAAGGATCTGCTTCAGAAAACCTGCAACTGCTTCAAAAGATCCGGGATAGACGTCTCAACCAACCGCATGACTCCCCATGTCGTATGCAATCAGTATGTGATCAGATCCCGGCAACTCTTCCTGATGACCTAGAAAGAGTAGGATATCACAGCAAGTGTTATAAGCACTTTGTCCGCCACTTTCATCGTCTGGGAGATGATACAGAACCAGGGCCATCAACCTCATCATGGCATCACTCTCCTCGTAAACCAGGAGGTTCTGCTGAACCCATCTTCCCGCCAGAGTGTATATTTTGTGAGAAAGTTGAGACCAAAGATGCTCATCGCAATACTGAGAGGCCTACAACCTTCCCATCCTTTAAAAACAAAGAAAATGCATGGGAGCAAATCGAAACACGGGCTGAGAAAATGGGTCTCTATCGACTCCATCGAAAGGTGAAAAACAAAGACCTCTTTGCATGTGAGGCCAAACACCATCCGTCATGTTTTAAAGCTTTCCGCACAGCATTCTACAACTATGAGCGTGCGATTCACAGAGCCGAAGCACCAAAGGAGCAGGCTTGCATGTCAGCCGCCCATGAAAAGGCATTCAACTCAGTACTGGAACACATTCAAACCCAGGTCATCCAGCAGAATAAAGTTCTACAGCTTTCTTCCTTGCGCTTGCTCTATGTCGAGGAACTGAAACTGAATGGATATGAGAACTCAAATTATCGGTCAGAGAAACTACTGAAACGCCTACAGAATGACCCAATCAAGGAGCATATCCACTTCACGAAGGTTGATCATGACAAATGTGATGTCATTTCTTTCTGGCTTGTGCACAGCTCAAACATAACAGTTTCCAATGCTCTCGCACGAGCATTCACACTCGGAAGCACAAACAAGAACCAAAATGTTGCCCTCCAACTTCGCCAGGGTATTCTACAGGCTTTCAGAGAGTGTAAAGACCAACCATGGCCACCAACAGCTGAAGACATGGAGCTCAATCCTGAAGACATCCTACCTCCAGACCTTGTCCGCTTTCTCAGCGTGCTAATGACTGGCAAGGAGGGCATCGAGACAGAAAAGGTGAAGCGTCTGGTCTTCTCCATTGGACAAGATCTGTGCCGTGCAGTGTCAGATGGAAAATGGAAGTTACCAAAGCACATTCTCCTCTGTGTGACTGTAAGGCACCTGTTCCGAAGCAAACAGCTCACCACAATACTACACAGGCTTGGACACTCTGAGAGCTACGATTTCGCCTTGGAGTTGGAAACTGCTCTCGCCAAGGTCCTGGATGAAGTCTCAACTTATCGTACACCACAAATTGTGACAGGAGAGGGCAACCTTGTATTCCACTGTGAGTGGGACAACTTGAATAAAACCACTACCAGTGTGCACGGCAGCAACATTGTAAACAGTGCTGGAGGAATCGAGGTACGTGAACTCCCCACGATCTACAGCAACCAGGAAGAGACTGATACCAGGGTGGTTCTGTACCTCCATCATGCTGCTACCATCGGATACAAGAACGCTGTAGTCAGAACACCGGACACAGACATCCTCCTGATCCTGCTCCACCATGCCCACAACATCAAGCTGACGGTGTACCTGGATACAGGGTCAGGGAAGCATCGCCAACTTGTCAACGTCTCTGAGCTGGCAGAATCCCTGGGAGAGGACTACTGTGCCACTCTCCTGGGGTACTATGTGTTCAGCGGAGAAGACTGCACCAGTGCCTTCAAAGGGAAGGGAAAAGTCGGGCCCTTGAAAAAGCTGGAGAAGAATCCCAGGTTTCACAGGGCATTCGGTGAACTGGGTGACAACTGGGATGCCAACCCTGAGGTGGAGAGGCAGTTAGAAAAATTCACCTGTGTGATGTACGGCCAGAGTCGCGAGTCATCAGTGGACATTGTCCGTGCCAAGCTGCTACGAAAAATGGTGGGAGAGGACAAGACCCTCACATCCAAGTCCAAGGTTGATCTGGCTCGCCTTCCTCCATGCCAGTCTGCCCTGAAGCCGCACATCCAGCGTGTGAACCACCGCGTAGCATTGTACAAAAGAGCCGATCAACCTATCATCGAAAAGCCAAAACCTTATGAGGAGCAAGGATGGATAAGGACTGATGAAGGACTGTTGAAACCAATGTGGTCCAGTGGTCCCATCCTACCAACCTCACTGGTGGATCTTCTGAACACAGGAGAGCACGAAGAGGAGGAGGAAGAGGAAGGAGAAGAAGAGTTTGACTCTGACGATTTCGATGAAAATGATGATGACTGACTCAGTGTAGAATCACTAATGCTAATGATGTTTATCTAAAACAAGCAAGAGAAGAGTGGTCACATTGAGTGCTAGGACTATTTTGACAGTTGTAATATTTAGAAAAATAAAACTTTGTGTTAACGTCTGTGTAGACGGACCTTAATATGAGTCTATTATTTCGTAAAACTGTGATTATTTTGTAAATAAAGCACTAATTAGCATACTAGTATACCATAGACACATGTAATCATGTTATGAATAGTTCTATCATGATCTATGCCCTTCAAAACATGGGTCTAGACACCTTCATTTTTCAATTATCTGCAATATTGGCTGAGATATGTCAAAAATCGTTTTTTTGATAATGGCAGCAGTAATTTGCATAAAAATGGTATGTGGGACATTTTTTCAGCTTGGGGCCATAGCTAGTCATTTTCTACACATTTTTTCCAATCTAGAAACACTGATTAGAAGTATATCTCCGAGGGGTGCAGGGGGACCTAGTCTTCCTACTAGACTAATAAAGCTTTTGCCCAAACCTGGAAGGTAAAAATAATTATATAAAATAAAAAAGCAACAATTATGATGGGTAAATACTTTACCTTTATGGGTTACTCACCTTGTTGCAATCTTGAACACTTCAAATGAGCAAACAGCTGTAATAAGGAGGCAGAAAAATAAATAAATAAATTGCTCACAATTTAAACATCGAGGAAACTGTGATCGACAGTAAAACAAGTTACAGGTAGTACACACGGCATGACCTCCGATAGGTGAATCGGTTACAATTGCTCAAATTGTAGGGCGGGTGACGAACCCAATTGAATTTATTTGCCACTTGTACTTGTTATAATGGGGTACCTCTCCGTATTAATAACATCGAAGGAAAACCAAATTCACTCTTCAATAATCTAAAATATCCAAGATCTTTTTATCATGGATTCCTTTCTTTACGTGCCCAGATTCAAACAGGTGCACCTCTAAGTAAGAAACGGAGCTTTGGATAAATTGCCAGCAATACCCACACAGGCAGCCACATCTTTCCTTTGTGCGTCCCTCATTGGCTGCAGCAATCATGACACAAATGCAGTAGTCTCATTAACACAGTCTTTGAGACGACTTAAACAAAATAAAAGCAAAATTATAAAAACGAACAAAAATACAAATTTAATTAAAAAAATACAAAGGATATTTAAAGATGGGCCACTGTTGTTTTGGCCAAATCTTTCCAACCTGGATTTCCACCGATGGCAAATCTTCGCTTCTGGACTCGGTGATGACTCACTTTTCTTCCAATGTCTCCTGCTCCTCCACTGCCCCAATTGGTTCATCTGATCTTGTTCTTTGGAGTTCCCATCTCTCTGGCTGTTATCAGAGAACGTCCTCAGCACCACAGAGGCTAGTGCTCCTGCCTCACACCTAGCTCGTCTTCACGCTGTTGAAACCAAAGCGTTCAGAATCATTGGAATCTCCCACGATGAAGCTAACTCCAAGGGCCTTTCACTCACTCACCGCAGGCAGGTTGGTGGTCTTTCCGTCTTCTACCGACTCCTCTCTGGCCTTGCCCCCCCCCCCCCCCCCCCCAGCTCTCTCTGGGCTCTGTCCCCCAAATATTCCTACAGGTCGCACAAGATCTGCCTGCAACCCTCTTATGGTTAAACTGCCAAAATCAAGACTTTCTGCTCACCTTCACTCCTTCATTCCTCTTTTCTCCCACCTCTGGAACAAACTCCCTCACTCTCTTCAATCCCACTCCACCCTCCAGGTCTTTAAAACAGCTGTTCACCACCATCTCTTATCTTCCCCCATCCAAAACCTAGATCTTTTCTACCCCCGCTAATTTCACCCCAAATCCACTTTTTTGAAATACCAACTTCTGTCATGGAAGCCCTTGGTGTCCTTGTATTTTATACTTCTCCCACCCCCCCGCCCCCCTTCCCATGCCTCCTCCCCCCAAGCCCTCTCCCTCCCACACATCTCCCTGCTCTCAAATGTTGTGTTTGTGTGCTTCCCCTTCTCTCCCCATCTTGTCTTCCGCTCCCTCTTTTTATATATTTCGTTTGTCTGGTTGATTTGTTTGTGAAATAAATGTTAGCTCTTTCACGAGCCTCGATTCAGTATACAAAAAAAAAAGAAAAAAAAGAAAAAGGAAGAGGCTTCATTCTGCCCGATTGAACGATGAGGGATGTCACGGCAGAGGGTGGAGTCATCAGCAAATAGATAAAGGATTTTCTGGAGAGTCAGAGAAATCATTGATGAAGATCAGGAATAGGATGTGGCCCAGAACACTGTCTTGGGGTACTCCAGCCTTGACAAGGAGAGGAGAAGAATGGATTCCATTGAGAGCTAAACGTCGGCTACAAGAGTAGAGGAAGTCACTAATTAATGTGTGCAGTTGGCCTTGGATGCCATAGGCAGAGAGTTTGGAGAGCAAAGTGGGATGTCAGACTGTATCGAAAGGACGAGATATGTCGAGAGACGGCCCTGAACTCATGACCAACATTGAGGGCCTTCATCCATTGTTGGGAGAGTAGAAGCAGCATGTCCAAGGTGGAGTGAAACCAAATTGGTTATCTGAGGATGAGGTTGTCCTGCCTCGCACTTTTCACATCTTGATGCCATGGAGACCAAGGCCCTCTATATCACTGGAAGCTCATGAAAAAAAAGCTGAATCTCTGGGCCTGTTACTCAGACATTGCAGACATATCGATGCCTTCATGCCTTCTCGTACCACTTTTCTGGTTTTGAACCCCCTGCTCTTTCCATGCTCTGTCTCCTCTCCCTCACCCACCTCCAACTTTTTTTGCAGGGCACACACAGTCTGGTGAAACTCCCAAAATGAAGGCTCATTTGTTCCTCTTTTAACTCAACTGTGACGACAGCTTTCTTAATTTGTTGAATCTCATTTGTCCCTCCAGTGTTTCAAAATGGCTGTTCATCTCCTCCTCGCTTGATCTCCCATTCAAGCACATGGAATCATTTTACCCACATTAACCCTCCCCCTTCTTGAACACGTTCTAACCCTAACCCTAACAAAGTCGACACTTGTTGAAGAGCTAGACTGCAGGATAGAAAGAAAAGTGCAAAAGGAGGAAATACATCAACAGCAGGGTCGAGAGACATTGGGAGGAAGAATGAGAGAGTAAAGGAGGGGAGTGGTTAAAAGGGAGGGGGGGGGGGGAGAGAAGGAACACATGATGGGTGAACAAGCTCAAATACAGTAAGAAGAGGAAAGGAAAACAGGAAGGTGGGTGAAGGGAGAAGGGTGGAAACGATAATTTGGAAAGAGGAGAGTTAATGAGAATAGAAAAGATCTGTAGAAAGAGTATGGATGGATAGAAAGGGTATGGATGGGGGATGATCCCAAGGAGGAGGGGAAACTACATTCTTCAAGTTCTGGACGGAAGAGTGAGATTGAACAGATTGAAGTTTCTTATGCCAGGAAGAGAAACGAATAATGAATGAGGTGAGCAGTGAGCTGAGAATTTGGGTGTTACTGGCAGAAGCCATGTAATCTGGAGAAAGATGGGGGAGAATGAGCACAAAGGGCAGACGGTGCAAGATCAGAAAGGAGGCGGAAGAAGACAGGCCACCAACCTGTCTGTGATGAGGGAGCAACTGGCCCAGAGATTCGGCCTTGTAAAATAATAGTTTGGAATTTTGTGATGATACTAATAAAGCATTTCAGGAATCTTGTTGTTTGCATTTCATTTACTTCTGTAGCTTGTGGAAACAAAAAGCACATTATATTTTTCAGGCGACAAGACTCACCCGCAATGACTGCATTAGTCGATGCCACAGCAGGGATAATTCTCTTGATAACCCCTACAGTTCAAAAAGAAAATTCAGTGAGATAGACAAGGCACGTAAAAAAAAAAAACATTTTCTATAAAATATTTAATTATACAAAGCTCGTACTAACCACTGACTGACTGACTGACATTAATGTTTGGTACCTTTCAGGTTTGTAGAAAGCTAAAATTAGGCGTGCCAACAGACATCGGAGCCAGTACACCAGGAAAAATCACAGAACCGTTGGAAAGCATCCATAAATGAAGATTTACATTAAAAAAAACTTGAACGCGTACATAAAAAAAAAACAAAGCATTTTTGAATTATCTAGCATTTGAAAATTTTAATTTCTATAACTGTAGACTGAGAAATAAACATGACAACAATGTCCATACATTAACAAAAAAAAGAGGAAAAAAACGTAAATGAAAATTTACATTCAAAAAATTTCCCCTGAAAGTTCCCAACTCGCCTCCATGCTCGGTCATCTCTGCCACAAAAAAACAGTAAAAACCACAAGGGCACTCGGTAGAGAGTATACCTTTTTTAAACTCTCGTATTCGCATCCGGATCTTCACCAAAATCTAAATCATTTGGCCTCGTCACACACGCAAGCTTTCCACCAACTTTTGTCCAAATCAGTCCATATCATCTTTAGATATCTTGCTTACAGACAAACAGGAGTGAAAACATAACCTCCATCCACCTTTGGTGGCACAGGTAACAATGAAAATGCCCTGCTAGTTAATGCGCCGATATGAAACAAACCATCTCACCCTGTGTCAACCTGTATGTAATTCCAGGGATGCCGTACTGTTCAGCACGTTCCAAAGACTTCTGGTGAACCCATTGTACATGGTTCGGATCGTCCCCATCCAGCGCCACATTCTCTACAAGACGACGACAATGATGTCAACGTGCTACTGTACATGCACAAACATGTCTGTCTGCATACTCCACGTGAACGTAATTATTGAGAGAACATCAAAAACTAGAATGGAACCCCATAGAACGTATACCTCCGCCAGGCTGAACAGTTTGTTTTGTATCCAATGATAGGCCAGATCTGGATTCGGACCTGAACCAAAATCTAATGATTGGCTTGTTCTTGTCACCAAACCAACTCATCCACCAAGTTTTGTCATAATAGATGACGGATTTATGGAAAAAGGCCATGTATAAGCTTCTAGGTGCATTTTTGGGTAAAAGTTGGGAACCTCGCTTTTTAACATAACTAGGGTAAGCTGAATTTGATTAACCCGGTTCCCAAGCCGGATTTTGAGTTTTTTCTTTTTTAATTTTGAATAAACTGCTGAAGAACTTGGTGAACTCACAGAGGAGACAATCAAATCTGCAGAAGCATTTGTCTGCAGAATATATAATGTGCACAGAACAACCTCTGTCGATTCAGCACGACATATGTTGTTCTCCAAGACTGGTAAACCAGAAGCAATGTCACCGACAAGTGATGTTCTTCATTTCCATTTGATGCGAGTACACTATCAAGCCATGGTATGGAGAAATGCTCATTGTGCCATACCTGACCTTCCTGCACCTGTGGAAATGTGATGGAAACGTGGTGATTCAGGACTAGAGCCTATTCTGATGTCACCGAGTCCAATCCCAGAAAGTTGCCTCGAAATGATTTGTTGTGCATGCCAGAAGCAATGCAAGACTCGACGCTGCAAATGTCGCTATTCAGAGTTGAGGTGCACATCAATGTGTGCCTGTCAGCAACAGAGTGATGATCAGACCCCATGTATGAATTTGATATAGTTTGGCAAAACAACATGTGTGACATTCCTGAATGTTTGTGCTTCATGGCCATGTATACTTAATTTTAGAATAAATGGTTATATGAAACATTGTCTTATTAAAACTATTTCCCATCTCCGAGGGCCTTTCACTTACTCACCGCAGGCAGGTTGGTGGTCTTTCCGTCTTCTACCGACTCCTCTCCGGCCTTGCTCCCCCAGCTCTCTCCGGGCTGTCCCCCAAATATTCCTACAGGTCGCACAAGATCTGCCTGCAACCCTCTCATGGTTAAACTGCCAAAATCAAGACACTCTGCTCACCTTCACTCCTTCATTCCTCTTTTCTCCCACCTCTGGAACAAACTCCCTCACTCTCTTCAATCCCACTCCTCCCACCAGGTCATTAAAACAGCTGTTCACCACCATCTCTTATCTTCCCCCATCCAAAACCTTGATCTTTTCTACCCCTACTAATTTCACCCCAAATCCACCTTTTTGAAATACCAACTTCTTTCCTGGAAGTCCTTGGTGTCCTTGTGTTTTATACTTCTCCGCCCCCCTCCCCTCCCTTCCCACGCCTCCTCCCCACAAGCCCTCTCCCGATGTCCCTGCTCTCAAATGTTGTGTTTGTGTGCTTCCCCTTCTCTCCCCATCTTGTCTACCGCTCCCCTTTTTATATATTTTGTTTGTCTGTTTGATTTGTTCGTGTGATAAATGTTAGCTTTCACGAGCCTCGATTCTGTATTAAAAAAAAAAAAAAAAAGTCGCCAGCCATGATATCGACGACGGATTTATGAAAAAAGGCCATGTATAAGCTTCTAGGTGCATTTTGGGGTAAAAGTTGTAAACTTAAAGTAAAAGAGCTGCATGTATATACATGATATAGAAATGCTTGTTCAAAGAAATTGTCCAATAATGGCAATGCGGTGGCCATTTTGTTTATCCTAATTAGAAGGTCAAAAACTCAAATTTCGGCTTGGGAACCAGGTTAATCGAATTCAGCACACCATAATTGTTAAAAAGTTAGGTTGCCAACTTTTACCCAAAAATGCACCTGACATTCACATTTCTCAGAAATCCGTCTAGTCTATAAGTCATCCACAACTTTTTGAAATAAATTGCTATATATCGGTTTTGGCCCTTTCAATTGTGAAGAATCACTTGAGAATTAAATAATTATCTGATCTGGATCCATACTCAAATCTTCACCAAAATCGAATTAATTTGTCCTCGTCACACACACAACCTGTCGACCAAGATTCGTCCAAATCTGTCAACAACCTTTTGAGATATAGTGCTACATTGTGCCTTCAGATAGTATTCACACCCCTTACCTTTTTTTCACATGTTGTGTTGCAGCCTGAATTTAAAATGGGTTAAATTGAGATTTTTTTGTAACCGATTTACAAATAATACACCGTAGTGTTAAAGTGGAATTGTTTTTTTTAGAAATTTTTACAAAATAATGAAAAATGAAATACAGAAATATCTAATTAATACAAGTATTCAACCCCTTGAGTCAATACTTCGAAGAAGCACCTTTGGCAGCGATTACAACTTTGGGTCTTATTGGGTATGTCTGTATCAGCCATCAGGGATGGTGTTAGATGGCTGATGAGCTGTGCTCAGTTTCCGGCAGACACAGTGCTTTTTATTCAGGCCAGATAATTCCATTTCCATCTGATCAGGCCACAGAATATTTTGCCTCATGGTCTCAGAGTCTTTCACGAGTCTTTTTGCAAACTCCAGGTGTGCTGTCATGTGACTTTTTCTCAGGAATGGCTTCAGTCTGGCCACTGTCCAATAAAGCCTAGATTTCTGAAGTGCTGCAGAGACTGTTGTCCTTCCAGCAGGTTCTCCCATCTCAGGCAAGGAACTCTGTAGTTCTACAGAGTGGTCCTTGGGTTCTTGGTCACCTCCCTGACCAAGCCCCTTCTTGTCTGGTTGCTCAGTTTGGTCGGACGGCCAGCTCCAGGAAAAGTCTGGATAGTTCCATATTCTTTCCATTTCCTAATGATGGACCTCACTGTGCTCTTGCGAACTTTCAACACGAGAAATTATTTTATACCCTTCCCTAGATCTATACCTCCTCACAATTCTATGTCGGAGTTCTACGGACAGTTCCTTGGACTTCATGGTGGAGTTTCTACTCTGACATGCACTGTCAACTGTGGGACCTTATATAGAAAGGTGTTTCTTTCTAAACTATGTACCACCTTTAGAGGCCACCTGTACAACTATGTACCACCTGTACAATGAATTGAATTGGCCACAGGTGACTCCAATCAAGTTCTAGAGACATCTCAAGGATGATCAAAGGAAATTGGATGCACCTGAGCTCAATTTGGAGTATCATAGCAAAGGGGTTGAATACTTATTGACTCAAGACATTTCAGCTTTTCATTTTTAATCACCTTGTAAAAAATTAGAAAAAAAAACTTCCACTTTAATATTATGGGGTATTATGTGTAAATGAGCGACAAAAAAAATCTCAATTTAATCCATTTTAAAATCAGGCTGTAACACAACAAAATGTGAAAAAAATGAAGGTGTGTGAATACTTTCTGAAGGCACTGTATCGTTTTTTGCCCCATCTCTCAATGGTGAAGAATCACTTTAAAAATTCTCAGATCCACATCCGGATCAGGATCTTTACCAAAATCTAATCATTTCGTCCTTGTCACATATTCAACCTCTCCACCAAATTTCGTCAGAATCCGTCCACAACGTTTTGAGATATCCTGTTCACAGTCTGTTAAACAGACAGGGGTGAAAACATCACCTCCATCAACCATTGGTGCTGGAGATACTAAAGTAATTTGTGGTGTACATGGTGCAACTACAATACGTGGGAAGTTCCACAAGGATTCGGGCTCCGATGATAATAAAACATGCAGAAATAAAAATAAACCAAAGGGAGTCATTGAGGCAGCAGACATCATTCATTTTCAATGGGTGGGTATTGCAAGCCAATGTTATGTACCTCATATCTGGAATAAAGTAAACTTAGCCAGGGTACTGGCACAACATATGACAATTACAAGTCGGCTCAAAAGTGTGTACTTTACCTCTGAACAATGCCGATTTACCTCCTTTACTTTGAGTTAAAATCCACATCAAATAAATCACTTGTTGAATGCACTCGCAATATGTTTCCTATTCAAGCTCTGGTCTCGGCACCTGAAATACGATCCAAGCTCCTCATCAAATTTTGGCTAGCACTAGGCCATAGAAAAGAAAAATGTGGCCACACCTCCAAAGGGCTGTTCTCTGGGCCACTGAAGGACTCGTACGAACTCTATGCAGTGCTCAGGCAGCCGGGGCATCGTTGCAATAGTGCACATTGGGAAATTAATCTGCAAGGGAAGGAGATGTGTTATATAACAGACAAGAAAACATCTAAAAATGCCCGTCCATATCCGTTCTGCACTCAAAACTAAACTAAAAACTAAAAAAACAGCAGCTTAAAAAAATCATTTTATTCATTGCTGTTCTTCATATTCTCAAATAATCTTTGTTAAAGATTTCATGACAAAAGCTCAAATGGTAAAAAGGTTATGGCCTGGACAGACACTCTGAAGCTCAACAGTAAATAAATAAACACGGAAGCGATTAAAAAAAAACTTGGTCGTCTGGTGAAGTGGAAGCAGTGGAAGGGCTGATGACGCTTTGCAACAATCGAGACAACACAATTTTGGGGAAGCAGGGAGTTTGAGAAGACAGAACGCATCCTTGCCTGGGGAGGGTAGAGGTCAAGCGTACAGTCGATGCAAGCAGACACACCAGGAAGCAAGACACGTGCATTGCCTTTGAAGCCCTCTGTCCCACCATCAATCATGGGCACAATGGAACTGGTGTCTAGCTGTCCATCCTTGTAAATGAGCAACGACACCTGGAGCAAGCACAAGCAGCATCACACGTGTGCTGTAATTTTTCTGCTCACATCCACAACTTAAGATCCATTCCCACTTTGAAAAATGATTTCAGGTCTTTTTTCTCAAGTAAAGATTTACAACATCCCTATTGCCAAAAACAATACCCACCCGAAAATATGCAAAAATATCTGAATCAACAAAAATTGACCCAAATTTACATTATTTTCCAGTAACTTATAATGTGATATGAGGTGTGTGTGTGTGTGTGTATGAGTGTGAGTGTGTGTGTATATGTATGTTGTTTTTGCCTGCTATCCCCACACGTGGGTGGGCCTCAGGAGATGTAACAGAGACCGACCAAGTCTCAAAGTATCCACCTCCTTTATGCCTAGGTCACACATAGGCGGATATTTTGGCGACTGCCGGCGATCAAGATTTTTCGGCGACTACTGGCGATTTCGGGTGGTCAAATATGGTCAGGCGGCAGTATGGCGACTGCAGGCGGCCACATTGCGACTGCATTGCGACGACGCCCCGAGTGGGATGGCGACTGTTGAAGATCGACGACGACTGCATTGCGGATGCACGGCGGCAGCGTGGCGGCAGTCTGGCGGCTAGATTACGACCGATGGCGGATCGCGGCGACTGCATTGGGGCCGGGTGTCGGTTTACTCCGACGTCCGCAAAAGACTGCAATAAGACCGCCGGCGATTGGAGACGATTCACACAACTTTTTAAATCTTTATTTCTCTATTTTACATTTCACTTTATTCATTTCAATGATGTGTGACATGAAGCATAAAGATGTTTGATGTACAATAAGAAAGTTAATAAAGATGTATCATTGTAATGTAATAATCAAACTTTTCTGCAGGGAGAGAGAATGGAAATAAAGTCCAAGAAATTATTTCCACTGGTCCCAAGTCCCATAAATAAAGTTTCCAAAGGACCAAAGTCCCAAAAATAAAGTTCCCAAAAGTCCCAAGTCCAAACAATAAAGCCATATCCTTGTCGGCACCACAGGACCTCACTCCACGGAGACCCTCACACCATCCTGTCTTGCTATGGAATCGTGGTATGTCGTAATGCAGTCGCCAGGCAGTCGTATCTGTGTCGCCAATGGCCGTAACTCGGCCGCCACTAGTCCTACTGCTGTCGTCGTCAGTCTCCCATAGCCGCAGGGGAGACGTGGCAGTTCTTCTGTAGTCGATACGCAGCCGCAACAGTGTCGGCCCGTAGTCGGGAAGATGCCGCAGGAAGGCCGTATGGCATTCGCATCTCTGCCGTGCCAGCTGGTGGGGCGATTGCGGAAGACTATGAGCGACTGGGTTGTGGCCGCTTTACGGTCTTATTACGGATACCGACGACAGCATGGCGGCTCCATCACGACAGCATGGCGGATTTTTTTCGATTGCGACTGAGCGCGCCGTTTTTAAACATTTTAAAAATTATTTTGCCCCTTTGCGGCTCTTGCCGACTGCAGCCGACCTGGGGAGGATAACCACGACTACAGGCGACCGTCCATTACGGTTTCATTACGATTGTCGGCGGGTGGTGGCGATTTTTTCAGTCGCCAGTAGTCGCCGACAAAACCGCCTATGTGTGACCTAGGCTTTAGTGTGTGTGTGTATGTGTGTGTGTGTATGTGTGTGTGTGTGTGTGTGTGTGTGTGTGTGTGTGTGTGTGTGTGTGTGTGTGTGTACGTGTGTTACGATGTTATGTCCGTGTGTTATGACTCGTAAACCGCTGTATTGAAAGAGTCGAAAACTGGTTGTGCACAGGAAGCTTTTAGGCAGTAAAAAAAAAAAAAAAGTATATAGTACAGCGCGACTCCCAGTGTGTAGGCGTACTACAAATAATAATCATAAAATGTGCCAATTCTGGCGGAACCAACCCGTCCGTAACCCTGACGGAACCAACCCGTCCGTAACCCTGACGGAACCAACCCGTCCGTAACCCTGGCGGAACCAACCCGTCCGTAACCGTGGCGGAACCAACCCGTCCGTAACCCTGGCGGAACCAACCCGTCCGTAACCCTGGCGGAACCAACCCGTCCGTAACCCTGGCGGAACCAACCCGTCCGTAACCCTGGCGGAACCAACCCGTCCGTAACCCTGGCGGAACCAACCCGTCCGTAACCCTGGCGGAACCAACCCGTCCGTAACCCTGGCGGAACCAACCCGTCCGTAACCCTGGCGGAACCAACCCGTCCGTAACCCTGGCGGAACCAACCCGTCCGCAACCCTGACGGAACCAACCCGTCCAGAACCCTGGCGGAACCAACCCGTCCGTAACCCTGGCGGAACCAACCCATCCGTAACCCTGGCGGAACCAACCCGTCCATAACCCTGGCGGAACCAACCCGTCCGTAATCCTGGCGGAACCAACCCATCCGTAACCCTGGCGGAACCAACCCGTCCGCAACCCTGGCGGAACCAACCCGTCCGTAACCCTGGCGGAACCAACCCGTCCATAACCCTGGCGGAACCAACCCGTCCGTAATCCTGGCGGAACCAACCCATCCGTAACCCTGGCGGAACCAACCCGTCCGCAACCCTGGCGGAACCAACCCGTCCGTAACCCTGGCGGAAACAACCCGTCCGTAACCCTGGCGGAACCAACCCGTCCGTAACCCTGGCGGAACCAACCCGTCCGTAACCCTGGCGGAACCAACCCGTCCGTAACCCTGGCGGAACCAACCCGTCCGTAACCCTGGCGGAACCAACCCGTCCGTAACCCTGGCGGAACCAACCCGTCCGTAACCCTGGCGGAACCAACCCGTCCGTAACCCTGGCGGAACCAACCCGTCCGTAACCCTGGCGGAACCAACCCGTCCGCAACCCTGACGGAACCAACCCGTCCAGAACCCTGGCGGAACCAACCCGTCCGTAACCCTGGCGGAACCAACCCGTCCATAACCCTGGCGGAACCAACCCGTCCGTAACCCTGGCGGAACCAACCCGTCCGTAACCCTGGCGGAACCAACCCGTCCGTAACCCTGGCGGAACCAACCCGTCCGTAACCCTGGCGGAACCAACCCGTCCGTAACCCTGGCGGAACCAACCCGTCCGTAACCCTGGCGGAACCAACCCGTCCGTAACCCTGGCGGAACCAACCCGTCCGTAACCCTGGCGGAACCAACCCGTCCGTAACCCTGGCGGAACCAACCCGTCCGTAACCCTAGGAGAACCAACCCGTCCGTAACCCTAGGAGAACCAACCCGTCCGTAACCCTGGCGGAACCAACCCGTCCGTAACCCTGGCGGAACCAACCCGTCCATAACCCTGGCGGAACCAACCCGTCCGTAACCCTGGCGGAACCAACCCGTCCGTAACCCTGGCGGAACCAACCCGTCCGTAACCCTGGCGGAACCAACCCGTCCGTAACCCTGGCGGAACCAACCCGTCCGTAACCCTGGCGGAACCAACCCATCCGTAGCCCTGGCGGAGCCAACCCTTCCGTAACCCTGGCAGAGCCAACCCGTCTGTAACCTTGATGGAACGGACCGACGGCCGGGCGTATGGGTGCATAGACGGACAACCCATAAACATAATGCCTCAGGTGACTGCGTCGGCAGAGGCATAAAAATGTTACCGAGATAGTGTTGTGGAAACCCCTTCACCTTACAAATTGGTAAGCAGTCATCAATTTGAAGGATTTTAAAAGTTTAAACACAAATTAAAATTCCACTAATTAAAAATAAAAACACCCAGTCTAGAAGAATTCATGTCATCAGGATTGCACAAACAAGGCAATGTCGTGGACCCTCATTTGTTGAGCAAGAAAGAAAAAAAAACGGAAACAAATGTATCATAACACCCGTGATCTTTGTTATGGTCCACACGTTTGTTAATTTGCGGTAATTTATCACGAAACGAGAACATACAACCACTGTTTAGCAGACTGCAATGTCACCGTGGGGGAATCAAACTCACCAGCATGCCATTAATCCACCGCCTCGCAAGGATGGAATCCAAGCCGCATACAACAACATGAAACTCTGCAGTGTAAAAAAGGGCAGTGGGTAGAGGAAGGTGAGGGAGGAAAAAGGGAGGGGTAGGGGTTGATAGAGGCAGAATGAGAAATGAAAGAACAAAAAGAAGGAATAATCACAGATGAAATTTTCCCAGGACGTGGGAGGAGATTGGTCACATGGAAGCTCATCATCACAATGCTCCTCATGGCTGGTCTATGAGTAGTCCGAACCTAGCCAAAACGTGGCTCAACGTGTTAGCTCTGATAACTCTGAAAAACTGATGTTGAAGTGGAAGATGTCGAGAATTCACTTCAACATCTTCGTGACCAAGGCGAGTGGATTCTCATCTCAAACGCCGGCTCTACCTGCTTGTAAGTTGAGCTTTTTTTAAATTATAAACTATAACTGATTTAAATCTACTGGATGAATCGTAACCTGCACCGATTTAGGAAACTTGCTGTTTCTAAGGACGTCGTAAAGGACACAAACAGCAGGCACAAAAAACGAATGTAACGTTTTAAATAAGGTGGTGTATAAGTTGCTGCATCAACTGTGGCAAACTTCCAAAAAGAATTTATATCACCTTTAAAATCTTTATTTTATTTCCATTGAATTGTATACTTGAATACTGGAGAACACAAATCGCCTTTTTGGCATTTTCAGAAACCTTTCCTTTAGCAATACTAGGACAAAAGAGTACGGCATTTTAAATCATCTCAACCAATCAGATTTGCTGCTCACAGACCCTGCCCATGTACTTTTTTGTCAAGACTGCACGGCGTAACGTGTTCAATGGAGTCTCTAGTTACTTTCACCACTGTAGATGTGTGGAGGTTGTTTTCACCCCTTTATGTTTTGTTACTTTTGTTTGTTGTGTTGTGTTGTGTTGTGTCTGTTAAAAAGTTGGATGGATTCAGGCAAAATTTGGTGGAGAGGTTAGTGCGTGACAAGGGCAAAAGGATTAGATTTTGGTGAAGATTCAAATCCGGATCAGATGCGATTGTGACTCTTCACCATTGAGTGATATTGCCAAAAACGATATGTGGAATGATATTTCAAAAAGTTGTGTTGGTTAGGTGACAAGAAGAAGCTGATTCGATTTTGGTTCAGGTACGAATCCAGATCCAGCCTAACAGTGGTATACAAAACATAAATTGTTCAGCCAGGCGGAGGTATGAGCTCTACCGTTAATGTATGCAATAGGTCAATTTTGATTGTTGATTTCTACCATATTGTTATTCATTTTCTGGAAAGTATTGCGTTACAAAATAATATACATGAGCAAGGCCTGTGAAACAAGCTGCCCCATTATTAGCCAGGAACCCTCGACAACACCAACACACACACACCAACACACACACACACACACTTTTATCACTGTGCCGTGTCACTCACCGATGTCCCCGCTTGGGTCTACGAATGGGAATGTGCAGCCTTGCCAAAGTGGAAAGGCTTGGAGGACAGAGAAGTGGACCGTTACCAGGAGAGGCTAGTGCACTGTCAACTTCAAATGATGAACCGATAAATTCCACATTCCTGTGCCATCTTCAGTCGAACGTCAGGAATTGATAGTACTTTCTCTGTATTTTCACCAGTTGATTACCAATCAGTTGCTATGAAACGCGATGCAGCCCTTCTCAATGGTCCCCACAATCGATCAGGCTTCGGTTTCGGATCATAGGGGCTACTGGGGTTTCATGGTGGTTACCCCATGAAACTTCGGATTCCTACTTGTCCCTTATTTACCAACCGATTGCTCTGAAACACGATACAGCCCTTCTACTTGATGGTCCGCTGGATCGCTGTCTTTTTATTTCGGATCAAAGGGCCTTCCAGGGGATCAGGGGGCTCCCATGGGTTCCCCCCAAATCAGCAAAGGTCTGAACTACAACTTCAAGAGATAACCTTAAGCCCACATGGGGCTATTTATTCAATACTTAACTCACATCCATTGAATCAATGCTCTTCTCGAACCTGAGTCTACAGAAAACTGATTTTCGAATTTCTCCCAAGCCTTTCCTGCATCACACAAAACAATTCAGCGTCATATTTCGGCTTTAGCTCAGGCAGGCCATGGGAAACCTGATGACAATAAGCCTCAATGTTATAAACCGACTTAAAATGCACCTGGTTAGACTCAGGATTACTTTTGATGGACAAGCAAAAAAGGCCAAAAAAATGTTTGGACAATTGAAGCAAACAAAATGTGGGAAAGTTCACCTAAACATTCTCGACAGCATTTCAGATGAAAGAATGCAACTCGAATAAAATTAAGATTAATCAACATATTTGCATGTACTTACGTCTGTAAAAACTTTCATCATAATCTTGGATCTTCTTAAAGTGACTGAGAGAAAAAATCAAGGATAAATCTATGGAAATAGATACTAATAGGGTCTTCTTTTGACACACAGCATGTTAAATAATGCCGCTGTATAATGACATGCAAAGCATTGTCGAGAGAGGAAACGTTACATTGCATCGTTATAATCTTTCACCCCGGCAGGCAGAGGCAAAGAAACTACAAGAGGCAGCGAACGTGTTGCACGACATCTTGCCCCTTCTCCGTGCACAAATAAGATTGTTTTTGGCCTTGCTGCATCGGTCAAAGGATACGGTACCACATTGCAACCAGGAACGCGGTTGTTAATAAACTCTGCCGCCACGTTGGCTTTTGGACGTCCAACATCCCTGGGGCTGAGACGAAGCATCGTACAGGATTAGAAAAACATCATGATATAATACATCCGCAGTACAACACTAAAAGCGAATAGGTTTCAAATAAAAGTATACACACTGGACTCTACGCCATCAAATGTCAAAACCCATGTAATTATGCTTTATCAAGATTCCCACCTCTGCTGCACATGAACTGATGTTTCCCCTTATAATCGAGACCAATTCCAAATGGAACAACAATAGCATTGAATCCTCAGTCTGGGTTAAAATTAACAAATTTTCATTCAAACTGAATGCAAATCACAAACTATTAGAATTAAATATGTAAAGAAATCCTCTATTCTAATGTGAAAAATGAAAAAGAAATAAATGTTCAGCAAAACATGTATGTTCCATCTAAACATGAAATTACCATCCTTAAGTGTTTGTGTACAATTTTTAGGAGAACATTACTCCTCACTTCCTCCCTTCCTCAACATGGACTTGTCTGTAATCACCCACTCCAACTCTTCTTTTATAGACCACTTACTGCACTAAGCCACAAAATATCCCATCACACCTGCATGTGCATACCTGCTGGCAAAACAAAGCTATCCCCACTCTCAAAAATAAATAAACAAGACGACGTCATGCGGAGCACGATACTTGCAAAATACGCACCCCCTCCCCAAGAAAAAAAATTCCATTGATACAGCAAATTGTCCATTTCATCAAGATTAAAATTGACAATCTTGATCAAAGCTCGGGTCAATAGGAAGAAAAGTGACGATTTTTCAGATGAAAAATGATGATTTTGGAAGGTTGACCTTTGACCTTTTGACCTCAAAAATAGTTGGCTTCCCCATTTAGTGACTCAATGTGCAAATACTGTTCAATTTTCAAGTCAATCGGATGAAAATTGATGGTTTTTCAGATAAAAAGTGATGATTTTGGAGGTTTGACCTTGAGTTGACCTTTGACCTTTTCCCCTCAAAAATAGTATGTTTCCCAATTTAGTGACTTGATATACAAATGCTATTCAATTTTCAAGTCAATCGGATTTAAAATGGTGATTTTAGAAATTTGACCTCCAGATGACCTTTGACCTTTGACCTCAAAATCAACAATTGGGATGACTTGTACAACGTGGTGAAGTTTCGTGACGATCGGTTTAGAATTGTGACCTGTAGGCCAGTGACAAACAGACAGACAGACAGAACCACAAATGGAACCGACCGATATATTTGAAAAATCTTCGATTTTGCAAGTAATAAAAAGGGGGGGGGGGGGGGGAATATAACTTTGTAACCAAAGAGGATATGAAAACAATATTAGTGCAAAATAGCTTACTACACAATATCGTGTTTACTCCTCCAGGTCCCTGGGAGTGTATTTTTATTTGTTCAATATTAACTGAGAAGCGATGATGATGTTTGCAAAAGCAGGAGCAGTGAATATTCTTTATTCTCATATCAATCTCCAACTGTATATCTCCATAACCATTCAGCGTAGAGACTAGGTTTGTGTTCAAAATGTTAACGTGTGTCGTGAAATTGTGTCTAAGTCTGAACCCAGGTGTCATGCGACTTCTGTCCACTGCGCGGCAGTTATAAAGATCTCAGACATCCGGCGCAGCGATCATACCTGTGACATTTATTGTATGTTACGTAGGTGCATAATTAGATGGTACGTATAACCACTTTGTTCAAGGCTTGCTTGTGTTCGATTGTACACCCATTACTGATCCAGATGAATGCTGAATATTGATATGATGTTCGCTGGTTTTTTATATTTTATTGCTAGGGATCTATTTCGATTAAATTCACGAACTGAGCCAATGTTGTAACTCTGGTTTTTACAACGACGTGCACGACAACCGAAACGTTACCCATGTGTTTTGGCGAGCCTTCACAAAGTAGAATTACCCTACATGTCACAATGTTTGAACCAACCATCCAGCGGGATATATACATAAGGGATATGGAATAATCCGATCAACAAATGCTGAAGTATTAATTTTTTTGCTCCAAATTTTATCATATTTTTTGTAAATATTGGAGTAAATACTAGGATGTACTATATGTGTTTGGACTGTAGCGAAAATCTTGATTTCTACATCTCTGACACAAAAAAATTGAATAGCCTGGGGCTGTAATACTGATTGATACAAAGAGTTTCAATCATTCAGCCTCTTGTCCGAAGCTGGCACAAACCTGAATGTGACCAGCTTGTGGATGCAAGACATTAACGTTTGACAAAACAACTACAACAAGAAAAAGAGCAATCAGAGATTGCAAACCCTCGCCAGGATGTATTTTCAGTGGTTTTAAAGCCTTTGTGTTAAAACAAATATGGCGGCCGAACCACGTGACCAATGACGTAATCATTATTACTTTTTTTCTCCACCAATTTATGCCTACATGACGTTCAATAAATTTCATCTTGATCAGATGAAGTTTTGTACTTCGTCGAATTATGACGTCATAATGGAAGGACCGATGACATCATCATTAACATATTTTATTCCCCATGGAGAGTTCTTTCCAATGAGCCCTGTCTCAATTTTTTATATTCAGCGCTTTCTGAGATATAGAGGTGCAAAATATTTGGATGTTTCCAAGATGGCGGCCGAACCGCGTCACCTATGACATCATAATTATCATTAAAAATTTATACAGGTGGAGTTGCACCTATGGTGAAAATTCCCTGTCAATCGGACCAACGGTTGCAGAGAAAATCATATTTATTCTGTGCGGACAAACAAACAGACAAACAAACAGACATGAAAAATCGGTCAGAGACCGAGGACTTGCCGGACTTTACGTTTTTATCGACCATTTAGGACAAATATGGCGGCTGAACCGCGTGATAGATGACGTCATCATTAACATATTTTATTCCCCATGGAGAGTTCTTTACAATGAGCCATGTCTCAATTTTTTCTATTCAGCACTTTCGGAGATATGGAGGTGCAAAGATTTTCGGTTTTTCCAAGATGGCGGCCGAACCACGTGACCGATGACGTCATAAATTGGGCACAGTCTATTCCAGGGCAAGACGAATATGTGTGCAAAGTTTGGCGATTCTCCGTGCAACGGTGTAGACGCAGTGCTGCAAACAGACAGACAAACAGATGAAAAATCGGTCAGAGACCGAGGACTTGCCGGAATGTACTTTTTTATCGGCCATTTAGAACAAATATGGCGGCTGAACCGCGTGATAGATGACGTCATCATTAACATATTTTATTCCCCATGGAGAGTTCTTTACAATGAGCCATGTCTCAATTTTTTCTGTTCAGCACTTTTGGAGATATAGTGGTGCAAAGTTTTGCCGTTTTTCCAAGATGGCGGCCGACCACGTGACATACGACATCATCATTAACATATTTTATTCCCCATGGAGTTCTTTACAATGAGCCATGTCTCAATATTTTCTGTTCAGCACTTTTGGAGATATAGTGGTGCAAAGTTTTGCCGTTTTTCCAAGATGGCGGCCGACCACGTGACTGATGTCATCATTAACACATTTTATTCCCCATGGAGAGTTCTTTACAATGAGCCATGTCTCAATTTTTTCTGTTCAGTACTTTCGGAGATATAGCGGTGCAAATTTTTTCGGTTTTTCCAAGATGGCGGCCGAACCACGTGACCGATGACGTCATCAATTGGGCACAGTCTATTCCAGGGCAAGACCAATATGTGTGCAAAGTTTGGCGATTCTACGTGCAACGGTGGAGACGCAGTGCTGCAAACAGACAAACAGACAAACAGACAGACAGACGAAAAATCGGTCAGAGACCGAGGACTTGCCGGAATGTCCTTTTTTAATCGGCCATTTAGGACAAATATGGCGGCCGAACCACGTGACCGATGAGGTCATCATTAACATATTTTATTCCCCATGGAGATTTCTTTGCAATGAGCCATGTCTCAATTTTTTCTATTCAGCACTTTTGGAGATATAGTGGTGCAAAGTTTTCCCGTTTTTCCAAGATGGCGGCCGAACCACGTGACCGATGGTATCATCATTAACATATTTTATTCCCCATGGAGATTTCTTTGCAATGAGCCATGTCTCAATTTTTTCTATTCAGCACTTTTGGAGATATGGAGGTGCTAAGTTTTTCGGTTTTTCCAAGATGGCGGCCGAACCACGTGACCTATGACGTCATCATTAACATATTTTATTCCACATGGAGAGTTCTTTACAATGAGCCATGTCTCAATTTTTTCTGTTCAGCACTTTTGGAGATATAGTGGCGCAACATTTTTCGGTTTTTCCAAGATGGCGGCCGAACCACGTGACCTATGACATCATCATTAACATGTTTTATTCCCAATGGAGAGTTCTTTACAATGAGCCATGTCTCAATTTTTTCTATTCAGTACTTTCGGAGATATGGAGGTGCAAATTTTCTTCGGTTTTTCCAAGATGGCGGCCGAACCACGTGACCGATGGCGTCATCATTTACATATTTTATTCCCCATGGAGAGTTCTTTACAATGAGCCATGTCTCAATTTTTTCTGTTCAGCACTTTTGGAGATATAGTGGTGCAAAGTTTTGCCGTTTTTCCCAAGATGGCGGCCGACCACGTGACATATGACATCATCATTAACATATTTTATTCCCCATGGAGCGTTCTTTACAATGAGCCATGTCTCAATTTTTTCTGTTCAGCACTTTTGGAGATTTCGTGGTGCAAAGTTTTGCCGTTTTTCCAAGATGGCGGCCGACCACGTGACTGATGACGTCATCATTAACATATTTTATTCCCCATGGAGAGTTCTTTACAATGAGCCATGTCTCAATTTTTTCTGTTCAGCACTTTTGGAGATATAGTGGTGCAAAGTTTTGCCGTTTTTTCAAAAATGGCGGCCGACCACGTGACATATGACGTCATCATTAACATATTTTATTCCCCATTGAGAGTTCTTTACAATGAGCCATGTCTCCATTTTTTCTGTTCAGCACTTTTGGAGATATAGTGGCGCAACGTTTTGCCGTTTTTCCAAGATGGCGACCGAACCACGTGACCGATGACGTCATCATTAACATTTTATTCCCCATGGAGAGTTGTTTACAATGAGCCATGTCTCAATTTTTTCTGTTCAGCACTTTTGGAGATATAGTGGTGCAAAGTTTTGCCGTTTTTCCAAGATGGCGGCCGAACCACGTGACTGATGACATCATCATTAACATATTTTATTCCCCATGGAGAGTTCTTTACAATGAGCCATGTCTCAATTTTTTCTGTTCAGCACTTTTGGAGATTTTGTGGTGCAAAGTTTTGCCGTTTTTCCAAGATGGCGGCCGACCACGTGACTGATGACGTCATCATTAACATATTTTATTCCCCATGGAGAGTTCTTTACAATGAGCCATGTCTCAATTATTTCTGTTCAGCACTTTTGGAGATATAGTGGTGCAAAGTTTTGCCGTTTTTCCAAGATGGCGGCCGACCACGTGACATATGATGGCATCATTAACATATTTTATTCCCCATGGAGAGTTCTTTCCAATGAGCCATGTCTCAATTTTTTCTGTTCAGCACTTTTGGAGATATAGTGGCGCAACGTTTTGCCGTTTTTCCAAGATGGCGGCCGAACCACGTGACCGATGGTATCATCATTAACATATTTTATTCCCCATGGAGATTTCTTTGCAATGAGCCATGTCTCAATTTTTTCTATTCAGCACTTTTGGAGATATGGAGGTGCTAAGTTTTTCGGTTTTTCCAAGATGGCGGCCGAACCACGTGACCTATGACGTCATCATTAACATATTTTATTCCACATGGAGAGTTCTTTACAATGAGCCATGTCTCAATTTTTTCTGTTCAGCACTTTTGGAGATATAGTGGCGCAACATTTTTCGGTTTTTCCAAGATGGCGGCCGAACCACGTGACCTATGACATCATCATTAACATGTTTTATTCCCAATGGAGAGTTCTTTACAATGAGCCATGTCTCAATTTTTTCTATTCAGTACTTTCGGAGATATGGAGGTGCAAATTTTCTTCGGTTTTCCCAAGATGGCGGCCGAACCACGTGACCGATGGCGTCATCATTTACATATTTTATTCCCCATGGAGAGTTCTTTACAATGAGCCATGTCTCAATTTTTTCTGTTCAGCACTTTTGGAGATATAGTGGTGCAAAGTTTTGCCGTTTTTTCCAAGATGGCGGCCGACCACGTGACATATGACATCATCATTAACATATTTTATTCCCCATGGAGCGTTCTTTACAATGAGCCATGTCTCAATTTTTTCTGTTCAGCACTTTTGGAGATTTCGTGGTGCAAAGTTTTGCCGTTTTTCCAAGATGGCGGCCGACCACGTGACTGACGACGTCATCATTAACATATTTTATTCCCCATGGAGAGTTCTTTACAATGAGCCATGTCTCAATTTTTTCTGTTCAGCACTTTTGGAGATATAGTGGTGCAAAGTTTTGCCGTTTTTTCAAAAATGGCGGCCGACCACGTGACATATGACGTCATCATTAACATATTTTATTCCCCATTGAGAGTTCTTTACAATGAGCCATGTCTCAATTTTTTCTGTTCAGCACTTTTGGAGATATAGTGGCGCAACGTTTTGCCGTTTTTCCAAGATGGCGACCGAACCACGTGACCGATGACGTCATCATTAACATTTTATTCCCCATGGAGAGTTGTTTACAATGAGCCATGTCTCAATTTTTTCTGTTCAGCACTTTTGGAGATATAGTGGTGCAAAGTTTTGCCGTTTTTCCAAGATGGCGGCCGAACCACGTGACTGATGACATCATCATTAACATATTTTATTCCCCATGGAGAGTTCTTTACAATGAGCCATGTCTCAATTTTTTCTGTTCAGCACTTTTGGAGATTTTGTGGTGCAAAGTTTTGCCGTTTTTCCAAGATGGCGGCCGACCACGTGACTGATGACGTCATCATTAACATATTTTATTCCCCATGGAGAGTTCTTTACAATGAGCCATGTCTCAATTATTTCTGTTCAGCACTTTTGGGGATATAGTGGTGCAAAGTTTTGCCGTTTTTCCAAGATGGCGGCCGACCACGTGACATATGATGGCATCATTAACATATTTTATTCCCCATGGAGAGTTCTTTCCAATGAGCCATGTCTCAATTTTTTCTGTTCAGCACTTTTGGAGATATAGTGGCGCAACGTTTTGCCGTTTTTCCAAGATGGCGACCGAACCACGTGACTGATGACGTCATCATTTACATATTTTATTCCCCATGGAGAGTTCTTTCCAATGAGCCATGTCTCAATTTTTTCTGTTCAGCACTTTTGGAGATATAGTGGCGCAACCTTTTTGCCGTTTTTCCAAGATGGCGACCGAACCACGTGACTGATGACGTCATCATTTACATATTTTATTCCGCATGGAGAGTTCTTTCCAATGAGCCATGTCTCAATTTTATCTGTTCAGTACTTTCGGAGATATAGAGGTGCAAATTTATTCGGTTTTTCCAAGATGGCGGCCGAACCACGTCACCGATGACGTCATCATTGAGGCACAGTATATTAGAGGGCAAGACCATTATGTGTGCAAAGTTTGGCGATTCTCCGTGCAACGGTGTAGACGCAGTGCTGCAAACAGACAAACAGACAGACAAACAGACAGACAGATGAAAAATCGGTCAGAGACCGAGGACTTGCCGGAATGTACTTTTTTATCGGCCATTTAGGACAAATATGGCGGCCGAACCACGTGACCGATGACGTCATCATTAACATATTTTATTCCCCATGGAGAGTTCTTTACAATGAGCCATGTCTCAATTTTTTCTATTCAGCACTTTTGGAGATGTGGAGGTGCAGAGGTTTTCGGTTTTTCCAAGATGGCGGCCGATCCACGTGACCAATGACATCATCATTAACATATTTTATTCCCCATGGAGAGTTCTTTACAATGAGCCATGTCTCAATTTTTTCTATTCAGCACTTTCGGAGATATGGAGGTGCTAAATTTTTCGGTTTTTCCAAGATGGCGGCCGACCACGTGACATATGACGTCATCATTAACATATTTTATTCCCCATGGAGAGTTCTTTACAATGAGCCATGTCTCAATTTTTTCTGTTCAGCACTTTTGGAGATATAGTGGCGCAACGTTTTGCCGTTTTTCCAAGATGGCGACCGAACCACGTGACTGATGACATCATCATTTACATATTTTATTCCCCATGGAGAGTTCTTTACAATGAGCCATGTCTCAATTTTTTCTGTTCAGTACTTTCGGAGATATAGAGGTGCAAAGTTTTTCGGTTTTTCCAAGATGGCGGCCGAACCACGTCACCGATGACGTCATCAATTGGGCACAGTCTATTCCAGGGCAAGACCCATATGTGTGCAAAGTTTGGCGATTCTACGTGCAACGGTGTAGACGCAGTGCTGCAAACAGACAAACAGACAAACAGACAGACAGACAGACAGACAGATAAAAATCGGTCAGAGACCGAGGACTTGCCGGAATTTACTTTATTATCGGCCATTTAGGACAAATATGGCGGCCGAACCACGTGACCGATGATGTCATCATTAACATATTTTATTCCCCGTGGAGAGTTCTTTACAATGAGCCATGTCTCAATGTTTTCTATTCAGCACTTCCGAACATATGGAGGTGCAAAATTTTTCGGTTTTTCCAAGATGGCGGCCGAACCACGTGACTGATGACGTCATCATTAACATATTTTATTCCCCATGGAGAGTTCTTTACAATGAGCCATACCTCAATTTTTTCTATTCAGGACTTTTGGAGATGTGGAGGTGCAGAGTTTTTCGGTTTTTCCAAGATGGCGGCCGAACCACGTGACCGATGACATCATCATTAACATATTTTGTTCCCCATGGAGAGTTCTTTACAATGAGCCATGTCTCAATTTTTTTCTATTCAGCACTTTCGGAGATATGGAGGTGCTAAGTTTTTCGGTTTTTCCGAGATGGCGGCCGACCACGTGACTGATGACGTCATCATTAACATATTTTATTCCCCATGGAGAGTTCTTTACAATGAGCCATGTCTCAATTTTTTCTGTTCAGCACTTTTGGAGATATAGTGGTGCAAATTTTTGCCGTTTTTCCAAGATGGCGGCCGACCACGTGACATATGACGTCATCATTAACATATTTTATTCCCCATGGAGAGTTCTTTACAATGAGCCATGTCTCAATTTTTTCTGTTCAGCACTTTTGGAGATATAGTGGCGCAACGTTTTGCCGTTTTTCCAAGATGGCGCCCGAACCACGTGACTGATGACGTCATCATTTACATATTTTATTCCCCATGGAGAGTTCTTTACAATGAGCCATGTCTCAATTTTTTCTGTTCAGCACTTTTGGAGATATAGTGGTGCAAAGTTTTGCCGTTTTTCCAAGATGGCGGTCGAACCACGTGACCGATGACGTCATCATTAACATATTTTATTCCCCATGGAGAATTATTTACAATGAGCCATGTCTCGATTTTGTCTGTTAATTACTTTTGGAGATATAGAGGTGCAACGTTTTTCGGTTTTTCCAAGATGGCGGCCGAACCACGTGACCGATGACGTCATCGTTTGGGCACAATATATTAGAGGGCAAGACAAATACGTGTGCAAAGTTTGGCGATTCTACGTGCAACGGTGTAGACGTAGTGCTGCAAACAGACAAACAGACAGACAAACAGACAAACAGACAGATGAAAAATCGGTCAGAGACCGAGGACTTGCCGGAATGTACTTTTTTATCGGCCATTTAGGACAAATATGGCGGCCGAACCACGTGACCGATGACGTCATCATTAACATATATTATTCCCCATGGAGAGTTCTTTACAATGAGCCATGTCTCAATTGTTTCTATTCAGCACTTTCAGAGATATGGAGGTGCAAAGTTTTTCGGTTTTTTCAAGATGGCGGCCGAACCACGTGACCTATGATGTCATCATGAACATATTTTATTCCCCATGGAGAGTTCTTTACAATGAGCCATGTCTCAATTTTTTCTATTCAGCACTTTTGGAGATATGGAGGTGCAAAGTTTTTCGGTTTTTCCAAGATGGCGGTCGAACCACGTGACTGATGACGTCATCATTTACATATTTTATTCCCCATGGAGAGTTCTTTACAATGAGCCATGCCTCAATTTTTTATATTCAGGACTTTTGGAGATGTGGAGGTGCAGAGTTTTTCGGTTTTTCCAAGATGGCGGCCGAACCACGTGACCGATGACATCATCATTAACATATTTTATTCCCCATGTAGAGTTCTTTACAATGAGCCATGTCTCAATTTTTTCTATTCAGCACTTTCGGAGATATGGAGGTGCTAGGTTTTTCGGTTTTTCCAAGATGGCGGCCGACCACGTGACTGATGACGTCATCATTAACATATTTTATTCCCCATGGAGAGTTCTTTACAATGAGCCATGTCTCAATTTTTTCTGTTCAGCACTTTTGGAGATATAGTGGCGCAACGTTTTGCCGTTTTTCCAAGATGGCGACCGAACCACGTAACTGATGACGTCATCATTTACATATTTTATTCCCCATGGAGAGTTCTTTACAATGAGCCATGTCTCAATGTTTTCTGTTCAGTACTTTCGGAGATATAGAGGTGCAAAGGTTTTCGGTTTTTCCAAGATGGCGGCCGAACCACGTCACCGATGACGTCATCAATTGGGCACAGTCTATTCCAGGGCAAGACCAATAAGTGTGCAAAGTTTGGCGATTCTACGTGCAACGGTGTAGACGCAGTGCTGCAAACAGACAGACAGACAAACAGACAAACAAACAAATGAAAAATCGGTCAGAGACCGAGGACTTGCCGGAATGTACTTTTTTATCGGCCATTTAGGCCAAATATGGCGGCCGAACCATGTGACCGATGACGTCATCATTAACATATATTATTCCCCATGGAGAGTTCTTTACAATGAGTCATGTCTCAATTTTTTCTATTCAGCACTTTCGGAGATATGGAGGTGCTAGGTTTTTCCAAGATGGCGGCTAACCCACGTGACCGATGACGTCATTATTAACATATTTTATTCCCCATGGAGAGTTCATTACAATGAGCCATGTCTCAATTTTTTCTATTCAGCACTTTCGGAGATATGGAGGTGCTAGGTTTTTCCAAGATGGCGGCTAAACCACGTGACCGATGACGTCATTATTAACATATTGTATTCCCCATGGAGAGTTCTTTACAATGAGTCATGTCTCAATTTTTTCTATTCAGCACTTTCAGAGATATGGAGGTGTTAGGTTTTTCGGTTTTTCCAAGATGGCGGCCGAACCACGTGACATATGACGTCATCATTAACAAATTTTATTCCCCATGGAGAGTTCTTTACAATGAGCCATGTCTCAATTTTTTCTGTTCAGCACTTTTGGAGATATAGTGGTGCAAATTTTTTGCCGTTTTTCCAAGATGGCGGCCGACCACGTGACATATGACATCATCATTTACATATTTTATTCCCCATGGAGAGTTCTTTACAATGAGCCATGTCTCAATTTTTTCTGTTCAGCACTTTCGGAGATATAGAGGTGCAAAGTTTTTCCAAGATGGCGGCCGAACCACGTGACTGATGACGTCATCATTAACATATTTGATTCCCCATGGAGAGTTCTTTACAATGAGCCATGTCTCAATTTTTTTGGTTCAGTACTTTTGGAAATATGGAGGTGCAAATTTTTTCGGTTTTTCCAAGATGGCGGCCGAACCACGCGACTGATGACGTCATCATTAACATCTTTTATTCCCCATGGAGAGTTCTTCACAATGAGCCATGTCTCAATTTTTTCTGTTCAGCACTTTGAGATATCGAGGTGCAAATTTTTTCGGTTTTTCCAAGATGGTGGCCGAACCACGTGACCGATGACGTCATCATTTGGGCACAGTATATTAGAGGGCAAGACCAATATGTGTGCTAAGTTTGGCGATTCTACGTGCAACGGTGTAGACGCAGTGCTGCAAACAGACAAACAGACAAACAGACAAACAGACAAACAGACAAATGAAAAATCGGTCAGAGACCGAGGACTTGCCGGAATGTACTTTTTTATCGGCCATTTAGGACAAATATGGCGGCCAAACCACGTGACCGATGAAGTCATCATTACTTGTTTTCTAAACTAATTTATTCCTTGATGATGCTCAAGAAATTTCATCTTGATCGGATGAAGTTTTGTACTTGGCGAATTATGACGTCATAATGGAGGAACCTATGACATCATCATTAACATATTTTATTCCCCATGGAGAGTTCTTTACAATGAGCCATGTCTCAATTTTTTCTATTCAGGACGTTTGGAGATGTGGAGGTGCAAAGTTTTTCGGTTTTTCCAAGATGGCGGCCGAACCACGTGACCGATGACGTCATCATTAACATATTTCATTCCCCATGGAGAGTTCTTTAGAATGAGCCATGTCTCAATTTTTTCTATTCAGCACTTTCGGAGGTATGGAGGTGCTAGTTTTGCCATTTTCCAAGATGGCGGCTGAACCACGTGACTGATGACGTCATCATTAACATATTTTATTCCCCATGGAGAGTTCTTTCCAATGAGCCATGTCGCAATTCTTTCTATTCAGCACTTTTGGAGATGCAAATTTTTTCGGTTTTTCCAAGATGGCGGCCGATCCACGTGACTGATGACGTCATCATTAACATATTTCATTCCACATGGAGAGTTCTTTACATTGAGCCATGTCGCAATTTTTTTCTGTTCAGCACTTTTGGAGATAGATGATGCAAAGTTTTTCGGTTTTTCCAAGATGGCGGCCGAACCACGTAACGTATGACGTCATCATTAACATATTTTATTCCACATGGAGAGTTCTTTACAATGAGCCATGTCTCAATTTTTTCTATTCAGCACTTTCGGAGATATGGAGGGTGCAAAAAAAATATTCTGCACCATTGGGAGATGGGGCCAAAAACGATGCACAGCAGGATATCTCATAAAGTTGTGGACAGATTCGGACGAAACTTGGTGGACAGGTTGGGTGTGACAAGGCAGAATCGATGTGATTTTGGTGAAGATGTGGACATGGATTCGGCTACAAGAATTATTTAATTTCCTCAGTGATTCTTCACCATTGAGAGATCAAACCAAAAGCGATATATAACATGATATTAAAAAAATTATGGATGAGTTATGACTAAACTAGGTGGATGAGTCGGTTCGGTGACAGGAACAAGCCGATTCGATTTTGGTTCAGGTCCGAATCCAGATCTGGTCTATCGGTGCATACAAACATAAACTGCTTAGCCTGGCGGGGGCGTTGTTCCAAGTGCCGTTCTCGTTCATCATATTTTGGATAACGCAGCCTCGGGCTCTGGCATTATACATGGAAAAGCAAATCGATTACACCCCGCCCCGGACGAGGCAAAACGCTGGTGCACGTGACCGTGACGCCGGAAATGACGTTGCTGACACCATCCAGTCGTAGCTATGGTGACGCCGGAAATGACGTTGCTGACACCATCCAGTCGTAGCTATGGTGACGCCGGAAAGGACGTTACTGAGACACTCGGTCTTAACCCTGGTGGAGCTCCGTACTAAAGCACGCGAGGAAATTGTGAGACTGAGATTTTATATACACATTCACCTTAGAAAAGCTTTTTTTATACACATTCACTTCATTCAGAAGTTCAAAAAGATGCGATTACAAATCTTCCCTCACCCTCCCCACAACCCCTCCACCCTCTCCCCCCCCCCCTCCCCCACACGCCGCTTGGTCACTTGCATGATATTTAGCCATATTTACCCATATTTACTGGCATAACATTCACTCATAATTCATATTTACCCATAAATTATATTCACCCATAAATCATATTTACCCCTGCTATCGAAGGTGGGTGAAGGATGTGTTATGTGTCTGTGTCTGTGTTACCCATGTCTGTTTGTCTGTTTGTCTGTGAACAAGATATCTCAAAAAGTTGTGGGCGGATTTGGACGGAATCTGTCGGAGAGGTAGCATATGTCATATATGACAAGGACGAAATGATTCGATTTTGGTGAAGATCCGGACCCGGCTGCTATCATTTTTTAAGTGATTCTTCACCATTGGGAGATAGGGCCAAAAACGATACATAGCGGGATATCTCAAAATGTTGTGGACAGATTTGGACGAAACTTGGTGGACTGGTTGGGTGTCTGACAAGAAAGAAGTGATTCAATTTTGATGACGTTTCGAATCCGGATCCGGATCAGATAATTTTAAAGTGATTTTTCACCATTGAGTTGTCGGGCTAAAATCGATATATAACACGATATCTCATTGCCCGCCGATGTCACTCGATCCGAAGTATTATTTGTGCACATTTACCTCAGAAGTGCATTTGTACACAATGCACGCGGTGCAGCATCAGCGGACGCCAAAGGATATGTTGTCCATCGCCCCCTCCCAATACAGTGTCTATGAGCTGCACGGCGGTATTGCCGGGCGTCGAAGGCCGAAGGTGCCCCGGCAATGCCGCGCTGGAGGATATTTATTTATTTGAAGTGGGGGCGATGTACTTTGAATGTGTCTATGCTTGTATGTTATATTTTTAGTTCCCCTGTGGTATAAATATACCTATGAAATAGCTAATTAATATCTCAAAAGTTACATCTGCGATTTGCAAATAAATACAGTTGTGTAAATAATATTCAAGCGGTTGGAACTGCTCGAATGATTAGTTCAATTGTTTCAATGTTGATCTTAATGGAAAATATTGTTTTTTGGTGATGAGAATATTCACTTTTTCTTTGCAGGTGCAGTTTTGTACTTGTTTGCCGAACAGTTGTTTGCCGAACGCTTGACATCACCTGCTGACTTTGGTGAGAGTTTTTAGATCTGCTGTGGTGATAGTCAGCAGAGCTTTTCCGATACTCATTCGTCCGGCATCGTCTGTCATCTGTCTGCCGGTGTCTTATCAACTTTTTTCAAAGTGTATCTTCTCAAAGAGCTCATTGTGGATTCTTTCAATACTTGTTACACTGATTGTATGGGCTCCTCCCCTCAAAGTAGTAGATAATTTTTGGAATTTGTATGTTTTTGAATTTTCTGAAACTTCAAATTGGACTTTATCATTGGAATTTCAAACTCTATCATTTCTCGAAGATCATCTTTTCTAATCATGCATGTAGCAGGTTTAGGACCTTACTAGGTACCCAAGCAGTATGGGTGCTGTTGAATCATCCAAAGGGACAGAACATGGTACGAATGCTACACATTCGTACAGATCCAAAGGGCCAATTTTAGGGCGGTTTATATGATCTAAAATGACAGTTTTGGGGGCGAAGTTACCATTACTTCTGCAGGCTTAATTATTAGGTATAACATGTTTGTGGTATAGGGCAATGAAAGAAATCATATCTGATTTTCCTATAAACCGGATACAGCAGACTAACTGCAGGGCCGTGTGTTCAAACCCAGGCCCGGCATGAAGCAAGTTTTGTTTTTCATCCTGGTTGAAAAATTGAGGTTTTCCCTACTGAACCATGTTTACTGAATTCTGAATTCACAATTGTGTCACCCGATGCAAGGGCGTTAGATGACGGGTAGAATTGCCTTCGTCCAAACGTCGTAAAATAAATACCAATTCAGAAATTAATATAAACTTACAAATATTCTTATTTGTGTTTTTTTTCTCTTTTCAGGTGCTGTTCCTGGTATCATTCTTCATATCGTTATCACGCGTGGTCCTGCCATTATCAAACTCCATCGCACCTCATCAAAAAGAGAAAAGTCACCAAAATCCATAGCAAATTTCACATCATCTTTGTCCTAAACAAAAGGTTTAAAGAAAAACGAAAAGTTACGAAAAAAACCGACTTTAAATAAAGTCTGATTTTGTTGATTTACTGCACAAATTACATTTTAAGCACACATCGATATAAATATCTTCCAATTTTTTTGTAAATTCGGAAGTTTATCATGGGTAAACCAAAAGGCAAAAGCACTGCTCAAAGAAGAGAAGAGTCTAAGTTAAGAATGAGAAAATCGCGTGAGAATGAAACACCAGAGAAGAGAAAACTGAGGCAGAACACAGATCAAGAGAAACACACAGAATCAAGGGAAAATGAAACAACAGAGAAGAGAGTTAAAAGACAGAGAACAGTGAAAAGTTCAATGCAACACATTCGTGAGGTTGAAACACCAGAGAAGAGAAAACTGAGGCAGAACACAGATCAAGAGAAACACACAGAATCAAGGGAAAACGAAACAACAGAGAAGAGAAAACTGAGGCAGAACACAGATCAAGAGAAACACACAGAATCAAGGGAAAATGAAACAACAGAGAAGAGAGTTAAAAGACAGAGAACAGTGAAAAGTTCAATGCAACACATTCGTGAGGTTGAAACACCAGAGAAGAGAAAACTGAGGCAGAACACAGATCAAGAGAAACACACAGAATCAAGGGAAAACGAAACAACAGAGAAGAGAAAACTGAGGCAGAACACAGATCAAGAGAAACACACAGAATCAAGGGAAAATGAAACAACAGAGAAGAGAGTTAAAAGACAGAGAACAGTGAAAAGTTCAATGCAACACATTCGTGAGGTTGAAACACCAGAGAAGAGAAAACTGAGGCAGAACACAGATCAAGAGAAACACACAGAATCAAGGGAAAACGAAACAACAGAGAAGAGAAAACTGAGGCAGAACACAGATCAAGAGAAACACACAGAATCAAGGGAAAACGAAACAACAGAGAAGAGAAAACTGAGGCAGAACACAGATCAAGAGAAACATACAGAATCAAGGGAAAATGAAACAACAGAGAAGAGAGTTAAAAGACAGAGAACAGTGAAAAGTTCAATGCAACACATTCGTGAGAATGAAACACCAGAGAAGAGAAAACTGAGACAGGAAAATGTGAAAAAATCAATGAGAATCATTAGAGAAGTGAAGATTAACATAATCCCAGAAAATGAAACAGTGATTTCAGAGTTTTTGAAAAATGTTAAGGATTCTGCAAATTATATATGTTGTTCATGTCACCGTTTAATGTACAGAATGACAGTTATACACTTGAATGAAGATAGATACAAGAAGTGTTCCAGCAGTTTGTTCAATGATGTACTTTCATATAGATTAAAGTCGCATGATGGCCAAGAGTGGATATGTAGAACATGTGATTTGACTCTGAAGACAGGAAAAATGCCTGCACAATCAAAGGCTAATAACTTGTCGCTACAACAACAGCCACGTGAACTGAAAGACCTAAATGCGCTGGAACTAAGATTGATATCGCAAAGAATCCCATTCATGAAAATGGTTGGTTTACCAAGAGGAAAACAACATGGTATACATGGTCCTGCAGTTAACGTGCCATCAAAATTAGATGCTGTTTGTAAACTGTTCCCACGATTGCCATCTGAATCACAGATAGTGCCCATGAAGTTGAAACGGAGTCTGAAACATTCCTCTCATTATATGTATGATTATGTACATGCTGATAGAGTTTTGAATGCTTTGCGCAGGTTAAAGTTAGACAACCCTCATTACACAAATATTGAAATCAATGAAAACTGGGCCTGTGATGCTGCACATGATGACATTGAGCTTTGGCAAGCAATTAGCTGTGATGATCCTAGCTTGAAGAAACGAAAACAAAGTTCGTGTGAAACACAATCAACACCTGGCTCTACTGACCATAGTTCAGAAAGTGTAGCACAGGGCTGTTCAGAAGAAAAACAACCAACATTTGTGATTGATGTATCAATGTCAGATCTGCCACAACATTGTCAGACAGACTATGCAAAGTTGAATGTCTTAGCTAGGAAAAACAGGATGAATATTGTTGACGTTCCACGTGATGGCAATTGTATGTTCTATTCTGTTTGTTACCACCTTGACAGGCTAGGAGTGACTACATGTAACCCAGTTTTGTTGCGTGAACAAGTTGCTGATTTCATGACCACAAATGCTGAGAATTATCGTGACTTTATATCAGCCAGGATAGCAACAGAAAATTTGTCTAATGCTGATACTGAGCAACCAACGGAACATGATAGAGCTATCAGGGAAATACAGGATATCGAAACACAAAGAGAGTTGCAATGGATAAGGTACATTGATGAAGTTCAATATGGAAATCAATGGGGAGACCACGTAACACTACAGGCACTGGCAGATATGTTTTCATTCACTGTTTATGTTCATGCAACGTCAAGCTCTACCATGCACACTGTATGTTCCAGATATCACAGTGATAAGGAATTTCATCTTGGATTGATTGGTCAATCTCACTATGTTGTGTTTGAGCCATACTCTGTATGCGATGGTACAAGTGTATCCTTGTCAAATGACGAAGTGCTTGAAAAACATGTTAATATGTCTGACACGAGTAGAGTGGCATCATCTTTGGAGACTGAAACGTGTGATGGAAAGACAACTGTGACTAAGGAAAACACATTAAGTGATGACTCTGATGAGGAACTAGTTGCTGAAGATGAGCATGCTTTTGAAGAAGCTTCTAAAGTTTGCGGCTTGCCATATGAAACCAGCATGATGAATGAAAATCCAGAATTAGTAAACAAATTGATAAGTGTTGCACCAGGAGATAACGAGAAGCCAATGCCACTTCTGAGTGATCCTAATTTTGAGGAATTGTCACATCCAGATAAATATCCAGATGGATCAAATGCACTGACAACTGATCGACCAATTCATTTAACTCCACGAAAATACTTCAACCAAAGACTACTTGATGTAGATGGACGATTTGCGAAATCAATTGAATATCTCCTTAGTGCACAATATGCTACTGAAAGCAAACAAGTTCAGAGTGATATCAATCACTTCATGTTTCGTAGAGCTAGTGGCAAACACTTTCGTGGCAAAAGACTCACAGCTGGTATGGTGAAAAGTGTTGAACACATGAGTAGACTTATACAATCTGACCATGCATATAGAATCCTGAAGAATGTTAGAGGGACACAGGCCTACTTTCAAACTGTATTTTATGATGTACTCGCCATGGTTCGACAAGTAGGTAATCCTACATGGTTTTTCACAGTATCTGCTGCCGACATGCAATGGCCTGATGTAATTCAACCAATAGCTCGACAGTATGGTACAATACTGAGTGACGATGATGTGAAAATTATGTCATTTGCAGATAGATCAATGTGGTTGAGATCAAACCCTGTCACTGCTGCACGCCAGTTTCAATACAGATTAGAGCTTTTGTTCAGAGATGTACTGAAATCGAATGCTCATCCGCTAGGTGAGATTGTTGACTATGTGATCCGTATAGAATTTCAAGCTCGTGGATCTCCTCATGCTCACACATTACTTTGGGTAAAAAATGCACCAAAATTAGATGTTGCATCTGATGAAGCTGTTGCATCTTTCATGGACAAACATGTATCTTGTGCTCTGCCAGATGATGATCCTGTGCTACACACATTAGTTGAAAGGTTGCAAGTCCATAGTCACTCGTCTTACTGTAGAAAAAAGGGTTGTTGTCGATTCAAATACCCAAAACCACCGAGTTCAAGAACTATCATTGCCAGAGAACCAGATGAACAAAATTCAAAACTGGTCAAGGAAAGTGCCAAGTGTGTTCTCAGCAAAGTGAAAGAGGTATTGTCCGATGAAAGTACCCCAAAGAATGTTAGTATGAAAAAACTGTTGGATATGGCGAATGTACCAGAAGAACTTTATGCAAATGCGTTGCCAGTTTCTGAGAAAGGCAAACATATACTGCTGAGGAGAAACCCTTCTGAAGTTAATGTTAATCCATACAATCCTACTGTATTGAAAGCATGGCAAGCAAACATTGATATCCAGTTCATTGTTGATGCATATGCATGTGTTATGTATGTAGCTGCTTACATGACCAAGAATGAAAAAGGTGTAGGAGAGCTATTGAAACAAGTGTGCAAAGAATACAAAGATCAGGACATCAAAACAATGTTGAGACGTGTGGGATCAGTATTCTTGAACCATCGTGAAGTAAGTGCACAAGAAGCTGTGTATCGAATTTTGTCAATGCCAATGAAGAAATTCAGTAGACAGGTGTTGTTTGTCAATACTGATGCAAAAACAGAACGATCAGCTGTGCTGAAACCACAAAAAGAGCTTGATGATCTGGATGATGGAGATGAGGATATATTCCAAAGTAACATCATCATAAGATATGCTTCAAGGCCTAACATATTGGAAAACCTGTGCCTTGCTGATTTTGCTGCCAATTATACGGTTAGTCATTGTGACAGAGGTGAAGAGATAGATGACAGTGTTCCTGTAGTATTAGAAATGGATCAAGAACAGGCAGGATTAGCTGACAGAGATAGACTCCCGAAGTACATCAAGTTGAAAGATGGCAAAGGAACAATGCATAAACGTCGATGTGAAGCAGTAATTCGATTTAGAAAGTTTAGTTTTGAAAAAGACTCCAGTAACTTCTATCGAGCAAAACTGATGCTATATTTACCATGGAGAAATGAGGATGTTGATCTGACTGCAGGCTTTCCTGATTATGCTTCTCATTATTTTGCCGTTGCCGATGCCATATGTGAAAATGAGGCAAAATTCACACAAAATTTGGAACTAATCGATCAAGCTATGCATGATCATGCAGAATATGGACCACCGGAACATGCATGGGCAAACATTGCACCCGGTGCTGAGCATAACAATTTGCAAGATATAAATGAAGACATTGATGTGGAGAGGGATATTGACCAGGAAGATCTTGATGCAAATGCCAACATGATTGAATGGCCAAAATGTATCCAGACATCAGAACTTGTAGCACGTTATCAAGCTGAAGCTGACCGAGAGCTTATGTCACCCTCAGAATATCGAAAAATGATTCGTAGACTCAATGTGAAACAGGCAGAGATCGTTTTTTATCACAGACAGTGGTGCAAAGCTGCCGTAATAGCAATGAAACAGGGTAAAGCTGTAAAACCATACAGACTTTTCTTGAGTGGTCCTGGTGGTGTTGGAAAAAGTCATGTGATAAAACTGATACATTCAGACACTAGAAAGTTGTTAGCACTGTCAGGTGGGATAAAACCAACAGATGTCACGGTGTTGTTGACTGCTCCTACAGGAGTTGCTGCATTTAATATTGGAGGAATGACCATTCACTCAGCGCTGCTTCTCCGAACAACTAAGTATGGGAAAGAAGGTGACCATCTGTCATTTGAGAAACTGAATTCTCTACGATCCAAGCTGGAACATCTGCACTTGGTTATCATTGATGAAATTTCCATGGTTGGATCAGATATGTTGTTGAACATCCACAAGCGTCTAGAGGAAATTAAAGGAGTTACTGGAGATTCAATATATTTTGGTAATGTGTGTATTCTTGCAGTTGGAGATTTGTATCAACTTCCTCCAGTGAGACAGTCACAAATATATCAACCTGTACGTGATCCAGTCGAAAGGTTGAATGGTTGTCTCTGGAAAGAAGAGTTCAAAATACATGAGTTGGATGAAGTTATGCGTCAGAAAGATGACTGTGCATTTGCAGAATTGCTTTGCCGTGTTAGAGTTGGGAAATGTACAAATAGAGATCTGGATGTATTGAAATCTAGAGAAATCAGTTTAGATGATCCAAATTACCCACACGATGTACTCCACGTATTTGCATTCAACTGTGATGTTGATGACAGGAATATGGCAAAATTGGAGAAACTTGCACCAAGTCCTAAACAGCGTATTTACATTCATGCATCAGATGACAAAACGGACAGCACAGGACAACTAAATTTGGAAAGAATACCAACTTCACAGAAACGTTCTGAAACTGCTGGTCTTCATACGACTCTCATTTTGGCAATTGGTGCACGAGTGATGCTCACATATAATGTGGATACTGGAGATGGACTTGTTAATGGTGTAATTGGAACTGTTGAAAGTATCATAGAAAATACAAACAAAGGAGTTGCTATAGTTCTGGTGAAATTTGACAACGAAAATGTAGGTACAAGTGCTATTTCTGGAAGTCAGTGGAAAGACCGATATCCCAATGCAGTTCCAATCAAAAGACACGAAGGGAAATTTGAAAAAGGAAACAGGAAGGCAGCGCAAATCTCCAGAAGACAATTCCCGCTTACACTGGCTTGGGCAGTAACAATTCATAAGTGTCAGGGTCTCACAGTGGATGAAATTGTTGTCAGCATGAAGGGTGCAAAACGATTTGGAAAAGGACAAGCATATGTGGCATTCAGTCGAGTGAAGACTCTGCTTGGTTTGCATATACTTGACTTCGATTCAGCTGGAATAAAAGCTAATGATAAATTGGAACATGAAATTAATGAAATGTGTGTTAATACATTATCAATGGAAGAGTTAAATCTTTTGACCTTGCACAAACCTGACTGGATAACAGTGGGTCACTTAAATATCCATTATTTCCTGGAGAAATTAGCAGACCTGATGAGTCATAGAGAAAATCAAATTTTAGCTGAAACAGATGTTATGTGTTTCACTGAAACCTATCTGACAGATGATCATAATGTTGATGAATTTGCTGAGAAATATGGATATACAGTTTTCAGACAAAATATTCCAAGCATGCATGATCATGGTAATTTGCACGGAGTGATGATATGTGCTCTGACTGATCTGCAACCTAAAGAACTAGAACTGATATCTGTGAAAGGATTGGAGTCAAAAGCGATAGTTTTAGAAACGCAGAAATCACGTTTTGTTGTTACTGTAGTTTATAGGAAACCATCATTCCCAATGAAAACCTTCTTGCTACAACTAAGTAGTCTTCTTGATTTGATGCCATTACATGTGCCAACAATCATACTTGGTGACTTCAATGATGATTTGACAAACCAAAGACAAACAGAGTTGACAAAGCTCATGCAATGCTATGGATTCAAACAATGTATTAACCAGGCAACAACAGATAGAGGTACAATGATAGATCACATATATTTCAATAAAAATGAACCGGAACAAGTTCACATGGACGTGCATGATACGTACTATTCTGATCATGACATGACTTTTGTCACCACAGAGTGTACATGAATGGTTCATGAGACATAATTGATGTCGTTGTAAGTTGTTATAGCAGATATTCTCCGCAAGCATGACATATATGACAGCATACTATGATTTCAAATAGTACATTACATATCTTAGCCCAGACAGAGCTACATTATCAAATATTTACCTGATTGTAATTAACATCAGTAATTAAATATTGATACATGTGAACTTCCTCCAGTGAGACAGTCACAAGTCTATCAACCTGTATGTGAACCAATAAAGGTTGAATGGTTGTCTCTGGAAAGATGAGTTCAAAATACATGAACAGCAACACTTCAAATTGGATACACTTCTTCATCAGAAGCTATATCAAATTCTCTAGAACTGCTAAACCCAATGGTGTCAATCATGACCAGTGAATGATCTCGTCATCTGAATCTTGTAACACCAATGACCTCTGGTGTGATACTATACTGTATGTGACTTGATTAATGTTGTACAATGTTGACTACCCTTTGTTAAAATACCTGAAAATGAGTTTGTGATTTTACATCATTTGTGATTTTATATCATGTGATTTACATTTTACACGTCCAGCATGGTGATTTTAGTTCGGTGGGAATCAGAATATGGTTTTGACATACACTCAATATCTTGGTTCACATTTCTGGTACAGAGTAGTATGTTGTGCACATGTGTTCTGAGCATCTGTATTAAAGATAGTATCTCATCTTGCATATAATGCACTTGTGTGATCTTACTCTTCACAACCTTTGATTTTCTCCTCAGTGCTAGTGGACACAGCCTTCATAACATTCAATCGACTCAGTTGAAAGTTCAATGACATTCTAGAATGGCTGAAACTGGTCAGAAAGTATCTCTAGTATTGTTCTTTGTCAGGTCGATCTTGATTCCTGGATGTGACTTGTTTTTAGTTAAATACCAAAATGAGTGGTGTTTGGATCAACGATTACAAAGAAATTACGACTGATGAAGCTGAGAACATCTGTTATATTGCAGACAGAGTTAAATGCAATTATGACGTCATAAGGGAGGCACCTATGACGTCATCATTAACATATTTTATTCCCCATGGAGAGTTCTTTACAATGAGCCATGTCTCAATTTTTTCTATTCAGCACTTTTGGAGATATCGAGGTGCAAGGTTTTTTGGTTTTTCAAAGATGGCGGCTGAACCACGTGACCGATGACGTCATCATGAACATATTTTATTCCCCATGGAGAGTTCTTTACAAGGAGCCATGTCTCAATTTTTTCTATTCAGCACTTTTGGAGATATGGAGGTGCAAAGTTTTTCGGATTTTCCAAGCTGGCGGCAGAAGCACTTGACCGATGACGTCATCATTAACATGTTTTATTCCCCATGGAGAGTTCTTTACAATGAGCCATGTCTCAATTTTATCTGTTCAGCACTTTTGGAGATACAGTGGAACAAAGTTTTGCCGTTTTTCCAAGATGGCGGCCGACCACGTGACATATGACGTCATCATTAACATATTTTATTCCCCATGGAGAGTTCTTTACAATGAGCCATGTCTCAATTTTTTCATTTCAGCACTTTCGGAGATGTTGAGGTGCAAAGTTTTCCCATTTTTCCAAGATGGCGGCCGAACCACGTGACCGATGGCGTCATCATTAACATATTTTATTCCCCATGGAGAGTTCTTTACAATGAGCCATGTCTCAATTTTTTCTGTTCAGCACTTTTGGAGATTTTGTGGTGCAAAGTTTTGCCGTTTTTCCAAGATGGCGGCCGACCACGTGACTGATGACGTCATCATTAACATATTTTATTCCCCATGGAGAGTTCTTTACAATGAGCCATGTCTCAATTATTCTGTTCAGCACTTTTGGAGATATAGTGGTGCAAAGTTTTGCCGTTTTTCCAAGATGGCGGCCGACCACGTGACATATGACGTCATCATTAACATATTTTATTCCCCATGGAGAGTTCTTTCCAATGAGCCATGTCTCAATTTTTTCTGTTCAGCACTTTTGGAGATATAGTGGCGCAACGATTTGCCGTTTTTCCAAGATGGCGACCGAACCACGTGACTGATGACGTCATCATTTACATATTTTATTCCCCATGGAGAGTTCTTTACAATGAGCCATGTCTCAATTTTTTCTGTTCAGCACTTTTGGAGATATAGTGGTGCAAATTTTTGCCGTTTTTCCAAGATGGCGGCCGACCACGTGACATATGACGTCATCATTAACATATTTTATTCCCCATGGAGAGTTCTTTACAATGAGCCATGTCTCAATTTTTTCTGTTCAGTACTTTCGGAGATATAGAGGTGCAAATTTATTCGGTTTATCCAAGATGGCGGCCGAACCACGTCACTGATGACGTCATCATTGAGGCACAGTATATTAGAGGGCAAGACCATTATGTGTGCAAAGTTTGGCGATTCTCCGTGCAACGGTGTAGACGCAGTGCTGCAAACAGACAAACAGACAGACAAACAGACAGACAAACAGACAGACAGACAAATGAAAAATCGGTCAGAGACCGAGGACTTGCCGGAATGTACTTTTTTATCGGCCATTTAGGACAAATATGGCGGCCAAACCACGTGACCGATGAAGTCATCATTACTTGTTTTCTAAACTAATTTATTCCTTGATGATGCTCAAGAAATTTCATCTTGATCGGATGAAGTTTTGTACTTGGCGAATTATGACGTCATAATGGAGGAACCTATGACATCATCATTAACATATTTTATTCCCCATGGAGAGTTCTTTACAATGAGCCATGTCTCAATTTTTTCTATTCAGGACGTTTGGAGATGTGGAGGTGCAAAGTTTTTCGGTTTTTCCAAGATGGCGGCCGAACCACGTGACCGATGACGTCATCATTAACATATTTCATTCCCCATGGAGAGTTCTTTAGAATGAGCCATGTCTCAATTTTTTCTATTCAGCACTTTCGGAGGTATGGAGGTGCTAGTTTTGCCATTTTCCAAGATGGCGGCTGAACCACGTGACTGATGACGTCATCATTAACATATTTTATTCCCCATGGAGAGTTCTTTCCAATGAGCCATGTCGCAATTCTTTCTATTCAGCACTTTTGGAGATGCAAATTTTTTCGGTTTTTCCAAGATGGCGGCCGATCCACGTGACTGATGACGTCATCATTAACATATTTCATTCCACATGGAGAGTTCTTTACATTGAGCCATGTCGCAATTTTTTTCTGTTCAGCACTTTTGGAGATAGATGATGCAAAGTTTTTCGGTTTTTCCAAGATGGCGGCCGAACCACGTAACGTATGACGTCATCATTAACATATTTTATTCCACATGGAGAGTTCTTTACAATGAGCCATGTCTCAATTTTTTCTATTCAGCACTTTCGGAGATATGGAGGGTGCAAAAAAAATATTCTGCACCATTGGGAGATGGGGCCAAAAACGATGCACAGCAGGATATCTCATAAAGTTGTGGACAGATTCGGACGAAACTTGGTGGACAGGTTGGGTGTGACAAGGCAGAATCGATGTGATTTTGGTGAAGATGTGGACATGGATTCGGCTACAAGAATTATTTAATTTCCTCAGTGATTCTTCACCATTGAGAGATCAAACCAAAAGCGATATATAACATGATATTAAAAAAATTATGGATGAGTTATGACTAAACTAGGTGGATGAGTCGGTTCGGTGACAGGAACAAGCCGATTCGATTTTGGTTCAGGTCCGAATCCAGATCTGGTCTATCGGTGCATACAAACATAAACTGCTTAGCCTGGCGGGGGCGTTGTTCCAAGTGCCGTTCTCGTTCATCATATTTTGGATAACGCAGCCTCGGGCTCTGGCATTATACATGGAAAAGCAAATCGATTACACCCCGCCCCGGACGAGGCAAAACGCTGGTGCACGTGACCGTGACGCCGGAAATGACGTTGCTGACACCATCCAGTCGTAGCTATGGTGACGCCGGAAATGACGTTGCTGACACCATCCAGTCGTAGCTATGGTGACGCCGGAAAGGACGTTACTGAGACACTCGGTCTTAACCCTGGTGGAGCTCCGTACTAAAGCACGCGAGGAAATTGTGAGACTGAGATTTTATATACACATTCACCTTAGAAAAGCTTTTTTTATACACATTCACTTCATTCAGAAGTTCAAAAAGATGCGATTACAAATCTTCCCTCACCCTCCCCACAACCCCTCCACCCTCTCCCCCCCCCCCTCCCCCACACGCCGCTTGGTCACTTGCATGATATTTAGCCATATTTACCCATATTTACTGGCATAACATTCACTCATAATTCATATTTACCCATAAATTATATTCACCCATAAATCATATTTACCCCTGCTATCGAAGGTGGGTGAAGGATGTGTTATGTGTCTGTGTCTGTGTTACCCATGTCTGTTTGTCTGTTTGTCTGTGAACAAGATATCTCAAAAAGTTGTGGGCGGATTTGGACGGAATCTGTCGGAGAGGTAGCATATGTCATATATGACAAGGACGAAATGATTCGATTTTGGTGAAGATCCGGACCCGGCTGCTATCATTTTTTAAGTGATTCTTCACCATTGGGAGATAGGGCCAAAAACGATACATAGCGGGATATCTCAAAATGTTGTGGACAGATTTGGACGAAACTTGGTGGACTGGTTGGGTGTCTGACAAGAAAGAAGTGATTCAATTTTGATGACGTTTCGAATCCGGATCCGGATCAGATAATTTTAAAGTGATTTTTCACCATTGAGTTGTCGGGCTAAAATCGATATATAACACGATATCTCATTGCCCGCCGATGTCACTCGATCCGAAGTATTATTTGTGCACATTTACCTCAGAAGTGCATTTGTACACAATGCACGCGGTGCAGCATCAGCGGACGCCAAAGGATATGTTGTCCATCGCCCCCTCCCAATACAGTGTCTATGAGCTGCACGGCGGTATTGCCGGGCGTCGAAGGCCGAAGGTGCCCCGGCAATGCCGCGCTGGAGGATATTTATTTATTTGAAGTGGGGGCGATGTACTTTGAATGTGTCTATGCTTGTATGTTATATTTTTAGTTCCCCTGTGGTATAAATATACCTATGAAATAGCTAATTAATATCTCAAAAGTTACATCTGCGATTTGCAAATAAATACAGTTGTGTAAATAATATTCAAGCGGTTGGAACTGCTCGAATGATTAGTTCAATTGTTTCAATGTTGATCTTAATGGAAAATATTGTTTTTTGGTGATGAGAATATTCACTTTTTCTTTGCAGGTGCAGTTTTGTACTTGTTTGCCGAACAGTTGTTTGCCGAACGCTTGACATCACCTGCTGACTTTGGTGAGAGTTTTTAGATCTGCTGTGGTGATAGTCAGCAGAGCTTTTCCGATACTCATTCGTCCGGCATCGTCTGTCATCTGTCTGCCGGTGTCTTATCAACTTTTTTCAAAGTGTATCTTCTCAAAGAGCTCATTGTGGATTCTTTCAATACTTGTTACACTGATTGTATGGGCTCCTCCCCTCAAAGTAGTAGATAATTTTTGGAATTTGTATGTTTTTGAATTTTCTGAAACTTCAAATTGGACTTTATCATTGGAATTTCAAACTCTATCATTTCTCGAAGATCATCTTTTCTAATCATGCATGTAGCAGGTTTAGGACCTTACTAGGTACCCAAGCAGTATGGGTGCTGTTGAATCATCCAAAGGGACAGAACATGGTACGAATGCTACACATTCGTACAGATCCAAAGGGCCAATTTTAGGGCGGTTTATATGATCTAAAATGACAGTTTTGGGGGCGAAGTTACCATTACTTCTGCAGGCTTAATTATTAGGTATAACATGTTTGTGGTATAGGGCAATGAAAGAAATCATATCTGATTTTCCTATAAACCGGATACAGCAGACTAACTGCAGGGCCGTGTGTTCAAACCCAGGCCCGGCATGAAGCAAGTTTTGTTTTTCATCCTGGTTGAAAAATTGAGGTTTTCCCTACTGAACCATGTTTACTGAATTCTGAATTCACAATTGTGTCACCCGATGCAAGGGCGTTAGATGACGGGTAGAATTGCCTTCGTCCAAACGTCGTAAAATAAATACCAATTCAGAAATTAATATAAACTTACAAATATTCTTATTTGTGTTTTTTTTCTCTTTTCAGGTGCTGTTCCTGGTATCATTCTTCATATCGTTATCACGCGTGGTCCTGCCATTATCAAACTCCATCGCACCTCATCAAAAAGAGAAAAGTCACCAAAATCCATAGCAAATTTCACATCATCTTTGTCCTAAACAAAAGGTTTAAAGAAAAACGAAAAGTTACGAAAAAAACCGACTTTAAATAAAGTCTGATTTTGTTGATTTACTGCACAAATTACATTTTAAGCACACATCGATATAAATATCTTCCAATTTTTTTGTAAATTCGGAAGTTTATCATGGGTAAACCAAAAGGCAAAAGCACTGCTCAAAGAAGAGAAGAGTCTAAGTTAAGAATGAGAAAATCGCGTGAGAATGAAACACCAGAGAAGAGAAAACTGAGGCAGAACACAGATCAAGAGAAACACACAGAATCAAGGGAAAATGAAACAACAGAGAAGAGAGTTAAAAGACAGAGAACAGTGAAAAGTTCAATGCAACACATTCGTGAGGTTGAAACACCAGAGAAGAGAAAACTGAGGCAGAACACAGATCAAGAGAAACACACAGAATCAAGGGAAAACGAAACAACAGAGAAGAGAAAACTGAGGCAGAACACAGATCAAGAGAAACACACAGAATCAAGGGAAAATGAAACAACAGAGAAGAGAGTTAAAAGACAGAGAACAGTGAAAAGTTCAATGCAACACATTCGTGAGGTTGAAACACCAGAGAAGAGAAAACTGAGGCAGAACACAGATCAAGAGAAACACACAGAATCAAGGGAAAACGAAACAACAGAGAAGAGAAAACTGAGGCAGAACACAGATCAAGAGAAACACACAGAATCAAGGGAAAATGAAACAACAGAGAAGAGAGTTAAAAGACAGAGAACAGTGAAAAGTTCAATGCAACACATTCGTGAGGTTGAAACACCAGAGAAGAGAAAACTGAGGCAGAACACAGATCAAGAGAAACACACAGAATCAAGGGAAAACGAAACAACAGAGAAGAGAAAACTGAGGCAGAACACAGATCAAGAGAAACACACAGAATCAAGGGAAAACGAAACAACAGAGAAGAGAAAACTGAGGCAGAACACAGATCAAGAGAAACATACAGAATCAAGGGAAAATGAAACAACAGAGAAGAGAGTTAAAAGACAGAGAACAGTGAAAAGTTCAATGCAACACATTCGTGAGAATGAAACACCAGAGAAGAGAAAACTGAGACAGGAAAATGTGAAAAAATCAATGAGAATCATTAGAGAAGTGAAGATTAACATAATCCCAGAAAATGAAACAGTGATTTCAGAGTTTTTGAAAAATGTTAAGGATTCTGCAAATTATATATGTTGTTCATGTCACCGTTTAATGTACAGAATGACAGTTATACACTTGAATGAAGATAGATACAAGAAGTGTTCCAGCAGTTTGTTCAATGATGTACTTTCATATAGATTAAAGTCGCATGATGGCCAAGAGTGGATATGTAGAACATGTGATTTGACTCTGAAGACAGGAAAAATGCCTGCACAATCAAAGGCTAATAACTTGTCGCTACAACAACAGCCACGTGAACTGAAAGACCTAAATGCGCTGGAACTAAGATTGATATCGCAAAGAATCCCATTCATGAAAATGGTTGGTTTACCAAGAGGAAAACAACATGGTATACATGGTCCTGCAGTTAACGTGCCATCAAAATTAGATGCTGTTTGTAAACTGTTCCCACGATTGCCATCTGAATCACAGATAGTGCCCATGAAGTTGAAACGGAGTCTGAAACATTCCTCTCATTATATGTATGATTATGTACATGCTGATAGAGTTTTGAATGCTTTGCGCAGGTTAAAGTTAGACAACCCTCATTACACAAATATTGAAATCAATGAAAACTGGGCCTGTGATGCTGCACATGATGACGTTGAGCTTTGGCAAGCAATTAGCTGTGATGATCCTAGCTTGAAGAAACGAAAACAAAGTTCGTGTGAAACACAATCAACACCTGGCTCTACTGACCATAGTTCAGAAAGTGTAGCACAGGGCTGTTCAGAAGAAAAACAACCAACATTTGTGATTGATGTATCAATGTCAGATCTGCCACAACATTGTCAGACAGACTATGCAAAGTTGAATGTCTTAGCTAGGAAAAACAGGATGAATATTGTTGACGTTCCACGTGATGGCAATTGTATGTTCTATTCTGTTTGTTACCACCTTGACAGGCTAGGAGTGACTACATGTAACCCAGTTTTGTTGCGTGAACAAGTTGCTGATTTCATGACCACAAATGCTGAGAATTATCGTGACTTTATATCAGCCAGGATAGCAACAGAAAATTTGTCTAATGCTGATACTGAGCAACCAACGGAACATGATAGAGCTATCAGGGAAATACTGGATATCGAAACACAAAGAGAGTTGCAATGGATAAGGTACATTGATGAAGTTCAATATGGAAATCAATGGGGAGACCACGTAACACTACAGGCACTGGCAGATATGTTTTCATTCACTGTTTATGTTCATGCAACGTCAAGCTCTACCATGCACACTGTATGTTCCAGATATCACAGTGATAAGGAATTTCATCTTGGATTGATTGGTCAATCTCACTATGTTGTGTTTGAGCCATACTCTGTATGCGATGGTACAAGTGTATCCTTGTCAAATGACGAAGTGCTTGAAAAACATGTTAATATGTCTGACACGAGTAGAGTGGCATCATCTTTGGAGACTGAAACGTGTGATGGAAAGACAACTGTGACTAAGGAAAACACAGAAAGTGATGACTCTGATGAGGAACTAGTTGCTGAAGATGAGCATGCTTTTGAAGAAGCTTCTAAAGTTTGCGGCTTGCCATATGAAACCAGCATGATGAATGAAAATCCAGAATTAGTAAACAAATTGATAAGTGTTGCACCAGGAGATAACGAGAAGCCAATGCCACTTCTGAGTGATCCTAATTTTGAGGAATTGTCACATCCAGATAAATATCCAGATGGATCAAATGCACTGACAACTGATCGACCAATTCATTTAACTCCACGAAAATACTTCAACCAAAGACTACTTGATGTAGATGGACGATTTGCGAAATCAATTGAATATCTCCTTAGTGCACAATATGCTACTGAAAGCAAACAAGTTCAGAGTGATATCAATCACTTCATGTTTCGTAGAGCTAGTGGCAAACACTTTCGTGGCAAAAGACTCACAGCTGGTATGGTGAAAAGTGTTGAACACATGAGTAGACTTATACAATCTGACCATGCATATAGAATCCTGAAGAATGTTAGAGGGACACAGGCCTACTTTCAAACTGTATTTTATGATGTACTCGCCATGGTTCGACAAGTAGGTAATCCTACATGGTTTTTCACAGTATCTGCTGCCGACATGCAATGGCCTGATGTAATTCAACCAATAGCTCGACAGTATGGTACAATACTGAGTGACGATGATGTGAAAATTATGTCATTTGCAGATAGATCAATGTGGTTGAGATCAAACCCTGTCACTGCTGCACGCCAGTTTCAATACAGATTAGAGCTTTTGTTCAGAGATGTACTGAAATCGAATGCTCATCCGCTAGGTGAGATTGTTGACTATGTGATCCGTATAGAATTTCAAGCTCGTGGATCTCCTCATGCTCACACATTACTTTGGGTAAAAAATGCACCAAAATTAGATGTTGCATCTGATGAAGCTGTTGCATCTTTCATGGACAAACATGTATCTTGTGCTCTGCCAGATGATGATCCTGTGCTACACACATTAGTTGAAAGGTTGCAAGTCCATAGTCACTCGTCTTACTGTAGAAAAAAGGGTTGTTGTCGATTCAAATACCCAAAACCACCGAGTTCAAGAACTATCATTGCCAGAGAACCAGATGAACAAAATTCAAAACTGGTCAAGGAAAGTGCCAAGTGTGTTCTCAGCAAAGTGAAAGAGGTATTGTCCGATGAAAGTACCCCAAAGAATGTTAGTATGACAAAACTGTTGGATATGGCGAATGTACCAGAAGAACTTTATGCAAATGCGTTGCCAGTTTCTGAGAAAGGCAAACATATACTGCTGAGGAGAAACCCTTCTGAAGTTAATGTTAATCCATACAATCCTACTGTATTGAAAGCATGGCAAGCAAACATTGATATCCAGTTCATTGTTGATGCATATGCATGTGTTATGTATGTAGCTGCTTACATGACCAAGAATGAAAAAGGTGTAGGAGAGCTATTGAAACAAGTGTGCAAAGAATACAAAGATCAGGACATCAAAACAATGTTGAGACGTGTGGGATCAGTATTCTTGAACCATCGTGAAGTAAGTGCACAAGAAGCTGTGTATCGAATTTTGTCAATGCCAATGAAGAAATTCAGTAGACAGGTGTTGTTTGTCAATACTGATGCAAAAACAGAACGATCAGCTGTGCTGAAACCACAAAAAGAGCTTGATGATCTGGATGATGGAGATGAGGATATATTCCAAAGTAACATCATCATAAGATATGCTTCAAGACCTAACATATTGGAAAACCTGTGCCTTGCTGATTTTGCTGCCAATTATACGGTTAGTCATTGTGACAGAGGTGAAGAGATAGATGACAGTGTTCCTGTGGTATTAGAAATGGATCAAGAACAGGCAGGATTAGCTGACAGAGATAGACTCCCGAAGTACATCAAGTTGAAAGATGGCAAAGGAACAATGCATAAACGTCGATGTGAAGCAGTAATTCGATTTAGAAAGTTTAGTTTTGAAAAAGACTCCAGTAACTTCTATCGAGCAAAACTGATGCTATATTTACCATGGAGAAATGAGGATGTTGATCTGACTGCAGGCTTTCCTGATTATGCTTCTCATTATTTTGCCGTTGCCGATGCCATATGTGAAAATGAGGCAAAATTCACACAAAATTTGGAACTAATCGATCAAGCTATGCATGATCATGCAGAATATGGACCACCGGAACACGCATGGGCAAACATTGCACCCGGTGCTGAGCATAACAATTTGCAAGATATAAATGAAGACATTGATGTGGAGAGGGATATTGACCAGGAAGATCTTGATGCAAATGCCAACATGATTGAATCGCCAAAATGTATCCAGACATCAGAACTTGTAGCACGTTATCAAGCTGAAGCTGACCGAGAGCTTATGTCACCCTCAGAATATCGAAAAATGATTCGTAGACTCAATGTGAAACAGTCAGAGATCGTTTTTTATCACAGACAGTGGTGCAAAGCTGCCGTAATAGCAATGAAACAGGGTAAAACTGTAAAACCATACAGACTTTTCTTGAGTGGTCCTGGTGGTGTTGGAAAAAGTCATGTGATAAAACTGATACATTCAGACACTAGAAAGTTGTTAGCACTGTCAGGTGGGATAAAACCAACAGATGTCACGGTGTTGTTGACTGCTCCTACAGGAGTTGCTGCATTTAATATTGGAGGAATGACCGTTCACTCAGCGCTGCTTCTCCGAACAACTAAGTATGGGAAAGAAGGTGACCATCTGTCATTTGAGAAACTGAATTCTCTACGATCCAAGCTGGAACATCTGCACTTGGTTATCATTGATGAAATTTCCATGGTTGGATCAGATATGTTGTTGAACATCCACAAGCGTCTAGAGGAAATTAAAGGAGTTACTGGAGATTCAATATATTTTGGTAATGTGTGTATTCTTGCAGTTGGAGATTTGTATCAACTTCCTCCAGTGAGACAGTCACAAATATATCAACCTGTACGTGATCCAGTCGAAAGGTTGAATGGTTGTCTCTGGAAAGAAGAGTTCAAAATACATGAGTTGGATGAAGTTATGCGTCAGAAAGATGACTGTGCATTTGCAGAATTGCTTTGCCGTGTTAGAGTTGGGAAATGTACAAATAGAGATCTGGATGTATTGAAATCTAGAGAAATCAGTTTAGATGATCCAAATTACCCACACGATGTACTCCACGTATTTGCATTCAACTGTGATGTTGATGACAGGAATATGGCAAAATTGGAGAAACTTGCACCAAGTCCTAAACAGCGTATTTACATTCATGCATCAGATGACAAAACGGACAGCACAGGACAACTAAATTTGGAAAGAATACCAACTTCACAGAAACGTTCTGAAACTGCTGGTCTTCATACGACTCTCATTTTGGCAATTGGTGCACGAGTGATGCTCACATATAATGTGGATACTGGAGATGGACTTGTTAATGGTGTAATTGGAACTGTTGAAAGTATCATAGAAAATACAAACAAAGGAGTTGCTATAGTTCTGGTGAAATTTGACAACGAAAATGTAGGTACAAGTGCTATTTCTGGAAGTCAGTGGAAAGACCGATATCCCAATGCAGTTCCAATCAAAAGACACGAAGGGAAATTTGAAAAAGGAAACAGGAAGGCAGCGCAAATCTCCAGAAGACAATTCCCGCTTACACTGGCTTGGGCAGTAACAATTCATAAGTGTCAGGGTCTCACAGTGGATGAAATTGTTGTCAGCATGAAGGGTGCAAAACGATTTGGAAAAGGACAAGCATATGTGGCATTCAGTCGAGTGAAGACTCTGCTTGGTTTGCATATACTTGACTTCGATTCAGCTGGAATAAAAGCTAATGATAAATTGGAACATGAAATTAATGAAATGTGTGTTAATACATTATCAATGGAAGAGTTAAATCTTTTGACCTTGCACAAACCTGACTGGATAACAGTGGGTCACTTAAATATCCATTATTTCCTGGAGAAATTAGCAGACCTGATGAGTCATAGAGAAAATCAAATTTTAGCTGAAACAGATGTTATGTGTTTCACTGAAACCTATCTGACAGATGATCATAATGTTGATGAATTTGCTGAGAAATATGGATATACAGTTTTCAGACAAAATATTCCAAGCATGCATGATCATGGTAATTTGCACGGAGTGATGATATGTGCTCTGACTGATCTGCAACCTAAAGAACTAGAACTGATATCTGTGAAAGGATTGGAGTCAAAAGCGATAGTTTTAGAAACGCAGAAATCACGTTTTGTTGTTACTGTAGTTTATAGGAAACCATCATTCCCAATGAAAACCTTCTTGCTACAACTAAGTAGTCTTCTTGATTTGATGCCATTACATGTGCCAACAATCATACTTGGTGACTTCAATGATGATTTGACAAACCAAAGACAAACAGAGTTGACAAAGCTCATGCAATGCTATGGATTCAAACAATGTATTAACCAGGCAACAACAGATAGAGGTACAATGATAGATCACATATATTTCAATAAAAATGAACCGGAACAAGTTCACATGGACGTGCATGATACGTACTATTCTGATCATGACATGACTTTTGTCACCACAGAGTGTACATGAATGGTTCATGAGACATAATTGATGTCGTTGTAAGTTGTTATAGCAGATATTCTCCGCAAGCATGACATATATGACAGCATACTATGATTTCAAATAGTACATTACATATCTTAGCCCAGACAGAGCTACATTATCAAATATTTACCTGATTGTAATTAACATCAGTAATTAAATATTGATACATGTGAACTTCCTCCAGTGAGACAGTCACAAGTCTATCAACCTGTATGTGAACCAATAAAGGTTGAATGGTTGTCTCTGGAAAGATGAGTTCAAAATACATGAACAGCAACACTTCAAATTGGATACACTTCTTCATCAGAAGCTATATCAAATTCTCTAGAACTGCTAAACCCAATGGTGTCAATCATGACCAGTGAATGATCTCGTCATCTGAATCTTGTAACACCAATGACCTCTGGTGTGATACTATACTGTATGTGACTTGATTAGTGTTGTACAATGTTGACTACCCTTTGTTAAAATACCTGAAAATGAGTTTGTGATTTTACATCATTTGTGATTTTATATCATGTGATTTACATTTTACACGTCCAGCATGGTGATTTTAGTTCGGTGGGAATCAGAATATGGTTTTGACATACACTCAATATCTTGGTTCACATTTCTGGTACAGAGTAGTATGTTGTGCACATGTGTTCTGAGCATCTGTATTAAAGATAGTATCTCATCTTGCATATAATGCACTTGTGTGATCTTACTCTTCACAACCTTTGATTTTCTCCTCAGTGCTAGTGGACACAGCCTTCATAACATTCAATCGACTCAGTTGAAAGTTCAATGACATTCTAGAATGGCTGAAACTGGTCAGAAAGTATCTCTAGTATTGTTCTTTGTCAGGTCGATCTTGATTCCTGGATGTGACTTGTTTTTAGTTAAATACCAAAATGAGTGGTGTTTGGATCAACGATTACAAAGAAATTACGACTGATGAAGCTGAGAACATCTGTTATATTGCAGACAGAGTTAAATGCAATTATGACGTCATAAGGGAGGCACCTATGACGTCATCATTAACATATTTTATTCCCCATGGAGAGTTCTTTACAATGAGCCATGTCTCAATTTTTTCTATTCAGCACTTTTGGAGATATCGAGGTGCAAGGTTTTTTGGTTTTTCAAAGATGGCGGCTGAACCACGTGACCGATGACGTCATCATGAACATATTTTATTCCCCATGGAGAGTTCTTTACAAGGAGCCATGTCTCAATTTTTTCTATTCAGCACTTTTGGAGATATGGAGGTGCAAAGTTTTTCGGATTTTCCAAGCTGGCGGCAGAAGCACTTGACCGATGACGTCATCATTAACATGTTTTATTCCCCATGGAGAGTTCTTTACAATGAGCCATGTCTCAATTTTATCTGTTCAGCACTTTTGGAGATACAGTGGAACAAAGTTTTGCCGTTTTTCCAAGATGGCGGCCGACCACGTGACATATGACGTCATCATTAACATATTTTATTCCCCATGGAGAGTTCTTTACAATGAGCCATGTCTCAATTTTTTCATTTCAGCACTTTCGGAGATGTTGAGGTGCAAAGTTTTCCCATTTTTCCAAGATGGCGGCCGAACCACGTGACCGATGGCGTCATCATTAACATATTTTATTCCCCATGGAGAGTTCTTTACAATGAGCCATGTCTCAATTTTTTCTGTTCAGCACTTTTGGAGATTTTGTGGTGCAAAGTTTTGCCGTTTTTCCAAGATGGCGGCCGACCACGTGACTGATGACGTCATCATTAACATATTTTATTCCCCATGGAGAGTTCTTTACAATGAGCCATGTCTCAATTATTCTGTTCAGCACTTTTGGAGATATAGTGGTGCAAAGTTTTGCCGTTTTTCCAAGATGGCGGCCGACCACGTGACATATGACGTCATCATTAACATATTTTATTCCCCATGGAGAGTTCTTTCCAATGAGCCATGTCTCAATTTTTTCTGTTCAGCACTTTTGGAGATATAGTGGCGCAACGATTTGCCGTTTTTCCAAGATGGCGACCGAACCACGTGACTGATGACGTCATCATTTACATATTTTATTCCCCATGGAGAGTTCTTTACAATGAGCCATGTCTCAATTTTTTCTGTTCAGCACTTTTGGAGATATAGTGGTGCAAATTTTTGCCGTTTTTCCAAGATGGCGGCCGACCACGTGACATATGACGTCATCATTAACATATTTTATTCCCCATGGAGAATTCTTTACAATGAGCCATGTCTCAATTTTTTCTGTTCAGTACTTTCGGAGATATAGAGGTGCAAATTTATTCGGTTTATCCAAGATGGCGGCCGAACCACGTCACTGATGACGTCATCATTGAGGCACAGTATATTAGAGGGCAAGACCATTATGTGTGCAAAGTTTGGCGATTCTCCGTGCAACGGTGTAGACGCAGTGCTGCAAACAGACAGACAGACAGACAGACAGACAGACAAACAGACAGACAAACGAACAGATCAACATACTTGCCGGAAAAATTTTTCCGGCAAGTAACAAATGAAAAATCGGTCAGAGACCGAGGACTTGCCGGAATGTACTTTTTTATCGGCCATTTAGAACAAATATGGCGGCCGAACTATGTGATACATGACGTCATCATTAACATATTTTATTCCCCATGGAGAGTTCTTTACAATGAGCCATACCTCAATTTTTTCTGTTCAGGACTTTTGGAGATGTGGAGGTGCAGAGTTTTTCGGTTTTTCCAAGATGGCGGCCGACCACGTGACTGATGACGTCATCATTAACATATTTTATTCCCCATGGAGAGTTCTTTACAATGAGCCATGTCTCAATTTTTTCTGTTCAGCACTTTTGGAGTTATAGTGGTGAAAATTTTTGCCGTTTTTCCAAGATGGCGGCCGACCACGTGACATATGACGTCATCATTAACATATTTTATTCCCCATGGAGAGTTCTTTACAATGAGCCATGTCTCAATTTTTTCTGTTCAGTACTTTCGGAGATATAGAGGTGCAAAGTTTTTCGGTTTTTCCAAGATGGCGGCCGAACCACGTCACCGATGACGTCATCAATTGGGCACAGTCTATTCCAGGGCAAGACCAATATGTGTGCAAAGTTTGGCGATTCTACGTGCAACGGTGTAGACGCAGTGCTGCAAACAGACAGACAGACAGACAGACAGACAGACAGACAAACAGACAGACAAACGAACAGATCAACATACTTGCCGGAAAAATTTTTCCGGCAAGTAACAAACGAACAGATCAACATACTTGCCGGAATCTTTTCCGGCAAGTAATGAAAAATCGGTCAGAGACCGAGGACTTGCCGGAATGTACTTTTTTATCGGCCATTTAGGACAAATATGGCGGCCGAACCACGTGACCGATGACGTCATCATTAACATATTTTATTCCCCATGGAGAGTTCTTTACAATGAGCCATACCTCAATTTTTTCTATTCAGCACTTTTGGAGATATAGTGGTGCAAAGTTTTGCCGTTTTTCCAAGATGGCGGCCGAACCACGTGACCTATGACGTCATCATTAACATGTTTTATTCCCAATGGAGAGTTCTTTACAATGAGCCATGGCTCAATTTTTTCTGTTCAGCACTTTGAGATATCGAGGTGCAAAATTTTTCGGTTTTTCCAAGATGGCGGCCGAACCACGTGACTGATGACGTCATCATTTGGGCACAGTATATTAGAGGGCAAGACCAATATGTGTGCCAAGTTTGGCGATTCTACGTGCAACGGTGTAGACGCAGTGCTGCAAACAGACAAACAGACAAACAGACAAACAGACAAACGAACAGATCAACATACTTGCCGGAAAAATTTTTCCGGCAAGTAAAAATCGGTCAGAGACCGAGGACTTGCCGGAATGTACTTTTTTATCGGCCATTTAGAACAAATATGGCGGCTGAACCACGTGATAGATGACGTCATCATTAACATATTTTATTCCCCATGGAGAGTTGTTTACAATGAGCCATGTCTCAATTTTTTCTGCTCAGCACTTTTGGAGATATAGAGGTGCAAAGTTTTGCCGTTTTTCCAAGATGGCGGCCGACCACGTGACATATGACATCATCATTAACATATTTTATTCCCCATGGAGAGTTCTTTACAATGAGCCATGTCTCAATTTTTTCTGTTCAGCACTTTTGGAGATATAGTGGTGCAAAGTTTTTCCGTTTTCCCAAGATGGCGGCCGACCACGTGACTGATGACATCATCATTAACATATTTTATTCCCCATGGAGAGTTCTTTACAATGAGCCATGTCTCAATTTTTTCTATTCAGCACTTTGAGATATGGAGGTGCAAAAATTTTCGGTTTTTCCAAGATGGCGGCCGAACCACGTGACATATGACCTCATCATAAACATATTTTATTCCCCATGGAGAGTTCTTTACAATGAGCCATGTCTCCATTTTTTCTGTTCAGCACTTTTGGAGATATAGTGGTGCAAAGTTTTGCCGTTTTTCCAAGATGGTGGCCGACCACGTGACTGATGACGTCGTCATTAACACATTTTATTCCCCATGGAGAGTTCTTTACAATGAGCCATGTCTCAATTTTTTCTGTTCAGTACTTTCGGAGATATAGAGGTGCAAAGTTTTGCCGTTTTTCCAAGATGGCGGCCGACCACGTGACTGATGACGTCATCATTAACATATTTTATTCCCCATGGAGAGTTCTTTACAATGAGCCATGTCTCAATTTTTTCTATTCAGTACTTTCAGAGATATGGAGGTGCAAAGTTTTGCCGTTTTTCCAAGATGGCGGCCGAACCACGTGACCTATGACGTCAACATTAACATATTTTATTCCCCATGGAGAGTTCTTTACCAGAAGCCATGTGTCAATTTTTGTTTTTTTCACGGCAATTTTTTTCCGGTTTTTCCAAGATGGCGGCCGAACCACGTGTCCAATGACGTCATCAATTGGGCACAGTCTATTCCAGGGCAAGACCAATATGTGTGCAAAGTTTGGCGATTCTACGTGCAACGGTGTAGACGCAGTGCTGCAAACAGACAGACAGACAGACAAACAGACAAACAAACGAACAGATCAACATACTTGCCGGAAATTTTTCCGGCAAGTAATGAAAAATCGGTCAGAGACCGAGGACTTGCCGGAATGTACTTTTTTATCGGCCATTTAGGACAAATATGGCGGCCGAACCACGTGACCGATGACGTCATCATTAACATATTTTATTCCCCATGGAGAGTTCTTTACAATGAGCCATACCTCAATTTTTTCTATTCAGGACTTTTGGAGATGTGGAGGTGCAGAGTTTTTCTGTTTTTCCAAGATGGCGGCCGAACCACGTGACCGATGACATCATCATTAACATATTTTATTCCCCATGGAGAGTTCTTTACAATGAGCCATGTCTCAATTTTTTCTATTCGGCACTTTCGGAGATATGGAGGTGCTAAGTTTTTCGGTTTTTCCAAGATGGCGGCCGACCACGTGACTGATGACGTCATCATTAACATATTTTATTCCCCATGGAGAGTTCTTTACAATGACCCATGTCTCAAATTTTTCTGTTCAGCACTTTTGGAGATATAGTGGTGCAAATTTTTGCCGTTTTTCCAAGATGGCGGCCGACCACGTGACATATGACGTCATCATTAACATATTTTATTCCCCATGGAGAATTCTTTACAATGAGCCATGTCTCAATTTTTTCTGTTCAGTACTTTCGGAGATATAGAGGTGCAAATTTATTCGGTTTATCCAAGATGGCGGCCGAACCACGTCACTGATGACGTCATCATTGAGGCACAGTATATTAGAGGGCAAGACCATTATGTGTGCAAAGTTTGGCGATTCTCCGTGCAACGGTGTAGACGCAGTGCTGCAAACAGACAGACAGACAGACAGACAGACAGACAAACAGACAGACAAACGAACAGATCAACATACTTGCCGGAAAAATTTTTCCGGCAAGTAACAAATGAAAAATCGGTCAGAGACCGAGGACTTGCCGGAATGTACTTTTTTATCGGCCATTTAGAACAAATATGGCGGCCGAACTATGTGATACATGACGTCATCATTAACATATTTTATTCCCCATGGAGAGTTCTTTACAATGAGCCATACCTCAATTTTTTCTGTTCAGGACTTTTGGAGATGTGGAGGTGCAGAGTTTTTCGGTTTTTCCAAGATGGCGGCCGACCACGTGACTGATGACGTCATCATTAACATATTTTATTCCCCATGGAGAGTTCTTTACAATGAGCCATGTCTCAATTTTTTCTGTTCAGCACTTTTGGAGTTATAGTGGTGAAAATTTTTGCCGTTTTTCCAAGATGGCGGCCGACCACGTGACATATGACGTCATCATTAACATATTTTATTCCCCATGGAGAGTTCTTTACAATGAGCCATGTCTCAATTTTTTCTGTTCAGTACTTTCGGAGATATAGAGGTGCAAAGTTTTTCGGTTTTTCCAAGATGGCGGCCGAACCACGTCACCGATGACGTCATCAATTGGGCACAGTCTATTCCAGGGCAAGACCAATATGTGTGCAAAGTTTGGCGATTCTACGTGCAACGGTGTAGACGCAGTGCTGCAAACAGACAGACAGACAGACAGACAGACAGACAGACAAACAGACAGACAAACGAACAGATCAACATACTTGCCGGAAAAATTTTTCCGGCAAGTAACAAACGAACAGATCAACATACTTGCCGGAATCTTTTCCGGCAAGTAATGAAAAATCGGTCAGAGACCGAGGACTTGCCGGAATGTACTTTTTTATCGGCCATTTAGGACAAATATGGCGGCCGAACCACGTGACCGATGACGTCATCATTAACATATTTTATTCCCCATGGAGAGTTCTTTACAATGAGCCATACCTCAATTTTTTCTATTCAGCACTTTTGGAGATATAGTGGTGCAAAGTTTTGCCGTTTTTCCAAGATGGCGGCCGAACCACGTGACCTATGACGTCATCATTAACATGTTTTATTCCCAATGGAGAGTTCTTTACAATGAGCCATGGCTCAATTTTTTCTGTTCAGCACTTTGAGATATCGAGGTGCAAAATTTTTCGGTTTTTCCAAGATGGCGGCCGAACCACGTGACTGATGACGTCATCATTTGGGCACAGTATATTAGAGGGCAAGACCAATATGTGTGCCAAGTTTGGCGATTCTACGTGCAACGGTGTAGACGCAGTGCTGCAAACAGACAAACAGACAAACAGACAAACAGACAAACGAACAGATCAACATACTTGCCGGAAAAATTTTTCCGGCAAGTAAAAATCGGTCAGAGACCGAGGACTTGCCGGAATGTACTTTTTTATCGGCCATTTAGAACAAATATGGCGGCTGAACCACGTGATAGATGACGTCATCATTAACATATTTTATTCCCCATGGAGAGTTGTTTACAATGAGCCATGTCTCAATTTTTTCTGCTCAGCACTTTTGGAGATATAGAGGTGCAAAGTTTTGCCGTTTTTCCAAGATGGCGGCCGACCACGTGACATATGACATCATCATTAACATATTTTATTCCCCATGGAGAGTTCTTTACAATGAGCCATGTCTCAATTTTTTCTGTTCAGCACTTTTGGAGATATAGTGGTGCAAAGTTTTTCCGTTTTCCCAAGATGGCGGCCGACCACGTGACTGATGACATCATCATTAACATATTTTATTCCCCATGGAGAGTTCTTTACAATGAGCCATGTCTCAATTTTTTCTATTCAGCACTTTGAGATATGGAGGTGCAAAAATTTTCGGTTTTTCCAAGATGGCGGCCGAACCACGTGACATATGACCTCATCATAAACATATTTTATTCCCCATGGAGAGTTCTTTACAATGAGCCATGTCTCCATTTTTTCTGTTCAGCACTTTTGGAGATATAGTGGTGCAAAGTTTTGCCGTTTTTCCAAGATGGTGGCCGACCACGTGACTGATGACGTCGTCATTAACACATTTTATTCCCCATGGAGAGTTCTTTACAATGAGCCATGTCTCAATTTTTTCTGTTCAGTACTTTCGGAGATATAGAGGTGCAAAGTTTTGCCGTTTTTCCAAGATGGCGGCCGACCACGTGACTGATGACGTCATCATTAACATATTTTATTCCCCATGGAGAGTTCTTTACAATGAGCCATGTCTCAATTTTTTCTATTCAGTACTTTCAGAGATATGGAGGTGCAAAGTTTTGCCGTTTTTCCAAGATGGCGGCCGAACCACGTGACCTATGACGTCAACATTAACATATTTTATTCCCCATGGAGAGTTCTTTACCAGAAGCCATGTGTCAATTTTTGTTTTTTTCACGGCAATTTTTTTCCGGTTTTTCCAAGATGGCGGCCGAACCACGTGTCCAATGACGTCATCAATTGGGCACAGTCTATTCCAGGGCAAGACCAATATGTGTGCAAAGTTTGGCGATTCTACGTGCAACGGTGTAGACGCAGTGCTGCAAACAGACAGACAGACAGACAAACAGACAAACAAACGAACAGATCAACATACTTGCCGGAAATTTTTCCGGCAAGTAATGAAAAATCGGTCAGAGACCGAGGACTTGCCGGAATGTACTTTTTTATCGGCCATTTAGGACAAATATGGCGGCCGAACCACGTGACCGATGACGTCATCATTAACATATTTTATTCCCCATGGAGAGTTCTTTACAATGAGCCATACCTCAATTTTTTCTATTCAGGACTTTTGGAGATGTGGAGGTGCAGAGTTTTTCTGTTTTTCCAAGATGGCGGCCGAACCACGTGACCGATGACATCATCATTAACATATTTTATTCCCCATGGAGAGTTCTTTACAATGAGCCATGTCTCAATTTTTTCTATTCGGCACTTTCGGAGATATGGAGGTGCTAAGTTTTTCGGTTTTTCCAAGATGGCGGCCGACCACGTGACTGATGACGTCATCATTAACATATTTTATTCCCCATGGAGAGTTCTTTACAATGACCCATGTCTCAAATTTTTCTGTTCAGCACTTTTGGAGATATAGTGGTGCAAATTTTTGCCGTTTTTCCAAGATGGCGGCCGACCACGTGACATATGACGTCATCATTAACATATTTTATTCCCCATGGAGAGTTCTTTACAATGAGCCATGTCTCAATTTTTTCTGTACAGTACTTTCGGAGATATAGAGGTGCAAAGTTTTTCGGTTTTTCCAAGATGGCGGCCGAACCACGTCACCGATGACGTCATCAATTGGGCACAGTCTATTCCAGGGCAAGACCAATATGTGTGCAAAGTTTGGCGATTCTCCGTGCAACGGGGTAGACGCAGTGCTGCAAACAGACAGACAAACAGACAAACAGACAAACAGACAAATGAAAAATCGGTCAGAGACCGAGGACTTGCCGGAATTTACTTTTTTATCGGCCGTCTAGGACAAATATGGCGGCCGAACCATGTGATCAATGACGTCATCATTAACATATTTTATTCCCCATGGAGAGTTCTTTACAATGAGCCATGTCTCAAATTTTTCAATTCAGCACATTCAGAGATATGGAGGTGCAAAATTTTTCGGTTTTTCCAAGATGGCGGCCGAACCACGTGACCTATGACGTCATCATTAACATATTTTATTTCCCATGGACATTTCTTTCCAATGAGCCATGTCTCAATTTTTTCTGTTCAGCACTTTCGGAGATATAGAGGTGCAAAGCTTTTCCAAGATGGCGGCCGAACCACGTGACCGATGACGCCATCATTAACATTTTTTATTCCACATGGAGAGTTCTTTACAATGAGCCATGTCTCAATTTTTTCTATTCAGTACTTTCAGAGATATGGAGGTGCAAAGTTTTGCCGTTTTTCCAAGATGGCGGCCAAACCACGTGACCGATGACGTCATCATCAACATATTTTATTCCCCATGGAGAGTTCTTCACAATGAGCCATGTCTCAATTTTTTCTATTCAGCACTTTTGGAGATATGGAGGTGCAAAATTTTTCGGTTTTTCCAAGATGGCGGCCGAACCACGTGACCTATGACGTCAACATTAACATTTTATTCCCCATGGAGAGTTCTTTACAATGAGCCGTCTCAATTTTTTCTGTTCAGCACTTTCAGAGATATGGAGGTGCAAAGTTTTTCGGTTTTTCCAAGATGGCGGCCGAACCACGTGACCGATGACGTCATCAATTGGGCACAGTCTATTCCAGGTCAAGACAAATACGTGTGCAAAGTTTGGCGATTCTACGTGCAACGGTGTAGACGCAGTGCTGCAAACAGACAGGCAAACAGACAGACAAACAGACAGACAGACAAACAAACGAACAGATCAACATACTTGCCGGAACCTTTTCCGGCAAGTAACAAACGAACAGATCAACATACTTGCCGGAATCTTTTCCGGCAAGTAATGAAAAATCGGTCAGAGACCGAGGACTTGCCGGAATGTACTTTTTTATCGGCCATTTAGGACAAATATGGCGGCCGAACCACGTGACCGATGAGGTCATCATTAACATATTTTATTCCCTGTGGAGAGTTCTTTACAATGAGCCATGTCTCAATTTTTTCTATTCAGGACTTTTGGAGATGTGGAGGTGCAAAGTTTTTCGGTTTTTCCAAGATGGCGGCCGACCACGTGACATATGACGTCATCATTAACATATTTTATTCCCCATGGAGAGTTCTTTACAATGAGCCATGTCTCAATTTTTTCTGTTCAGCACTTTGGGAGATATAGTGGTGCAAAGCTTTGCCGTTTTTCAAAGATGGCGGCCGACCACGTGACTGATGACGTCATCATTAACATATTTTATTCCACATGGAGAGTTCTTTACAATGAGCCATGTCTCAATTTTTTCTGTTCAGTACTTTCGGAGATATAGTGGTGCAAATTTTTCCCGTTTTTCCAAGATGGCGGCCGAACCACGTGACCGATTGCATCATCATTAACATATTTTATTCCACATGGAGAGTTCTTTACAATGAGCCACGTCTCAATTTTTTCTGTTCAGCACTTTTGGAGATATAGTGGTGCAAAGTTTTGCCGTTTTTCCAAGATGGCGGCCGACCACGTGACATATGACGTCATCATTAACATATTTTATTCCCCACGGAGAGTTCTTTACAATGAGCCATGTCTCAATTTTTTCTGTTCAGCACTTTCGGAGATATCAAGGTGCAAAGTTTTTCCAAGATGGCGCCGAACCACGTGACATATGACGTCATCATTAACAAATTTTATTCCCCATGGAGAGTTCTTTACAATGAGCCATGTCTCAATTTTTTCTGTTCAGCACTTTTGGAGATATAGTGGCGCAACGTTTTGCCGTTTTTCCAAGATGGCGACCGAACCACGTGACTGATGACGTCATCATTTACATATTTTATTCCCCATGGAGAGTTCTTTACAATGAGCCATGTCTCAATTTTTTCTGTTCAGTACTTTCGGAGATATAGAGGTGCAAAGTTTTTCGGTTTTTCCAAGATGGCGGCCGAACCACGTCACCGATGACGTCATCAATTGGGCACAGTCTATTCCAGGGCAAGACCAATATGTGTGCAAAGTTTGGCGATTCTACGTGCAACGGTGTAGACGCAGTGCTGCAAACAGACAGACAGACAGACAGACAAACAGACAGACAGACAGATGAAAAATCGGTCAGAGACCGAGGACTTGCCGGAATGTACTTTTTTATTGGCCATTGAGGACAAATATGGCGGCCGAACCACGTGACCGATGACGTCATCATTAACATATTTTATTCCCCATGGAGAGTTCTTTACAATGAGGCATGTCTCAATTTTTTCTATTCAGCACTTTTGGACACATAGAGGTGCTAAGTTTTTCGGTTTTTCCAAGATGGCGGCCGAACCACGTGACATATGACGTCATCATTATCAAATTTATTCCCCATGGAGAGTTCTTTACAATGAGCCATGTCTCAATTTTTTCTGTTCAGCACTTTTGGAGATATAGTGGCGCAACGTTTTGCCGTTTTTCCAAGATGGCGACCGAACCACGTGACTGATGACGTCATCATTTACATATTTTATTCCCCATGGAGAGTTCTTTACAATGAGCCATGTCTCAATTTTTTCTGTTCAGTACTTTCGGAGATATAGAGGTGCAAAGTTTTTCGGTTTTTCCAAGATGGCGGCCGACCACGTGACTGATGATGTCATCATTAACATATTTTATTCCCCATGGAGAGTTCTTTACAATGAGCCATGTCTCAATTTTTTCTGTTCAGTACTTTCGGAGATATAGAAGTGCAAAGTTTTTCGGTTTTTCCAAGATGGCGGCCGAACCACGTCACCGATGACGTCATCAATTGGGCACAGTCTATTCCAGGGCAAGACCAATATGTGTGCAAAGTTTGGCGATTCTCCGTGCAACGGTGTAGACGCAGTGCTGCAAACAGACAAACAGACAGACAAACAGACAAACAGACAAATGAAAAATCGGTCAGAGACCGAGGACTTGCCGGAATGTACTCTTTTATCGGCCATTTAAGACAAATATGGCGGCAGAAGCACTTGACCGATGACGTCATCATTAACATGTTTTATTCCCCATGGAGAGTTCTTTACAATGAGCCATGTCTCAATTTTATCTGTTCAGCACTTTTGGAGATACAGTGGAACAAAGTTTTGCCGTTTTTCCAAGATGGCGGCCGACCACGTGACATATGACGTCATCATTAACATATTTTATTCCCCATGGAGAGTTCTTTACAATGAGCCATGTCTCAATTTTTTCATTTCAGCACTTTCGGAGATGTTGAGGTGCAAAGTTTTCCCATTTTTCCAAGATGGCGGCCGAACCACGTGACCGATGGCGTCATCATTAACATATTTTATTCCCCATGGAGAGTTCTTTACAATGAGCCATGTCTCAATTTTTTCTGTTCAGCACTTTTGGAGATTTTGTGGTGCAAAGTTTTGCCGTTTTTCCAAGATGGCGGCCGACCACGTGACTGATGACGTCATCATTAACATATTTTATTCCCCATGGAGAGTTCTTTACAATGAGCCATGTCTCAATTATTCTGTTCAGCACTTTTGGAGATATAGTGGTGCAAAGTTTTGCCGTTTTTCCAAGATGGCGGCCGACCACGTGACATATGACGTCATCATTAACATATTTTATTCCCCATGGAGAGTTCTTTCCAATGAGCCATGTCTCAATTTTTTCTGTTCAGCACTTTTGGAGATATAGTGGCGCAACGATTTGCCGTTTTTCCAAGATGGCGACCGAACCACGTGACTGATGACGTCATCATTTACATATTTTATTCCCCATGGAGAGTTCTTTACAATGAGCCATGTCTCAATTTTTTCTGTTCAGCACTTTTGGAGATATAGTGGTGCAAATTTTTGCCGTTTTTCCAAGATGGCGGCCGACCACGTGACATATGACGTCATCATTAACATATTTTATTCCCCATGGAGAGTTCTTTACAATGAGCCATGTCTCAATTTTTTCTGTTCAGTACTTTCGGAGATATAGAGGTGCAAATTTATTCGGTTTATCCAAGATGGCGGCCGAACCACGTCACTGATGACGTCATCATTGAGGCACAGTATATTAGAGGGCAAGACCATTATGTGTGCAAAGTTTGGCGATTCTCCGTGCAACGGTGTAGACGCAGTGCTGCAAACAGACAAACAGACAGACAAACAGACAGACAAACAGACAGACAGACAAACAAACGAACAGATCAACATACTTGCCGGAAAATTTTTCCGGCAAGTAACAAACGAACAGATCAACATACTTGCCGGAATCTTTTCCGGCAAGTAACAAACGAACAGATCAACATACTTGCCGGAAAATTTTTCCGGCAAGTAACAAACGAACAGATCAACATACTTGCCGGAAAATTTTTCCGGCAAGTAACAAACAAACGAACAGATCAACATACTTGCCGGAAAATTTTTCCGGCAAGTAACGAACAGTTCAACATACTTGCCGGAATTTTTTCCGGCAAGTAACAAACGAACAGATCAACATACTTGCCGGAATTTTTTTCCCGGCAAGTAATAACAGATCAACATACTTGCCGGAATATTTTCCGGCAAGTAACAAGCAAACGGACTCAAATGCAATACCCGCTCCTCTGGCAAGGGTAACTAGACGTGTTAATTTCTATTCTCATCAAAGTGGCATTACTATATACAATTTAATGCAGAAATTCTTAAAATTACAAAAACAAACGTTGCGTGACAATGTTATTCGATGGGCCACACGTGGAACATTCCTCATTGCTTTGTCGTCCACACGTGGACGATCTCTCCCCCTCTGCCCCTTTCCAAGTATTTTGTGCACATGCGCTCATACGGCACTAACCTCATGACCAGGTGTTGAAAGAAACAAAAAAAAGGTCCATACCTTCACTGAATATTTTAAATTCGCAAACCAGTTAATTTATAAAGTATGATACCAACAGTAAAGTAAACATATATATATAGCCTTGGGTGATGAATATTTTGGGGTTGTGGGTTGGGAGGGGGGGGGGGGGAGGTGAAAGGCTAGAGGTGGGGAAGAGGGAGGGAAGTAACTGACCGAAACAAGAATTGCCTGTTGAGGTTGGATATGTTGATGGTGTCCATGTCTATGACATGAATCTGCCTGAATCCAGTAAGAGCCTGGACAATAAACACAGACAAAGTTAAATCATTTCAATATTCCGAATATTGCCTAAAATCACATGCACAGTACAGTGTTAGCAAAGCAATTTTAGCAAAAAAAGGTGCATAAAGCAATTTCACAACTGTACTCGATTGTAGAGGTAGCCGTCATTTTTGAGAAAGAAGAAACTAAAATATAGAAATATCATATACGAGTGAGGGGTGAGGGATGGGGAAGAGATTGGGAAAAAAAGAGAAGGTAAGGAAAAACAAAGGGAATGAAAGCAAGGAAGGAGGATAAATGGGAAGTGTTGTAAATGGGGGAGGTAGGAAAGTGGGGAGAGGGAGAAAAGCTGTGGAGGGAGAAAAGTTTGGGAGGGATTGTAACTGGAAGAGGAATTGTAAATTGGAGAAGGAAAATGTGGGAGGGATTGTAAATGGGAGAAGGAAAATGAGGGAGTGATTGTAAATGGGAGAAGAGAAACGTGGGAGGGATTGTAAATGGCAGAAGGGAAATGAGGGAGGGATTGTAAATGGGGGAGGTACAGTAAATGGGAGCGGGATTGTAAATGGGAGAAGGGAAATGGGGAAGGGATACGAGTTAACGATTGATATATAGGCCGATACGTATTGAATGTAATGTGAGAATTAGTCTTCGCGATATTCAAAGCCGTGATTTATCATCAATTTAGTTTAGTGACTGTGGCTTTACTGAGCTTGTATACACATCAAATGTATTGTGTGAATTGTGCCAGAATTATAGTGCAGGTCTCATGAATGGATGGAGTGATATAGAATGCAGCTTAGAACTGCTGAAAGAAAAAAAAAAAAAAAAAAAAAAAAGGAAAACGTTATCTTCGAAAAACCTTAAGTGATCAGCTCTTGTATCAGAAAAAAAAATATTGACACGATCCCCTCCCTCTCCTCTCCTCCCCCCCAAATAATCTAAAACACAATAGGCCCATATTAATTATACAAAGGTAAGTTACCGTAGATTGATAAAAAATAGTCTGGAGGTTTTCTTCAGCAAGTTGACCAGATATTTGAGCCATTTCTTTACTGGTTTGAAATTTATTATGAGCACGTTTAACTTGCGGTGGTTTTACAACTACAGTCACGTGAAAAAGTAAGTACACCCCATGTAAAGTTTTGACTTTTTCAACATATTTCAACATACAGCTATTTGATCTTCATTTCAACAATACTGATAGATAAAGGTGATATAATATAACAAATATCATGAAATATTCACAATTTGTAGTCCATTGTATAATTTAAATAAACATAAATGCAAATTTCACATGTGGAAAAAGTAAGTACACCCCTACATTTATCACTACTTCAAATACCTAAAATTAGAATCAGGTGCACCAGCTCAGGTGCAAATGATTAGAACATCATTGGAGAGGATCTTGGAGGAACCTGTCTTATTTACCTCAGACATTTAGTTTGGCTTGCTGTTTGTTGTTGACGTGTGCGGCATCACCATGTCCAGATCAAAAGAGCTCTCTGAGGCCTTCAGAAAGAAGGTTATAGATACCTACGAGACTGGGAAGGGATTTTAAAAGATCTCCAAACAATTTGAAATCTATCATTCGACTATCCAGCAGATCATCTGCAAGTGGAGAAGATTCAAAACAACTGCCAACTTGTTCAGGCCAGGCCGCCCCAGCAAGTTCAGCCCGAGAGCAGACCGCAAGATGCTGAAAGAAGTCTCTAAGAACCCCAGAATGTCATCATGGGACCTACAGGTAGCTCTTGCCACTGTTGATGTCAAAGTGCACGAGTCTACCATTAGAAAGAGGCTGCACAAATTTGATCTACATGGGAGGTGTGCCAGGAGGAAACCTTTGCTGTCCAGAAAGAACATCAGGGCAAGACTAAGGTTTGCCAAAGAACACCGAGGCAAAGACCAGCACTTCTGTAACAATGTGCTCTGGACAGATGAGTCAAAGGTAGAGCTATTTGGCCACAGTACCAGAAGACATGTTTGGCAAAAACCAAAGACAGCATTTGACCACAAGAACCTGATACCAACTGTAAAGCATGGTGGTGGAAATATTATGGTTTGGGGCAACTTTGCTGCATCAGGGCCTGGGCAGCTCACCATCATATAATCCACTATGAATTCTTCATTGTACCAGAGGGTGCTTGAGGATAATGTGAGGCCATCCGTCAGAAAGTTGAAGCTCAACCGAAGGTGGACCTTGCAACATGACAATGACCCTAAACATACCAGTAAATCCACCAAGGAATGGTTGAAAAGAAAGAAATGAAGGCTTCTGGAATGGCCAAGTCAAAGCCCGGATCTAAATCCCATCGAGATGTTGTGGGGGGGATTTGAAACGAGCTGTGCATGCAATTGTGCATGCTGTGCAACAATTTTTTGTTGAATAAATTATTGCAAAGTCAATTTTTCATTGTTTTTTGTTCAATTAGATCACCTTCATCTATAGATACTGTTTAAATGAAGATCAAATATTGCGATGTCCACATATGTTAAAAAGATTTTAAAAAACATTTCATGGGGTGTACTTACTTTTTCCACATGCGAAATTTGCATTTATGTTTATTTAAATTATACAATGGACTACAAAATGTAAATGTTTCATGATATTTGTTATATTATAGCACCTGTATCTATCAATATTGTTGAAATGAAGATCAAATAGCTGTATGTTGAAATGTGTTGAAAAAGTCAAAACTTTACATGGGGTGTACTTACTTTTTCATGTGACTGTATGAGACTCCAATTATTCCACAGGAATAGTTCAGGATTTTGGTGATTCCAAGACCGAGTTTTCCTCCCACCTCCAGTGATGGGTGCAAACCCTCAAGTTGTGGACAGGCCAGCAGTAAACGATCCGGCTGTAGCACTCCCCTTATCCACAGCAGCCGTTCATTGGTATTAGCATGAAATGGTGGGAACACGCCACCTCTCATCCACGGATATTTCCCATAACTTTGAGAGTCCGATTTGCCTCCAGGAACACAGCAGGTATGGTTAAGCATTTCGGAATTGCCCTCAGTTGACTCTTTCTTTCTAATACTGCAAATTGTGTTCAAAAGGCAATTTGATTTTGCCCGAACAACGACAGACTCAAAGTGCCCCAATCAGCAGAACTGAGTCAATGAAAGCGAACACACGACGTATGCGCGAAAGGCATCGACTGGCGTGCGAGACATTTTGAAAGTCTCGCATTCAACAATAATGCACCAACGAAAGTTCTACAATAAATGTGCAACGAGGTTCACTACTGCAGCCAGGAATGCTCAGTTCATACAATAAAGTCTCAGTAATGGTCATTAAAACTTGCCAAATCTTTGAGAAGCTCACATCCCAGGCCTCCAGCACCAACCACGAGGACTTGGCAAATCTCCTGCACAAAGTTCATCGTCTTTGGAGCAGAATGGGTAGGAAGATGGAAAAAATGTGTGGAAAATGTTCAGGGAAGGTGGGGGGAGGGGAGGAGAGGGAGAGGAGAACAAAGAGGATAAATTTTCTAAAAGGTTAGAAACATGTTTCAATTAGCTTATAACAAGGCACAGCCAGAACACTTGATAATAGGAGGTTTCAGTCAAATCTTTCTCGACTTTCAATGATATCCTCAAACATTTACATAGTATCCTTCAGCTGAGAGGTAAAAGAATGAATATAGTTGAAGAATACGATATACAGTGCCTTCAGAAAGTATTCACACCCCTTGACTTTACAAATTTTATGTTACAACCTGAATTTAAAATGGATAAAATCAAGATGTTTCGTCACTGATCTACACATAATACCCCATTAATGTGAAAGTGGAATATTTGTTTGAGAGATTTTTTTACAAAATAATTTAAAAAATGAAGTGCTGAAACGTCTTGAGTGAATAAGTATTCAACCCCTTTGCTATGACACTCCAAATTGAGCTCAGGTGTATCCAATTTCCTTTGATCATCCGTGAGATGTCTCTATAATTTGACTGGAGTCCACCTATGGCCAATTCAATTGGTTGGACAATATTTAGAAAGAAACACACCTTCCTATATTAGGTTCCACAGTTGACTACATGTCAGAGTATGCTCTACCATGAACTCCAAGGAACTGTCCATAGAACTCCGATATAGAATTGAGGAGGCACGTTGCATGGGGTAGGGGAGAAAACAATTTCTGGTGTTGAAAGTTCCCAAGACCACAGTGAGCTCCATTGTTAGGAGATGCAAAGAATATGGAACTGCCCAGACTCTTCATCGATCTGGCCTTCTGACCAAACTGAGCAACCAGGTAAAAGGACCTTGGTCAGAGAGGTGATAACGAACCCAATGACCACTCTGACAGAACTACAGAGTTCCTTCACTGAGATGGTAGAACCTGCCAGAAGGATAATAGTCACTGCAGCACTTCACACATCTAGGCTTTATGGGAGAGTGGCCAAATGCAAATGACTCCTGAGAAAAAAAGCACATGACAACACACCTGGAGTTTGAAAAAAGGCACAGGAAAGACAGAGCATGAGGCAAAATATTCTGTGGTCTGACGAGATGAAAATTGAACTCTTTGGCCTGAATGCAATGCACTACGTCTTGAAGAAATCGAGCACAGCCCTCACCCATCGAACACCATCCCTACCGTGAAGGATGGTGGTGGCAGCATCATGCTATGGGGATGCTTTTCAACGGAAGGGACTGGGTGACTTGTAAGGATAGAAGGAACAACGAATGGAGCCAAATACAGGGGAATCCTTAAGAAGAACCTGCTTCAAAGTGCAAAAGACCTCATACTGTGGTGAAGATTTACATTTCACCAGGACAATGACCAAAAGCATACAGCCAAAACAACACTGGAATGGCTTCAGAACAAGAATGTAAAGTCCTTGAGTGGCCCAGCCAAAGTCCAGACTTGAACCCCATTGAGAATTTGTGGAAAGACTTGAAGATTGATGTTCACTGACACTCCCCATCAAACTTGACAGAGCTTGAGCAAATCTGCAAATCCAGATGTGCAAAGATGATACAGACATACTCAAGAAGACCCAAAGTTGTAATCGCTGCCAAAGGCACTTCTACCAAGTATTGACTCAGGGGGTTGAATACTTATGTAAATTAGATATTTCTGCATTTCAATTTTAATTGTTATGTTAAATTTTCTAAAAATATATATTCCACTGACATTATGGGGTATTTTGTGTAGATCAGTGACAAAAAAAAAACTCAATTTAATCCATTTTAAATGAAGGCTGTAACACAACAAAATATGAAAAGTAAAGGGGTGTGAATACTTTCTGAAGCAATGAATGAAGGGATGTGCACAAGAAGAGAAATCATAAGTGTATTGACTACACAAGTATACATGCACCTTTTATAAATCAAGCAAGAGCAATGAGACGTTAATACACCATTGTCATGTGATAAGACATCACCACAGGTGGCTTCGTGCTCCATTAAGGTGAGAGGTCAATCTCTCATATACTCATGAGCGAACGATGATATGTTTTGGGATTCAATCATCAAACTATTTTCAGCCTCTTTGTTGCTGGTGGTAGTGGTATTTCATTTTTGAATGCAAAATCAAGGCTCGTGGAAGATCTTGAACAGCGGATGGATCTGGACGCAGCATAACAAGGAACAGCAGAAAGAGAAAGGAGAAATGCCAATATCAGGGCCGATGGAGAAATTAGACGGTGAAACAAGGGATGCGGGTAACAAGGAGGGGTAGTGGGAAAATGCAAGGGCTGGACAATATGGATACAGAAGCAAGATGTATTTTGGTGCGAGGGGTGTAGGGTGGTTTAGCGGGTGTAGAAACGATCATGGATTAGGGGGGATCTGAGATGGTGGTGAACAGCTGTCTTGAAGACCTGGAGGGAAGAAAGACATTGAAGAGAATGTGGACGTTGGTTCCACAATTGGGAAAAAGAGGAACAAATAAGTGGAGGTGAGCAGTGATTCTGGATTTTGAGAGTTTTACTAGAGGGGGTTTCCTGGTGGACCACGTGTGCCCTGCTGGTGAACGTGTTTGCATTTTTTTGCACCCCACCAGCCACCACGCTCTGGATAATTTGAGCTTTGCGATAAATGATTTAGCCATGTATGTGATCGGTTGGAACGTGAAAAAGGGCTCAGCGAAATATTTGTCCAGCAGGATGTAAATAAGTGTACACCGATAACGTGTTCACCTGTGGACCACCTTCAAAATCAGGGTGTGCCAAGGGTCCCGTTCTGTTCAGAAAGCAAGTGACGTGGTCCCACCTTCCTTGCCAATTCAACTCTGTATGGTCATCAGCAGACTGCATGCTGGAGACCACAAGGAATGGGCACAGAATGGGAACTAGACATCTAAGAGAACCTCAGCCATAGCAATAGAAACATGTCGAGCTATTCAGCCTTAAATGAATATTGTGAATATGATCACAAAAAAGGATATAAAAAAAAAATTAAAGATATTCCAAACAATCACAAAGTTTCAATGGACAACATCAACCAGAAGTATTCAAATTACCATCCCACACCTCTGTGTGTTCAGTTCAAAGAGTCATTAATTACTCTGAACTACAGCAACAGAAGCTATCAAAACTTTGGAAGATGTTGCACGTAAAGGCTGTACATGTTCCAAGATGATGCTCAGTAATGTGCTGAATATTCTGTTCACTTTGACATTAAACTATAGGTGTTGGGCAGTGGGATTTAAGGGGGGCAGGGAAGGGCATGTGGAAGAAATAAGGAGGGCAGGGGTGAAAAAGGGGGAGAAGGCAAAGCAAGAGGGAAGAAGGCAAAGAAAGAGGGTAGAAGGCAAAGAAAGAGGGGAGAAGGCAAAGAAAGAGGGGAGAAGGCAAAGAAAGAGGGAGGTGATGGGGAAGGAGGCCTTGGAAGGAGGGCGTAAAGGGGGATGGGGAGCTTGCAAAAAAGGTGAAAAGAGGAGTGGAGAGAAATGGGACAGGGGTGGAGAGAAATGGGACAGGGGGTGGAGAGAAATGGGACAGGGGGTGGAGAGAAATGGGACAGGGGGTGGAGAGAAATGGGACAGGGGGTGGAGAGAAATGGGACAGGGGGTGGAGAGAAATGGGACAGGGGGTGGAGAGAAATGGGACAGGGGGTGGAGAGAAATGGGACAGGGGGTGGAGAGAAATGGGACAGGGGGTGGAGAGAAATGGGACAGGGGGTGGAGAGAAATGGGACAGGGGGTGGAGAGAAATGGGACAGGGGGTGGAGAGAAATGGGACAGGGGGTGGAGAGAAATGGGACAGGGGGTGGAGAGAAATGGGACAGGGGGTGGAGAGAAATGGGACAGGGGGTGGAGAGAAATGGGACAGGGGGTGGAGAGAAATGGGACAGGGGGTGGAGAGAAATGGGACAGGGGGTGGAGAGAAATGGGACAGGGGGTGGAGAGAAATGGGACAGGGGGTGGAGAGAAATGGGACAGGGGGTGGAGAGAAATGGGACAGGGGGTGGAGAGAAATGGGACAGGGGGTGGAGAGAAATGGGACAGGGGGTGGAGAGAAATGGGACAGGGGGTGGAGAGAAATGGGACAGGGGGTGGAGAGAAATGGGACAGGGGGTGGAGAGAAATGGGACAGGGGGTGGAGAGAAATGGGACAGGGGGTGGAGAGAAATGGGACAGGGGGTGGAGAGAAATGGGACAGGGGGTGGAGAGAAATGGGACAAGGGGTGGAGAGAAATGGGACAGGGGGTGGAGAGAAATGGGACAGGGGGTGGAGAGAAATGGGACAGGGGGTGGAGAGAAATGGGACAGGGGGTGGAGAAAAATGGGACAGGGGGTGGAGAGAAATGGGACAGGGGGTGGAGAGAAATGGGACAGGGGGTGGAGAGAAATGGGACAGGGGGTGGAGAGAAATGGGACAGGGGGTGGAGAGAAATGGGACAGGGGGTGGAGAGAAATGGGACAGGGGGTGGAGAGAAATGGGACAGGGGGTGGAGAGAAATGGGACAGGGGGTGGAGAGAAATGGGACAGGGGGTGGAGAGAAATGGGACAGGGGTGGAGAGAAATGGGACAGGGGGTGGAGAGAAATGGGACAGGGGGTGGAGAGAAATGGGACAGGGGGTGGAGAGAAATGGGACAGGGGGTGGAGAGAAATGGGACAGGGGGTGGAGAGAAATGGGACAGGGGGTGGAGAGAAATGGGACAGGGGGTGGAGAGAAATGGGACAAGGGGGTGGAGAGAAATGGGACAGGGGGTGGAGAGAAATGGGACAGGGGGTGGAGAGAAATGGGACAGGGGGTGGAGAGAAATGGGACAGGGGGTGGAGAGAAATGGGACAGGGGGTGGAGAGAAATGGGACAGGGGGTGGAGAGAAATGGGACAGGGGGTGGAGAGAAATGGGACAGGGGGTGGAGAGAAATGGGACAGGGGGTGGAGAGAAATGGGACAGGGGGTGGAGAGAAATGGGACAGGGGGTGGAGAGAAATGGGACAGGGGGTGGAGAGAAATGGGACAGGGGGTGGAGAGAAATGGGACAGGGGGTGGAGAGAAATGGGACAGGGGGTGGAGAGAAATGGGACAGGGGGTGGAGAGAAATGGGACACAGGGGGGTGGAGAGAAATGGGACAGGGGGTGGAGAGAAATGGGACAGGGGGTGGAGAGAAATGGGACAGGGGGTGGAGAGAAATGGGACAGGGGGTGGAGAGAAATGGGACAGGGGGTGGAGAGAAATGGGACAGGGGGTGGAGAGAAATGGGACAGGGGGTGGAGAGAAATGGGACAGGGGGTGGAGAGAAATGGGACAGGGGGTGGAGAGAAATGGGACAGGGGGTGGAGAGAAATGGGACAGGGGGTGGAGAGAAATGGGACAGGGGGTGGAGAGAAATGGGACAGGGGGTGGAGAGAAATGGGACAGGGGGTGGAGAGAAATGGGACAGGGGGTGGAGAGAAATGGGACAGGGGGTGGAGAGAAATGGGACAGGGGGTGGAGAGAAATGGGACAGGGGGTGGAGAGAAATGGGACAGGGGGTGGAGAGAAATGGGACAGGGGGTGGAGAGAAATGGGACAGGGGGTGGAGAGAAATGGGACAGGGGGTGGAGAGAAATGGGACAGGGGGTGGAGAGAAATGGGACAGGGGGTGGAGAGAAATGGGACAGGGGGTGGAGAGAAATGGGACAGGGGGTGGAGAGAAATGGGACAGGGGGTGGAGAGAAATGGGACAGGGGGTGGAGAGAAATGGGACAGGGGGTGGAGAGAAATGGGACAGGGGGTGGAGAGAAATGGGACAGGGGGTGGAGAGAAATGGGACAGGGGGTGGAGAGAAATGGGACAGGGGGTGGAGAGAAATGGGACAGGGGGTGGAGAGAAATGGGACAGGGGGTGGAGAGAAATGGGACAGGGGGTGGAGAGAAATGGGACAGGGGGTGGAGAGAAATGGGACAGGGGGTGGAGAGAAATGGGACAGGGGGTGGAGAGAAATGGGACAGGGGGTGGAGAGAAATGGGACAGGGGGTGGAGAGAAATGGGACAGGGGGTGGAGAGAAATGGGACAGGGGGTGGAGAGAAATGGGACAGGGGGTGGAGAGAAATGGGACAGGGGGTGGAGAGAAATGGGACAGGGGGTGGAGAGAAATGGGACAGGGGGTGGAGAGAAATGGGACAGGGGGTGGAGAGAAATGGGACAGGGGGTGGAGAGAAATGGGACAGGGGGTGGAGAGAAATGGGACAGGGGGGTGGAGAGAAATGGGACAGGGGGTGGAGAGAAATGGGACAGGGGGTGGAGAGAAATGGGACAGGGGGTGGAGAGAAATGGGACAGGGGGTGGAGAGAAATGGGACAGGGGGTGGAGAGAAATGGGACAGGGGGTGGAGAGAAATGGGACAGGGGGTGGAGAGAAATGGGACAGGGGGTGGAGAGAAATGGGACAGGGGGTGGAGAGAAATGGGACAGGGGGTGGAGAGAAATGGGACAGGGGGTGGAGAGAAATGGGACAGGGGGTGGAGAGAAATGGGACAGGGGGTGGAGAGAAATGGGACAGGGGGTGGAGAGAAATGGGACAGGGGGTGGAGAGAAATGGGACAGGGGGTGGAGAGAAATGGGACAGGGGGTGGAGAGAAATGGGACAGGGGGTGGAGAGAAATGGGACAGGGGGTGGAGAGAAATGGGACAGGGGGTGGAGAGAAATGGGACAGGGGGTGGAGAGAAATGGGACAGGGGGTGGAGAGAAATGGGACAGGGGGTGGAGAGAAATGGGACAGGGGGTGGAGAGAAATGGGACAGGGGGTGGAGAGAAATGGGACAGGGGGTGGAGAGAAATGGGACAGGGGGTGGAGAGAAATGGGACAGGGGGTGGAGAGAAATGGGACAGGGGGTGGAGAGAAATGGGACAGGGGGTGGAGAGAAATGGGACAGGGGGTGGAGAGAAATGGGACAGGGGGTGGAGAGAAATGGGACAGGGGGTGGAGAGAAATGGGACAGGGGGTGGAGAGAAATGGGACAGGGGGTGGAGAGAAATGGGACAGGGGGGTGGAGAGAAATGGGACAGGGGGTGGAGAGAAATGGGACAGGGGGTGGAGAGAAATGGGACAGGGGGTGGAGAGAAATGGGACAGGGGGTGGAGAGAAATGGGACAGGGGGTGGAGAGAAATGGGACAGGGGGTGGAGAGAAATGGGACAGGGGGTGGAGAGAAATGGGACAGGGGGTGGAGAGAAATGGGACAGGGGGTGGAGAGAAATGGGACAGGGGGTGGAGAGAAATGGGACAGGGGGTGGAGAGAAATGGGACAGGGGGTGGAGAGAAATGGGACAGGGGGTGGAGAGAAATGGGACAGGGGGTGGAGAGAAATGGGACAGGGGGTGGAGAGAAATGGGACAGGGGGTGGAGAGAAATGGGACAGGGGGTGGAGAGAAATGGGACAGGGGGTGGAGAGAAATGGGACAGGGGGTGGAGAGAAATGGGACAGGGGGTGGAGAGAAATGGGACAGGGGGTGGAGAGAAATGGGACAGGGGGTGGAGAGAAATGGGACAGGGGGTGGAGAGAAATGGGACAGGGGGTGGAGAGAAATGGGACAGGGGGTGGAGAGAAATGGGACAGGGGGTGGAGAGAAATGGGACAGGGGGTGGAGAGAAATGGGACAGGGGGTGGAGAGAAATGGGACAGGGGGTGGAGAGAAATGGGACAGGGGGTGGAGAGAAATGGGACAGGGGTGGAGAGAAATGGGACAGGGGTGGAGAGAAATGGGACAGGGGGTGGAGAGAAATGGGACAGGGGGTGGAGAGAAATGGGACAGGGGGTGGAGAGAAATGGGACAGGGGGTGGAGAGAAATGGGACAGGGGGTGGAGAGAAATGGGACAGGGGGTGGAGAGAAATGGGACAGGGGGTGGAGAGAAATGGGACAGGGGGTGGAGAGAAATGGGACAGGGGGTGGAGAGAAATGGGACAGGGGGTGGAGAGAAATGGGACAGGGGGTGGAGAGAAATGGGACAGGGGGTGGAGAGAAATGGGACAGGGGGTGGAGAGAAATGGGACAGGGGGTGGAGAGAAATGGGACAGGGGGTGGAGAGAAATGGGACAGGGGGTGGAGAGAAATGGGACAGGGGGTGGAGAGAAATGGGACAGGGGGTGGAGAGAAATGGGACAGGGGGTGGAGAGAAATGGGACAGGGGGTGGAGAGAAATGGGACAGGGGGTGGAGAGAAATGGGACAGGGGGTGGAGAGAAATGGGACAGGGGGTGGAGAGAAATGGGACAGGGGGTGGAGAGAAATGGGACAGGGGGTGGAGAGAAATGGGACAGGGGGTGGAGAGAAATGGGACAGGGGGTGGAGAGAAATGGGACAGGGGGTGGAGAGAAATGGGACAGGGGGTGGAGAGAAATGGGACAGGGGGTGGAGAGAAATGGGACAGGGGGTGGAGAGAAATGGGACAGGGGGTGGAGAGAAATGGACAGGGGGTGGAGAGAAATGGGACAGGGGGTGGAGAGAAATGGGACAGGGGGTGGAGAGAAATGGGACAGGGGTGGAGAGAAATGGGACAGGGGGTGGAGAGAAATGGGACAGGGGGTGGAGAGAAATGGGACAGGGGGTGGAGAGAAATGGGACAGGGGGTGGAGAGAAATGGGACAGGGGGTGGAGAGAAATGGGACAGGGGGTGGAGAGAAATGGGACAGGGGGTGGAGAGAAATGGGACAGGGGGTGGAGAGAAATGGGACAGGGGGTGGAGAGAAATGGGACTGGGGGTGGAGAGAAATGGGACAGGGGGTGGAGAGAAATGGGACAGGGGGTGAAGAGAAATGGGACAGGGGTGGAGAGAAATGGGACAGGGGGTGGAGAGAAATGGGACAGGGGGTGGAGAGAAATGGGACAGGGGGTGGAGAGAAATGGGACAGGGGGTGGAGAGAAATGGGACAGGGGGTGGAGAGAAATGGGACAGGGGGTGGAGAGAAATGGGACAGGGGGTGGAGAGAAATGGGACAGGGGGTGGAGAGAAATGGGACAGGGGGTGGAGAGAAATGGGACAGGGGGTGGAGAGAAATGGGACAGGGGGTGCAGAGAAATGGGACAGGGGGTGGAGAGAAATGGGACAGGGGGTGGAGAGAAATGGGACAGGGGGTGGAGAGAAATGGGACAGGGGGTGGAGAGAAATGGGACAGGGGGTGGAGAGAAATGGGACAGGGGGTGGAGAGAAATGGGACAGGGGTGGAGAGAAATGGGACAGGGGGTGGAGAGAAATGGGACAGCGGGTGGAGAGAAATGGGACAGGGGTGGAGAGAAATGGGACAGGGGGTGGAGAGAAATGGGACAGGGGGTGGAGAGAAATGGGACAGGGGGTGGAGAGAAATGGGACAGGGGGTGGAGAGAAATGGGACAGGGGGTGGAGAGAAATGGGACAGGGGGTGGAGAGAAATGGGACTGGGGGTGGAGAGAAATGGGACAGGGGGTGGAGAGAAATGGGACAGGGGGTGGAGAGAAATGGGACAGGGGGTGGAGAGAAATGGGACAGGGGGTGGAGAGAAATGGGACAGGGGGTGGAGAGAAATGGGACAGGGGGTGGAGAGAAATGGGACAGGGAGTGGAGAGAAATGGGACAGGGAGTGGAGAGAAATGGGACAGGGGGTGGAGAGAAATGGGACAGGGGGTGGAGAGAAATGGGACAGGGGGTGGAGAGAAATGGGACAGGGGGTGGAGAGAAATGGGACAGGGGGTGGAGAGAAATGGGACAGGGGGTGGAGAGAAATGGGACAGGGGGTGGAGAGAAATGGGACAGGGGGTGGAGAGAAATGGGACAGGGGGTGGAGAGAAATGGGACAGGGGGTGGAGAGAAATGGGACAGGGGGTGGAGAGAAATGGGACAGGGGGTGGAGAGAAATGGGACAGGGGGTGGAGAGAAATGGGACAGGGGGTAGAAAGAAAGGGGACAGGGGGTGGAGAGAAATGGGATAGGGAGGTGGAGATAAAGGGGAATGGGGATGTGAGAAATAAACTGCAAAATGTGAAACGTTCTGAATGTTTTTATTTATGGTCATATATACAGTTTCTGAGGATCATGGAAAAGCTGTGACATCACACAACACAGGACTTAACTGTAGGCCTTGGGGTGGGAAGGAGCACCTTCCCCGAATAAAATGAGTGGAGCTTCCTTCCCACCCCAAACCTGACCCCCTTCGCAATCCCCATAGGATTGAAACCCCACAAGGTTTATCCATGCTCTGTTCTCTAAATACTGAGCATTAAGCGAGGATGCAGCAAGTGCAATTTATAAAGTATTTGGTACAACTTGACCAGGGTTCGTGTCAAATTGCCGACCTCCCAACTTCAAACCATTGTAACGATAATGCTACTTTGTCTGGCATATAACAAATTAGAAAGTAAAATTTGATGTGACAGTGTCGATGGACATGCCTCTACCCATGTTAGATGTCAACCGAACGATACAAATTTCAAGTAAAGTGCAGTAACAGATTTTTAACTCGAACGGCGCTCAGAAAAGCACATACCTCCGCCAGGCTGAACAGTTTATGTTTTGTATCCCAGTGATGAGACGGATCTGGATTCGGACCTGAACCAAAATTTAATCGCTTGTTCTCGTCACCAAACCAACTCATCCACCAAGTTTAGTCATAACTCGTCCATAACTTTTTTGAATAATTATCATGCAATATATCGCTTTTTACCCGTTCTCTCAATGGTGAAGAATCACTTTAAAATTAAATAATTCTCGTATCCCAATCCGGATCTTCACCAAAATCTAATCATCTCGTCCTTGTCACTTATGCAACATCTCTGCCAACTTCCATCCGAATCTGTCCACAACTTTTTGAGCTATCTTTTTCACAGACAAACAGACAGACAGGGGTGAAAAGATAACCTCCATCCACATTCGGTGGCGGAGGTAACTAGAACGGCACTTTTACTTGCCAATCTGGATTTGGACCTGAACCAAAATCTAATCGCTTGTTCTTGTCACCCAACCAACTCATCCACTAAGTCTTCTCTTAATCCGTACACAACTTTTTGAAATATCATGCTACACAGTGCAATCAGAAAGTATTCAGACCCCTTCACTTTTTTCACATTTTGTTATGTTGCAGCCTTATGCTGAAATCGTTTAAATTCATTTTTTCCCTCATCAATCTACATTCAATACCCCATAATGACAAAGAGAAAACAGGATTTTAGAAAGTTTTGCAAATTTATTAAAAAGAAAAAACTGAACTATCACATTTACCTAAGTATTCAGCCCCTTTGCTATGACACTTGAAATTTAGCTCAGGTGCCTCCCATTCCTCTTGATCATCTTTGAGATGTTTCTACACCTTGATTGGAGTCCACTTGTGGTAAATTCAATTGATTGGACATGATTTGGAAAGGCACACACCTGTATATATATAAGGTCTCCCAGCTGACAATGCATATCAGAGCAAAAACCAAGCCATGAGGTCGAAGGAGCTGCCTGCAGAGCTCAGAGACAGGATTGTGTCGAGGCACAGATCTGGGGAAGCCTTCAAAAAAATTCTGCTGCATTGAAGGTTCCCAAGAGCACAGTGGCCTCCATAATTCTTAAATGGAAGAAGTTTGGAACAACCAGGACTCTTCCTGGAGCTGGCCGCCTGGCCAAACTGAGCAATCGGGGGAGAAGGGCCTTGGTAATAGAGGTGACCAAGAGCCCGATGGTCACTCTGGCTGAGCTCCAGAGATCCTGTGTGGAGATGGGAGAAACTTCCAGAAGGACAACCATCACTGCAACACTCCACCGATCTGGGCTTTATGGCAGAGTGGCCAGTGAGAGTGAGAGTGGCATGAGAGCCCACAGAATCTTGTTTCTCACAGTCTGAGAGTCCTTTAGGTGCTTTTTTGCAAACTCCAAGCGGGCTTTCATGTGTCTTTCACTGAGGAGAGGCTTCCGTCTGGCCACTCTGCCATAAAGCCCAGATCAGTGGAGTGTTGCAGTGATGGTTGTCCTTCTGGAAGTTTGTCCCATCTCCACACAGGATCTCTGGAGCTCAGCCAGAGTGACCATCGGGCTCTTGGTCACCTCTATTACCAAGGCCCTTCTCCCCCGATTGCTCAGTTTGGCCAGGCGGCCAGCTCCAGGAAGAGTCCTGGTTGTTCCAAACTTCTTCCATTTAAGAATTATGGAGGCCACTGTGCTCTTGGGAACCTTCAATGCAGCAGAATTTTTTTTGTAGGCTTCCCCAGATCTGTGCCTCGACACAATCCTGTCTCTGAGCTCTGCAGGCAGTTCCTTCGACCTCATGGCTTGGTTTTTGCTCTGATATGCATTGTCAGCTGTGAGACGTCATATAGACAGGTGTGTGCCTTTCTAAATCATGTCCAATCAATTGAATTTACCACAGGTGGACTCCAATCAAGGTGTAGAAACATCTGAAAGATGATCAAGAGAAATGGGAGGCACCCGAGCTAAATTTCAAGTGTCATAGCAAAGGGTCTGAATACTTATATAAACGGATATTTCCGTTTTTTCTTTTTAATAAATTTGCAAAACTTTCTAAAATCCTGTTTTCTCTTTGTCATTATGGGGTATTGAGTGTAGATTGATGAGGGAAAAAATGAATTTAAACGATTTCAGCATAAGGCTGCAACATAACAAAATGTGAAAAACGTGAAGGGGTCTGAATACTTTCTGAATGCACTGTATATAATTTTTGGCCCTATCTCGCAATGGTGAAGAATCACTTAAAAAATTAAATAACCCTCATATCCGAATCCATATTCAGATCTTCACCAAAATCGAATCGAATCATCCTCGTCACAAATCCAACCAGAGCACCAAGTTTTGTCCAAATCCATCAATAAGTTTTTGAGATATCGTGCTAAGTATCGGTTTTGGCCCCACCTCTCAATGGTGAATATTCACTTAAAAGTTGTACGAGTACTAGCCGGATTCGGATGTTCACAAAAATTCGTTCCAATGCATCCACAACTTTTTGAGATATCTTGTTCACAGTCAGACAGACAAAAAGACAGGGGTGGAACCATAATCTCGGTCCACCTTCGGTGGCGGATGTAATCAAAGGTCACTTGACCATATCGACCTTTGATGTGTTTTGAACCCAAATGTAATCAGTTCATCTTTGCATTAGAGTCTATAATTAGGCCAAGTTTGGTCAAAACCCCTTCAGCGGTTCACAAGTTATCACGGTAACAAAGTCATCACGGACAGGACGGACGAACAACCCGAAAACATAATGCTTCCGGGCGCCTTTGGCAACAGAGGCATAAAAAAAAAAACACTAACTTGTCCAGCTGCTCGTCAACTCTCCTTCTTTTCTTCTCCCTAAAAAAAAAAAATGACAGAGCGAAAGGATTAGAAGCCAATTAGATCACGAATTTTGTTTTCTCTAAATTTGGTACAATTTGGTAGCAGCAGCTTGGACATCGGGCAGTTGGATTGACATTACATCATTTCCACTTCCTACCTTGTCTATTTTCAGCGTGAAGCTGGTGATTATAATGTTGCCAAGATGGACTAAAGTCGACAACAGTGAAGGGAGTTTGAGCTACCTTAGCGGCTTCAATTCAGCATCTGCTGAAGCACAAACAGCACTCCAAGCAAACAACTACTAATTTAAAATTTCCAACCTGTCTCATACGACGTGAACTACACTCTTAACATCGAGCAATGACTAAAAGTTAAGACTCAAAACTAATGGTTGTCCAGGTCGGGTGACTTCATTATCGTGCCTTGAACATTCACCTTGACCTCGTGATGTACAAAACGTCCTCCTGGATGGATTATCTGTAATGTGGTTGTTGCCCGTGATCTTAGGCGTGAGCACTTGCGGAGGTGCGCAGGTAATCTGAAAGGTGTGTGTGTGTGTGTGTGTGTGTGTGTGTGTGTGTGTGTGTGTGTGTGTGTGTGTGTGTGTGTGTGTGTTTACAGGTTAAGGTTCTTGCTTTAGGTAAGAGACCTATGTTTTGAGGTTTACAATTTAAATAAAGCTGAATATGGGATGTTGTGAAACTAACATCATTTACAGCAATCCTTTAAATTACAGACTTGGCATTTAATATGGAATATTTTTTTTGTGGGGGTGAACTTACTCTTCAAGATGACTTAGAACCAAAAGTTCATTGGAATTATGTTGAAATTATTCGAGATTTTGTTAATGTGACCTTTAAAAGAAACAAAAACCACATTTGACATTTCGAAGCAAATAAATTGATCCTTGAAAGTGATGTAAACTGATATCGAACTCAATTCACTGACAGTACTGTGTTAAACTTCTGTACGTTTTCCAGAAGTATCTCTTTATTTTGCACATTAGCCAAAAAAAATTTCAACAAAAACAAAAGCGAAATTATGACTGGGATTACGGACAGTAAAATTACACTTCAGTACTTCGTGTAACCCCCACGAGCATTCAGGAGAGCACGTACACGTCGAGGCATGCTGTTCACGAGATTTGCCAAGGTTTGGACAGGAATCGCTTGCCATGCAGTGACAATTGTCTGCTGCAATTCACGCACAGAGGTCGGCTGCTGGTCCAAGTGGTCGATTTCACACGTTAATTCTGCCCACAAGTTCTCTATCGGATTCATATCCGGGGACATGGCAGGCCACTCCATATGCTCTACACCACGGTAAGCAAGAAAGTGTTGGATCATGCGAGCACGATGAGGCCGTGCATTGTCATCGTGGAAGACAAAGTTTCCTCAAAAGGCTGCACGAGCAAATGGAAGCAATGTTTCTTCCAGAATGGCCCTGTACTTGAACTGGTTCAGGCTTCCATTCAGAACAACCAGGTCAGTTTTGCCCCCTGCATGAAAAGCAGCCCAAACGGTCACCCCACCACCTCCATCTTGGACTCTTGGCACTATACAATCTTCGTTGTGGGCTTCATGCACTTGTCTGCGCACTCGGACGCGGCCATCTTGACGATAGACCAGAAATCCTTGAAAGTGATCAGTGATCAGTGAAAATGAAAGTGATTTGAGGAGATCTCGCGAGATCTTGGAGACGGCGGCAGGGATTTTCGAAGCTCCACACGGTCTCCACGTTTTTCGAAGTTAAGTCTGTTCACAATTGTATTTTGTCGAAACTGTATTTATCTTTCGGTGTGTGAAGTTATTGTGTGCAACTTTGGTTGTTTCTCGGTGTTTATCTTTCATAAATTGATCGTCTGTTTGCCGTGTCGCGAGCAAGGCCTTGTACAGTGTGCACTGTACAACCTTGAGGCTTTGTTTTTCTCTCAGTGGTCCGTCGTTTGTGATCCAATAACTTTCGTTCTCTGTATTCCCAGTCTTTTCACCCATAGCCTACTTCCTTGTGTAAATCTCAACTCAAAAAAAAAAAAAAAAAAAAAAAAAAAAAAAAAAACATTTCCTTCTCTGTTCTCATTCGTTTATTCATTCTTATTCGTTCGTTCGTTCTTCGACCACGTGTTTCTCCCCCATTTCCCCAGATAGTTTTCACTCATTAACCTTCAATGTTTACACTTTCCCCTGAAGTTATGTATTCCGTCATATTTTATAACACCTTTTTCTTCTTCTTCTTTAAAAGGCTGCTTTCGACTTGCTCACCAAATCAATTCATCCCAAAAAAAATATCCATCTCCTATAGTGCCTTTTTTCTACATTCCCTAAACTCTCCTGCACTCCATCCTCCATCCAGCGTACTTAAACGTATTTTTAACTCGAAGGTCACAAGAAACTCATTTTGCAATAAATGTTCGTTTCCCATAAATCGTACACTTTCAAAAATCCAATCTCACCCCTCCCCTCCAAATCTTCCCCATAACCCCTCCCCTCCAAATCTTCCCCATCACCCCTCCCCTCCAAATCTTCCCCATCACCCATCCCTTTCAAATCTCCCCCCTTGCCCCCTCCCTCCTAAACTACCCCCTCACCCCTCCCCGCCAAGACGCCCCCTCGCCCCTCCCCTCCTAGACTCCTGCCTCACCCCTCCCCTCCAAATCTCCCCCATATCCCATCCCTTTCAAATCCCTCCCCTTGTCCCTTCCCTCCCAAACTCCCCCCTCACCCCTCCCCTTCAAATCTCCCCACCCTCATTGCTTCTCAATTTCCCCCCTCTCACTCCCCCTCCTCAAAGCGTCCTCCCCGCTTCTTCCCCCTTCAAACTCTCACCTCCATCTCCCCCAACCTTCTGCCTCGCTCTTCCCCCTCCTCAAATAACACCTCATTGTGGCTCACCCAATCACCATCAAACCTTTTGTCCGCCCCATCCTTCCCTTTCTCCGAGCTATTCTGAAATCTCTGACACACCTTCAACAGCTCTCCCTATCTCTTCCACCTCTTCCACATCTTACCCTACCCCTCCTCCCCCCTGTTCTGTATCTGATGCTCCCCCTTCCTCTTCATTAACGGTATGGACCTCAAACATCCGGGGCCTTCGTTCAAACTTAACTGATCTCTCCATACAGGTTGCTTCTGTCAAACCAGACGTGATCTGCTTAACAGAAACTTTCCTCCTTTATGATGTCTCTGATTCCATAGTATCTCTCCCGGGCTACTCCCTCCTCCGGTATGATAGACCTGAGCCTCGTCCTGGAGGCGGGGTTGCTATCTTTATCAAAAACTCTCTTCCTCACTCGCCCTGCACTGCACTCTCTCCACCTCACCCCCAGGAATACCTCTGGCTACGGCTTCCCCTTCGCTCCCACCTCTTGTTCATATGTGTGTTGTACCGTCCACCAAACAGTGATGACTCCATCTACATCTCGCTGTCTGATGATATGGACCAACTTCTATCTACTCATCCCAACTCTCTCTTCCTCATATGTGGTGATTTCAACTGTCATCATGCCAGTTGGCTGGGTGTGGGTACCTCTCTCACCAGCCATGGCTCCTCAGCAAAGGACTTCTGCGACTCACTGGGACTGACACAATCTGTCAATTTCCCGACCCGGATCTCAGTCAACGGAACATCTTCTCTTCTGGACTTGGTTATGACTAACTTCCCTGAAAATGTCTGCTGCTCTTCTTCTGCTCCGATCGGATCATCTGATCATGTCCTTGTTAAAGTGGACATCTCTCTGACCATCCTCAGGGAGCCTGCTCAGCGTCGACGAGTCTGGCATTTCACTCAGGCCAACTGGCACGGTCTTCAAGCAGCCATCAATCATCTGGACTGGTCTCCCATCTCTACCACCTCTGACATCAACTCATCCTGGGAATTCTTCCAAAGTAAATTGCTCTCTCTCATGCACAGATTTATCCCATCTCGTCTTCAGTTGTCATACCCTTCCTCCCGTCCATGGTACACGGAATCTTGTGGTGAGGCTGTTGCCCAGAAACAACTTGCCTTCGTCTCCTGGAAAGCAAATCCAACGGAAGGAAATCTCATTTCCTTTCACAAAGCCCGAAACAAGTGTGTGTCCACCCTCAGGAGAGCCAGGAAACAATATCTCTCCGTTCTCAAGACCGAACTCTCTTATCTGTCTCCCTCTTCCAAATCCTGGTGGCGTCTGGTCAAATCCGTTTCTGGTGTTTGTTCCCCCTCCATCCCCTCCCTTACCTCAAACGGCTACACAGCTGACTCCGCACGTGAAAAAGCTGAATGCCTCAACTCTGTGTTTGCCTCTAAATCTTGTGTCCCAAACCCATCCCTCTCTGTACCCACCATACCCAGTCGTACCCTGCTGCTTCTGGACTCCGTGTCCTTTCCTCCTGACAAGGTGGAAAAGTTTCTGTCAACCCTCGACTCTGATTCTGCAACTGGACCCGACGGCATCAGCCCACGGGTCCTAAAATCCTGCTCTGCTGCTCTATCTCACCCTCTCTCTGTTCTCTTCACCCTCTCTTTTGCTCAAGGTCAACTGCCATCTGCTTGGAAATCAGCCAACATCACCGCTTTGCACAAAAAAGGTGCAAAAACAGATCCTAGCAACTACAGACCAATCAGCCTTCTCCCAATTATCAGCAAAGTCATGGAATCCATCATTGCTTCTGATATGAAATCTTTCCTCTTCTCCAATGGCTTGATCTCTGATCATCAATTTGGTTTCAGACCAGGTCACTCTACTCTGGACATGCTGCTTCTGCTGTCTCAACAATGGATGGAGGTCCTCAATGCCAAACAGGAAATTAGAGCTGTCTCCCTCGACATATCACGTGCCTTCGACACGGTCTGGCACCCCGCTCTGCTCACCAAACTCTCCTCCTTTGGTATCCATGGAAATCTCCACGCATGGCTGGCGGACTTCCTCTCAAGTCGTCGTCAACGTGTGGCCCTGAATGGGTTTCTCTCATCTCCTCTTCCTGTTCAGGCTGGAGTTCCCCAAGGCAGTGTTCTGGGCCCCGTGCTTTTTCTGGTCTTCATCAATGATCTCTCTGACTCTCTCGAAAATCCTCTCTATCTCTTTGCTGATGACTCCACTCTCTGCCGCTCCATTCCTCTTCCCTCAGATCGGCAGTCTGCTGCCTCCTCGCTCTCTGAAGACCTGCACAAAATCACAGACTGGTCAAACAAGTGGAACATGTCTTTCAATCCTGACAAATCTCACACTCTTACTATGTCTCTCCGAAAAGATCGACTGGACAACCCTCCCATCTACTTTCTCAACAATCCTCTCCAAGAAGTTCTGTCGCTCAAGATTTTGGGTCTCACTATCTGCCATGATCTTTCTTGGGAAAACCACATTTCCAAGCTGGCCTCCAAAGCCAGTCGCCGACTGGGCATCCTCCGTCGTGCGAAGTCCTTCCTCGGCACACCTGAGCTCCTCACCACATACAAGGCTTTCATCCGCAGCTCAATGGAATACTGTTCTCCCCTATGGGCCGGTGCTCCTGCCTCACACCTAGCTCGGCTTCACGTTGTTGAAACCAAAGCTTTCAGAATTATTGGAATCTCCCGCGATGAAGCTATCTCTGAGGGCCTTTCACTCACTCACCGCAGGCAGGTAGGTGGTCTTTCTGTCTTCTACCGACTCCTCTCCGGCCTTGCACCCCCAGCTCTCTCTGTGCTCTGTCCCCCAAATATTCCTACAGGTCGCACAAGATCTGCCAGCAACCCTCTGATGGTTAAACTGCCGAAATCTCGGCTCTCCGCTCACCTTCACTCTTTCATTCCTCTTTTCTCCCGCCTCTGGAACAAACTCCCTCACTCCCTTCAATCCCACTCCTCCCTCCAGGTCTTTAAAACAGCTGTTCACCACCATCTCTTATCTTCCCCCATCCAAAACCTTGATCTTTTCTACCCCCGCTAATTCACCCCAGATCCACCTTGTTTGAAATTCCAACTTCTTTCCTGGAAGTCCTGGCAGTGTCCATATGTATTATACCTCTCCCACTGCCCCCTTCCCACGCCCCCCCCCCCCAAAGCCCTCACCCTCTCTCAGATCTCTCGATGTCTCCATGTCTCTCGGTCCCTGCTCTCAAATGTTGTGTTTGTGTCCTTCCCCCTCTCTCCCCATCTTGTCTACCGCTCCCTATGTTATGTTTTATGTGTCGGTTTGTCTTTCTGTGTGATTAATGTTCGCTCTTTCACGAGCCTCGATCTTGTATACAAAAAAAAAAAAAAAAAAAAAAAAAAAAAAATCTAGACTCGTCACTGAAGGTCACATGATTCCAATGTCCTGGCTGCCATTGACGGTGATCTCTGGCCCACTGCAATCGGCGCTGGCTGTTGTCTGGTCAGGCGTGGCTTTCTCAGGGGATGCCTGGCACGATAGCCTGCTTGAACCAGTCTTTGGTTGACTAGCCTTCTGGATACAGGCACATTTGTCAGTTGCTGCCACTCAGCCCTCAGCCGATTAGCTGACTTGGTATGGCCATTGCAGACTAACCGGTGCAGCTGGCGATCATCTCTCCTTGTGGTTCTGCGTGGACGTCCTGGCCTCGGTATTAGAGTAGTGACACCCCTCTGAGCATTTCGTTTCAGGATCTTTGACACCTGACCTTGAGTGATGGCATACTGCTGAGCAATAGCACGCCGTTTCATGCCAGAATTTCGTAAAGCCACCACTCCATGACAAACAGCATTGTCAAGTTGACGGACCATCTCCAGAGGAAGCGGCAATAACTTTTGTAGATGTGCAGCAGTTGTTTTCCACTAATACAGAACGCAACAACCCTTATATACCCGATTGTGAAGCCAATCGTCAAATGTACCTGTCTTTACATTTTGTCACGCCACCTGTGATATAATCCTTTATTGACTTCTTGCTGCGAAAGACAATCAGTGACATGGTTCTTTCAACAAAGACATCACCGAAGGGTAAAAGAAACTCACCAGATTGATATACTGAGTTGAGAAAGTAAACCCAAGTCAAGAAAAAATATATATATTCCATATTAAATGCCAAGTCTGTATATTAAAATAATTGTAGAAACAACCAATGTTTAGAAAAAAATCCATCATTTAGAAAAAAACCGATACTGTACAATTAATTAAATTCATTTTTAAATAAGAATTGAAGAAGAGAAATAAGAATGTGTATGCGTGTGTGTGCCCACTGGTCACATTCCCCCATTCCCCGATCCAGGAATGTGTGAAATTCACAATAAAAGACGAGACGAGTGATACCATTTTCTGTCAACACCCGTCACCTTAACTTCTGTATGCTGCGATTTATTACCATGATTTTACTTGCCAAGCTGAAGCTCGAAATATAAGTTTTACAAGCTCTTTATAAATCAGCGTTTGTTATCTTATTCTTTGTAATCGGCATGTGTATGCATTTTACAGCTATTGGTGTATAATTATCCATTTGTTACAGTGAAACATGCGTCTATATCCATTTGTGTAAAAATGGTAGTGTGGAGCACTGCTAAAAGGTATGCTGGTATATTAAAATCAAACTTGCCTTGGTTGCCACACTCACCTCTTGGCTGTCTACCCTGGGTTGGGAATCCAGACCCAGCTATAAACTGTCATGCAGGTGTTTCACAAGCAGGGTGATTCATCAATGTGTGCCGTCCCATGGACGTTAAACTGGTACCCCGTCTACCGGATTTAAATGGTGGATGTTAAATACTACAAGGTGTCCTTCACGAAGAGTAGGAGAGCTATCGCCGGCACCATGGCCAAATTCCTGCCCTAACCTTAATCCTGGCCAGCCGGTTCGTGAAAGACTTGGGCTAAGCTACCTCCACATCTCCCCACCCCCTCCTCCCATTAACCCCTGACCAACTCCACACGAATGTGGGAATAATTGTTCCCGTTAAATAAGAAGAAACAGCGGAGGCGGAGGAGGAAGAAGTGCCAACAGAGGAAGAAGAACCTTACAATGGATGCCAACAAATAATACCTACGATCAATAATTATTAATCGTAATAATAACAATAACTTATTTTTGTATAGGAGAGAGGGTGAAGGATGGAGTGGTGGAAAGGGTGGAACGTGGGGGGTGGAACGTGGGGTGGGGTGGAACGTGGGGGGTGGAACGTGGGGGGGTGGGGGTGGAACGTGGGGGGTGGTGAAACGTGGGGGGAACGGGGGAGGGGGTGGAACGTGGGGGGGAAGGGGGAAACATAGGGGCTAGGGGGAAACGTGGGGGGAAGGGGGGAAAGTGGGGGGTGGGGGAAACGTGTGGGGGGTGGGGGACGTGAAACGTGGGGGGGGGGGGTGGAAACATGGGGGGAGGGGGGAGACGTGGGGGGTAGAGGGCAAACATGTGGGGTGGGGAACGTGTGAGGTGGGGACCGTGTGAGGTGGGGAACGTGGGGGGGGGGGGGTGTGGAACGTGGGGAGGGGGGGTGGAACGTGGGGGGGGGGGGGGTGGAACGTGGGGGGTGGTGAAACGTGGGGGGAACGGGGGAGGGGGGTGGAACGTGGGGGGGAAGGGGGAAACATGGGGGCTAGGGGGAAACGTGGGGGGAAGGGGGGAAAGTGGGGGGTGGGGGAAACGTGTGGGGGGTGGGGGACGTGAAACGTGGGGGGGGGGGGTGGAAACATGGGGGGAGGGGGGAGACGTGGGGGGTAGAGGGCAAACATGTGGGGTGGGGAACGTGTGAGGTGGGGAACGTGGGGGGGGGTGGAACGTGGGGGGGGGTGGAACGTGGGGGGGGTAGAATGTGGGGGGGGAGGTGAGACGTGTGGGGGAGGGGGAAACGTGGGGGTGGGGGAGAACGTGGGGGTGGGGGAAGTGGGGGGGGACGTGGAATGTGGGGGGGAGGGCGAGACATGAGAAATGGAGGACGGCAGCCGGCAGGGGGGGGGGGAGAATGGGGAGAGAGGAGGGAGAGGAGGGAGAGTGGCGGGGGAGAGAGGCAGGGGAGAGAGGCGGGGGAGAGTGGCGGGGGAGAGTGGTGGGGGAGAGTGGCGGGGGAGAGTGGCGGGGGAGTGGGGAGAGAGTGGCGAGAAGAGTGGCGAGAAGAGTGGCGAGAATAGTGGCGAGAAGAGTGGCGAGAAGAGTGGCGAGAAGAGTGGCGAGAAGAGTGGCGAGAAGAGTGTGGGGGAAGGAGGATGACAGGAGGAGTGTGGGGGGGGGGGGAGAGTGACGGGAAGTGTGGTTGGGGGGAGGAGGGGAGGCTGACAGGAGGTGAGTGGGGGGAGGGGGCGAGAGGGTGACGGAAGGAGATGAGGTGGAGAGCAAATGACTAGTGACAGTCATGGTGGGAGAGAGAATAGTGAGGGGCTAAGGACAGCACAGGTGAGAAGGAGAGGGGAAAGGTGGTAGTCATGGGGGGATTGTGGGAGGACGGGGGCATGGGGAGGAGGGAGGATGGGGTGAGGGGGAATGTGGGGGGGTTGGGGAGATGTGGGGGTTTGAGAGGGTGAGGGGGGTTGGGGTGGGGCGAGGAGGAGTTGGGGGGATGAGGTGATTGGGGGGATGAGGTGGTTGGGGGGTTGAGGGCGGGTTGGGGGGATGATGGGGGGGGTTGGGTGGATGAGGGGAGTTGGGTGGATGAGGGGGGGTTGAGGGATGAAGGGGGTTGGGGGATGAGGAGGGGTTGGGGGATGGGGAATGAGGGTGGGTTGGGGGGGTGAGGGTGGGTTGGGGGGTGAGGGTGGGTTGGGGGGTGAGGGGAGTTGGGTGGATGAGGGGGGTTGGGGGGGATGAGGGGGAGGAGAAGGGGTTAGGGGGATGAGAAGGGGTTGGGGGGATGAGAAGGGGTTGGGGGGATGAGAAGGGGTTGGGGGGATGAGAAGGGGTTGGGGGGATGAGAAGGGGTTGGGGGGATGAGAAGAGGTTGGGGGGAATGAGAAGGGGTTGGGGGGAATGAGAAGGGGTTGGGGGGATGAGAAGGGGTTGGGGGGATGAGAAGGGGTTGGGGGGATGAGAAGGGGTTGGGGGGATGAGAAGGGGTTGGGGGGATGAGAAGGGGTTGGGGGGATGAGAAGGGGTTGGGGGGATGAGAAGGGGTTGGGGGGATGAGAAGGGGTTGGGGGGATGAGAAGGGGTTGGGGGGATGAGAAGGGGTTGGGGGGATGAGAAGGGGTTGGGGGGATGAGAAGGGGTTGGGGGGATGAGAAGGGGTTGGGGGTTGATGGGGGTGTGGGCTTGATGGGGGTGGGGGTTGGGGGGTTGAGGAGGATGGGGGGATTGAGGCGGCTGGGGGTTGAGGGGGATGGGGGGTTAAGGAGGATGGGAGGGATTGAGGATGGGGAGGGATTGAGGAGGATGGGGAGGGATTGAGGAGGATAGGGAGGGATTGAGGAGGATAGGGAGGGATTGAGGAGGATAGGGAGGGATTGAGGAGGATAGGGAGGGATTGAGGAGGATAGGGAGGGATTGAGGGGGATGGGGGGATTGAGGAGGATTGGGAGGTTGAGGAGGGATGGGGTTGAGGGGTTGGGGATTTTGAGGGGGGGGGGGGGGGTGAAGGGTTGAGGGGAGGAAGAAGAGTTGAGGGGGAGGAGGATGGGGGAGGGTGTGTATGGCGCGAACAAGGGATAAATGCAAGCAGTTACAGAACCAAGACAAGGATGAGTGGGCTAGACGAACTCACGTCTCGCAAGGAACCTCGGCCATGCCACACTGCTGCTCTTCCTTTGCCTTAAACCTGCATGTGTTGTCAGTCCGACATCATCGCAAAGTCAATATCTGTTGGTACAAAATTCCTTCAACACCCAACACATCAAAATATGAGGTACAGTGAGAGGTTCGCCACCAACAAACCAAACCCCATGCAAGAGTCAAGGGAAACGGCCCTCAAACATCACGATCCATTCTCAAAAAACGATAACAAAAAAACCTATCTTCCGCCACAACGGCGATTCCATAACATGCCAAGTAATTACTAATAGTCACAAACAAAAGCTGAATAAAATTTATACAGCCTTGAAAACAAGACCGAAATGACAAAATTATTAAAATAAATAAATATGTAAATAATAAATAAAAAAACCAATGCTACCAACTATTCCGACATGACCTATATGAAATGCATATGAAGAGAAAACAAAGTTGGGAGAGATGTCGTTCTCAAGGAAAAATTACCACATATATACCCTTACCAAAAAGAATAACGAGCAAATAATTACCTGGGTATGGGTATTACGATGGGTGTTATTATGAATAAAAAACAGTGGTGGACAGTGTTGTTTCAGACCTTAACATCGGTACTAGGACACCTTTGTGAAAAAGTGCGAGATGCACTAACACTATATTGGAGACACTTTATATAAACCTCTGCTTCTCATTCGGCTTTAACATTCCCTTCACTAAAAGGAAATGCTAGTTGCATTAATGCATTAGAGTAATGTTTTCAAGCATCAAGGTGGTAACGTGGTAAAGCCGTGTAATGTGCGCAGTGCGCTTGCAGGCCATTACTTCAAGCTACTGTCGGCTTCGTCGCCAAGACAACTGTCTAGACTCTAGACTCTAGACTCTAGAGCATGGGTTCCAATCAGTGGGCCATGGCCCACTGGTGGGCCACAGCACTTTTTCCAGGTGGGCCACAGAGACTGCCCAATATTTGCCCAAAATAATATAATATTTTCACGCACAAGGCCTAAAACAAGAGTTCAATTCTGTGTGTGTTGGTGGTGGCCAGTGGTAGCCACCCACTATTCCCTGCATATATTTTTTAGTCTTGTTCTTTTATATTTTTTTAAGAAACCCTTCTGAAATGACAAAACGAGGATATGATGAGCAATACATAAAGTTTGGATTCATATCCTCAGATGGTCGTGGAGAATTAAAGGGACAATGCGTCCTGTGCCAGAAAGTTCTCGGAAATCAATCTTTGCGGCCATCGAAGTTGAAGCTCAATTTGGAGAAGATTCATCCACATCATCAACATAAGGATGTGGACTTCTTCAAGTGAACGGAAGAGAACGTGAAGCGCCAGCGCTTGGATCAAAGTGGAACATTATTTCAGCAAAACAAGCGTTTTACAGAGGCTTCTCATGCCGTCAGCCTCCACATTGCGCAACAGAAGAAACCTCACACAGTCAGAGAGACTCTGATCAAGCCATGTGCTCTGAAGATGGCTAGCATTCTGCTTGGAGAAGAAGCTGAAAAAAAGTTCAACGAAACTTCTGTCAAATAATACGGTTCAAAGGAGGATTGCTGACTTGTCTAGCGACATAAAAGAAGAGGTGATTGCTGAAATCAAAGACGCTGCATTTGGATTGTTCTCAATTCAGTTCACACGAGAGTGAACACCAAATTAATTCAACTTCCTGAGAAGATGCAATCTTTGGCCTTTGGCTTTGGCCTGCTTGAGCAGGCCGTCACGTCATGTAACATATGGTAAAGTTTAAATTTCCTCCATTGAACGGTTTTCGATGTACACTCAATATGCGCGAAATCAAGTGGGCATGTAACATGTGGTAAAGTTTAAATTTCCTCCGTTGAATGGTTTTTCATGTACACTCAATATGCGCTATATCAAATGGTCATGAGACATGTGGTAAAGTTTAAATTTCCTCCGTTGAATGGTTTTTCATGTCCACTCAATATGCGCTTTATCAAATGGTCATGAGACATGTGGTAAAGTTTAAATTTCCTCCGTTGAATGGTTTTTCATGTCCACTCAATATGCGCTTTATCAAATGGTCATGTAACATGTGGTAAAGTTTAAATTTCCTCCGTTGAATGGTTTTTCATGTCCACTCAATATGCGCTTTATCAAATGGTCATGTAACATGTGGTAAAGTTTAAATTTCCTCCGTTGAATGGTTTTTCATGTACACTCAATATGCGCTATATCAAATGGTCATGAGACATGTGGTAAAGTTTAAATTTCCTCCGTTGAATGGTTTTTCATGTACACTCAATATGCGCTATATCAAATGGTCATGAGACATGTGGTAAAGTTTACATTTCCTCCGTTGAATGGTTTTTCATGTACACATGTATGGGAATATAAAAACATCAAAAATTCAGTCAAACCATTAAATACTGCATTGTCGGGTCGCAAAACTGAAAAGCAGAACAGTATTTGTACACGTGCCTGAAGGCAGTAGACCGATGATGCCAGGTTAAGAGGAAAAGCGCCATCATTGGATAGGTTGTCCTCAGATGCCTTGGGATTCTACTGCCCCATTGACACGTATGCAACCACTCATCCATCAAGAACGTAGTCATCCAAGTGTTTGGGGGCGTGAACGAAGACGTCCTGACCTGACAGGAGGTGATGCGGTTGCCGTGCTGTCAGTACCATGGCGTTGGACCTGGGAATCACAGGGATGGGCAAGCATAGAGGGTAGAACGACAGGAGGAGGACTTGGGCGCAGAAGACGTTCAGCTGGAGTTGAGAGAATGGGAGGTATGTGCGGTGGATCGGGGGGGAGCAATAGGTGGCCCATCCAAGTCGCCTTCATCACCGAGAGAATCATCAGAGGAACTTCTGTGCGGATGTGGGATGGTATGTGTAGTCCATGTAGGTACCATGTAACATTCCGATTGTAGTACATGATACGACGAGCGTCGGAGTTGAGAGACAGCAAACTTGCGGATGTCGCACCAGTTCCCGTCCACAGACAAAACCAGGTAACGATCCCGTGCTCGAGACTTGGATCCAGCTGAGTGCAAGTACACCAGGTCTCCAACAGGAACTGTCGGAGTAGCAGAGCGTTTTGTTGATGGGGACTTGGACTTCTCACTATAAGTATGGTTCCTGGAGCGTTGGGCATGCTGCTCTCGGCCAAGGTTCTGATTCAAGATTGGAATCTGGTGGTTAGTGAACTGGTCACGTTGTGTCCACATTTCCCATGCAGACATACTGCGAGATCTGATACGTGAGTTTAATCGGGCAGTAGCCGTGGAAAGCTGACGAGGCGACACTGGACCTCCTAACGGGTCTTCGTGTAATAATTCAGCTTTTAATTCCTGAATGGCTTTCTCGGCGACAGGGTTTTTGACGCGACTAAGCTCGAGGGAGACGCGGTGATCTTGCAGGAGCTTGTCATTAGTGGGAGACTTGAATGCAGAGGCTTGATCAGTCCGGATGACAGCAGGAAGCTCCTCTATCGGATGAAGTTCACTGATGAGTTTGAGCAGGCCGTCACGTAGTGTGTCATGGCGTTCGTCATAAATGAGAGGGGAACGGGTGTAGGAAGTGATGCACTCACGCAAGATCAAGATCAGTTGACGCCCACGCTTTGGGACATCTGCTGCAAAAGTCACACCAACTGTATCGGGAGGATCATAGGACGATTGAGGAATGGCACGCGGAGTGATTTTTCGTAGGGAAGCACAGTGGTGGCAAGATGTTTGTGAAACACCAGGTTGGGAGTTTACAGCTGGGTCGGCATTCGTATGCAGGCTATACAGTTCAGCTTAAAGGTCAGGTGTGCACCTCGAGACCATCCTGCCACGCACCCACACCTCGGATGGAAATGAACGTTCGGGTTCATCGCGATGCACAAAACGTGCCCGAACCAGAACCATCAAGTTCAGTGAGGTCAAGAAAACTGAGCCTCTTCTGTGGTCCGAAGAAAAGTGTTTTATTTTATTTTTTTTTCAAATCGATATTTTAAAAACCAAAATGTATGGATGTGTCACCAGTTTTAAGTTTATTCCATACGTCATTGTTAATGAGGACAACGATGGAGATGAAGCCCCGCCCCCATCCATTGTGACTCACGGTGCTTTGTTGTTGCGTTTCCGAACCTTGGTGTTTGAGTGGATGGAGATTAAGCCCCGCCCCCTTCCATTGTGACTCACAGAGCTTTGTTGCGTTTCGGAATTTTAGTGTTCAAGTTCGCGTGTGAGTCTTTTGCGCTCCCTTTATCCACCTTCGGCATTCAAAGCAAGATGTGGTCTTGCTTTGCAAGGATGAAGAAAAAATGGAAGAGAAACGATCGTCAGGTAATAATTGTTTTATTTATCTTTACAGCTCGTAAACTACACTGAATGACATTCCTTCAATGGCAATTACTTCCCATGAACTAGACGGTATTCAGAGAATACTTACCCCGCGCAGTCTTTAGGTGGACTTGGTGCGAGCCAACTCTTTTATATATATATATATATATAAAGGGGAGAACCGATTTTAAAATATCGATTTGAAAAAAAATAAAAATAAAACACTTTTCTTCGGACCACAGAAGAGGCTCAGTTTTCTCGACCTCACTGAACTTGATGGTTCTGGTTCGGGCACGTTTGGTGCATCGCGATGAACCCGAACGTTCATTTCCAGCCCAGGTGTGGGTGCGTGGCAGGATGGTCTCGAGGTGCACACCTGACCTTTAAGCTGTATTGTATAGCCTGCGTACGAATGCCGACCCAGCTGGAAACTCCCATCCTAGTTTCATTTGTGATGGGGACTGGGGTGTGAGACAGTGTCCTTCATTAAAAGTATAATAAACGCTGTCTCCATCGATCTTGCCAAGGCCGTGACAACTATCGGCTCAAAATCCTTTTAACTGTTGATTTGGTACAGTTACACGTATCGAGAATTTGGTACACGTATCGGGAGTACATACGACATCGCGTTTGTGAACACGATTATCGATCACGATTCACGACCACGATCATCACGATCATCACGATCATCACGATCATAGTGCATCGATCACGATTTGAAACACGATGGAATAATATTTAGCGATATGAACAGTGATGTGGCTTTTATTGAAATTCTAAAGATAGTGTTTAGATTTTGATGATTTACGTGTGATATGATTCATCGGATGTTTATATGAATCGTTTAAAATAAAAAAACCTTCAATTTCTGATATTTTCCCTTTTCATTTGGGCTTCCCAATTGGAGCCCCGCCCATAGGACGGGAACCGTTGCGAGTTGATTTAAATTTGGTGAAGATCCGTATACGGATACCTGGATTGAAACATTTTTAAGCGATTCTTCACCGTTGAGTGATCGGGCCATAAACGATGTGCAGCATGAAATTTGAAAAAAGTTGTGGACGAGTTATTACAAAACTTTGTGGATGAGTTGGGTTTGTGACGAGAACAAGCTGATTCGATTTTGGTTGATGTCGGATCCAGAACTAACGCTTCAGTTACACAAAACGTAAACTGTTCAACCTGGCGGAGGTGTGCTTTCCTCAGAGTACCGTTGTAGTTGAGAATGAGACTTCAGTTACTGCTCTGCAACGAGATTCTTTCGTCGCTGGTCTGACGAGTTAACGTAAAAACACGATCGGATTTTCTTATCTTATGCTGTCAATAAAACACCCTTCATTATTCATTCACGATTCATTCACTAAAAATAATTAATGCGAACACTTTTCACTCTTCATGTGACTCATACACTTCATGTAACTCTTCATGTGACCCAAAACACCACGAAGAACCAAAAAACCCCGAAGACCCCATGAAGACCCCAAATATCCAAAAAGACTAAAGCCCTAAAAAAAACACCATGAAGACCCAAAATACCCTGAAGATCCAAAATACCCCGAAGACCCAAAAGACCCTTAGGATCCAAAAGATCCCAAAGACCCTTAACGACTCCATAGACCCAAGCAATCCAAAACACCAAAAAGACCCCAAAACACCAAAAAGACCCCGAGGTCCCAGTGGACCCCAAATACCCAAATTACCCCGATGACCCAAAATACCTCAAAGACCCTAAAATACCCCAACGACCCAGAGGACCGAAAATACCCATGGACCTCAAAGATCCAGAGGACCCAAAAGACTCAAATGACCCAAAAGATGCCGTGAAACCAGAAGACCCAAAAGACCCTGAGGATCCAATTAACCCAAAAGACCCTGAGGACTCCGAAGTCCTAAAAGAAGAGTAATTATGTCTCTTACATTGGAAATGTCGATGGTGGCTTGCAAACCGAACCTCAAGGGTGGTGTACAGAAGCGGCGTTTTTTTTCATCACAATAAATACAAGGCACGTGGAGGTGAAATTCACTGCATGTAATGTTCAACGTGCGCAAAGTAAACCGAGTGTTCATTTACGTCTGCAGGATGTCTTATAAATAAAGAAGATATAAGCACACCTTACACTAGGCCCAGGCTTCAGACTTTGGCACGATCACGAGGCTGCACCGTCAAATAAACTGTTCCAACCCGTCATTTTTGACGGGTTTTCTACTTGTTTTAAATAATTAATTTACTAATCACATGGTTTGTGTCTTCCTCACCAATGTTTCATTTACTCATCACGTGGTTTGTATCTTCCTCACCTACCCCGTAGACCGAAGCGGTTGTACCTGTGCACTTCCGCAGAGCTGCAGTGGATGCCTCTCCGCACGAAACAACCCAGTCTCGACACCACCCACAGCATGAAGCACAGGAGGTACATATTACAGGGCCTGTAGAAAGTCTACACCCCCTTTTCAAAATGACCACCTTTTGTCACCTTATAGCCTGGAAATAAGTTGCATTAAACCAGACTTTTTCCACCTTTATTTACACATCGTAACCCACAACTTCCAAGTGAAAAACAAATTCTACAAATTTCAGAAAGTTGCTTAAAAAAACAAAACTAGAATATCTTGGTTGGATAAGTGTCCATCCCCCCGAGTTAATACTTGGTGGAAACACCTTTGACAACAATTACAGGTGTGAGTCTGTTTGGGTAGGTCTCTATCAACTTTGCACACCTTGATTGAGCAATATTTGCCCATTATTCTGTAAAAAAAACCTGTCAAGTTTTAAAAGCTCAGTCAAGTTGTGTAGGGAGCGTTGATGAACAGCAATCTTCAAGTCATGCCACAGATTTTCAATTTTATTTAGATCAGGGCTCTTTCTGGGCAACTCAAGGACATTTATCTTTTTGTTCATGAACCCCTCCAATGTAGCTTTGGCTGTGTGCTTCGGGTCGTTGTCATGCTGAAAGGTAAACTTCCGTCCCAATTTCAGCTTTCTTGCAGAGGGCAGCAGGTTTTCCTCTCGTATTTTTCTGTATTTTGCTCCATCCATTTTCCCTTCTATCCTGACATGTGCTCCAGTCCCTGCTGATGAGAAACATCCCCATAACATGATGCTGCCACCACCATGCTTCACAGTAGGGATGGTGTTCTTTGGGTGATGTTTTGGGTTTGCACCAAACATAACATTTTGCATTTAGGCCAAAAAGTTCGATCTTGGTTTCATCTGACCACAGAACGTTAATTTTATATACATATATATATATATATATATATATATATATATTGTATACAGAATCGAGGTTCGTGTAAGAGCTAACACATTGACCATTTAAACATGCACAGACACATAAAACATACAATGAAGGGAGTGGGAGACAGGAGGGGGAGAGAGATGGAAGCACAACAACAGTGGAGAACTGGGATGTCGGTAGATCTGTGGAAGGGAGAGGGCTGTGGAGGAGGGAGGCGTACACAGTATAAAGCAAATGAACATTACTAGGAATTTCAGGAAAGAAGTTGGGGATTGAAAGAAGTGGATTTGGGGTGTTTTAATGGGGGTAGAAAAGATCAAGGTTTTGGATGGGGGAAGATAAGAGATTGTGGTGAACAGCTGTTTTAAAGACCTGGAGGGAGGAGTGGGATTGAAGAAAGTGTGGGAGTTTGTTCCAGAGGTGGGAGAAAAGAGGAATGAAAGAGTGAAAGTGAGCAGAGAGTCTTGATTTTGGCAGTTTAACCATGAGAAGGTTTCTGGAAGATCTTGTGGGTCCTGCAGGAATATTTGGGGGACAGAGCACAGACAGAGCAGAGGGAACAAGGCTGGGGAGGAGTCGGTAGAAGACAGAAAGACCACCAACCTACCTGCGGTGAGAGAGAGAAAGGCCCTCAGTTTTTCCACAACACCGGTTCTGCCACATAGCTTCAGAATCTCCGGAATGTTTTTTTTGCATATTTCAAACATGACTCAAGGTGGACTTTTTTGAGTAATGGCTTCCTTCTTGCCACCCGACTGTACAGGCCAGAGTTGTGGAGTGCTTGGGATATTGTTGTCACATGCAAACAGTGACCAATCTTTGCCATAAAGGCCTGTAAATCTTTCAAAGTTACCATTGGCCTTTTGGTGGTCTCTCTGATCAGTCTCCTCCTTGCTTGGTCATCCAGTTTGGTGGGACGGCCTGATCTTGGCAGGGTATTGGTGGTACCATACGCCTTCCACTTCTTAATGATCGTCTAGACTCTAGACTGTGCTGCAAGGGATATTCAAGGCCTTTGAAATATTTTTATACCTATCGCCTGATCTGTGTCTTTCCACAACTTTATCCCAGAGCTCTTTTGAAAACTCCTTGGTGCTCATGGTTGTCTTTTCTGTGAAATGTACTACCCAGCAGAGGAAACCTACAGGAACAGCTGATTTTATTCTGAATAATCAGAATCACTACAATTTAACACAGGTGGAGGCCAATGAACTTGGTGTGTGATTTTGAAGGTGATTGGTTACACCTGAGCTAATTTACAATTGCTATTATAAGGAAGGTGGACACTTATCCAATCAAGATAAACTAGTTTTGTATTTTTAATAAATTAAAATAAATTTGTATAATTTGTTTTTCATTTGGAAGTTGTGGGTTACGATGTGTAAATAAAGGTGGAAAAAGTCTGGTTTAATGCATTTTAATTCCAGGATATAAGGAAACAAAAGGTGAAAATTTGAAAAGGGGGGTGTAGACTTTCTACAGACACTGAACAAATACAAAATAACCCAACTGGGGTTTTTGATTGGATGTTTGGATGGATGGACGAATTCAAAAATCCGAGGCCTCAGCATGCACAGACAGACCTCAGGCTTTTGGCCTTCAGGCCTCGAATAGCTTCCTTCTCCGAAGAGATTGTGTTGTTGTTGTTGTTGTTGTCGAATTCTTGTTGTTGTGAAGGCCATCACCACCCATGTGTGCACTGGGGCCTCCACCACCATAAATCCGGTGCTATGTGTGTGTTATGTTGTTATGTTATGGGGGATTGGAGAAACAGCGGCTCTTTGTATGATCGTCCATCTTGGTTTTTGGGCTTTTCATGGCTTTGGAAAAACCCGACACTTTGGGATTCGGATTCAAGATCACGTGTTGATTTTTTTTTAACCCTTTGTTAATTAAAAGAGGTGTTTTTAAATCACATACCATTCATCATATATCACCAATTCTGAATATCGATGCTCCCAATATTGTTAGTTTCAAGATAAAAAATAGTATATTTCCACAACATTGTTCAACGACCGTGAGTGATTCATTTATCTTGTGAGTGCAGGTGGAACCAAACACAACCCAGAAGGAGACGGAGCATCTGGAGAAGCTCACCTGCCCCGTTTGCCTTTGCATCGCAGTTGGGCCGCACAGGAACCTTCCCTGCCGCCATGTTTATTGTGTGTCGTGCCTGCAAGGAGTGCATCGTCACAACACCGGACAGGTGCACTGTGCGTTTTGTCGGAGCCACGTAACACGGGAGGTATTCTGCCGAGGTAACCATCAGGAATGGAAGATTACCAATTGCTGCTTTCATAGTTACCTTGTTTTTATTACAACAGGGTGCGCATGCCACCCGGTCGTTTCGATGACGATTCTTAATCAAATGAGGGGCAAGTTGTACTTCATAAACATATTGCATGTGTATCTGTTAATCTCATTCAGGATGTAAAATGAAGTGAAACGTGAAAAAGGATGTTTTATAATACATTGTAGCTGTTGTTGTTGTTTGTGTGCTTCTTTTGTGTCACGCTTTATTCCATAAAAAAGACCGGAAGTCCAACAGCGGTGTAGCCGGGCTTGTAAAATATTATAAACCACAAACACGTATGATTAGCTTTTAAAACAGTCGCTGATGGTGTCTATAACATTAAACAAAGAAATTTGGAGGAATCCCGACATCCGTGAGGTAAGTTTTACTTACAGAACTGAGCGAAGATCTACTGTAATCTATATACCCCACAAGGGTTGGAGGTGTGCTCCTTTACCAAGCAGCTAGCTAGCGTTTACCAAGCCAGCCGTTCCTTACCGGTTTTGAATGGAGTGCTTGCTCGAATGTTTAAACCACTTGGCGATCTCTCCACAAGAAACTTGGTAAATGAACACACACCCAATGTTCTTGAGACCCGACCATAGATCGTCTGTAATCTATATACCCCAAAGAGGAATGACCTTTCCTGCCGCTCTCAAAGTGAGCGGGTGTTCACACCGTAATGACATCATATACGTGTGACCTTGATTGCCACCTGTTTCCCATTTCAGACCTCGACATCGAAGCTCGGAGAGCTTTTGCGCATGACTACTTCCCTCAGTATCTTCGGGTGAAAGAAGCAACACCTCACCTTGGAGGAGGCTTCATGCATGACCTCAACACTCGTCTCGCATATCAATGGTATGCTGTCAAGGTAAGGTACCATGAGGAAGTAAAATGTTTTGGATTACTTTGAACAAGATATTTGATAAAGGAAGAGGTTATATTATTTATTTTTTCAGGCAAGTGCAAAATCAGACTGTAAGGTGTACACATTAATGGGGAGACGAATAAGCATACATGTGACAATTGTGACAGACAATGTTCATTATACAGATTAAATAAATCATTCCAGTTGCCCACGAGGTTCACCATTCGGTGATGATGGACAACCAGTTGTCGTAAACTGGAGGGCCTCATTCACACCCTGAAGGCCTGAACGGTCCAGATGCGGGAACCCCTTAATCACCACCTTCTCAGTCTAATTCTTTCCTTCCACAAGGAAACCATCCTCCATCCAATCCTTTCAAGCATTCTTGTGAGACACTTTTCTTTCTCATTCCAGCAGGTGGAATAATTTCTTGGCCTGGTAACGTCATCAAATTCCCAGTCTTTAATCCAAGGCCTACATAACGTCCTATACTAAGGCTTCTAGCCTGTGGTAAGGCCTATAACACCAAGGAAGAGACAAGGAGTGGATGCAGAGAGGACCAGTCTTGGTCCCCTTTCAAGGCCGGAGTTTTTTTTGTATGCAGAGTGAAGACTTGTGGAAGTGATATAACAAATAATGTATCGGGACGCAACTGAACAAAAGGAACAGTAGAGAGAGGAAGGCACCAACCGCATGATAGAAGGACAAAATAGAGGACGGGGAGACATCGACAAACAATGGGTGTTAGCGAAGGGATGAGATGCAGGGGACACATGGTGTGGACAAGATGGACACATAAGCAAACTCTCAGGAAGGATAAAAACTGCAGATTTGGAAGGATGGGGTTTAGGGTGAGGGTAACGAGATGAGATGTCATGG
>NW_027616355.1:632500-792500 GCF_964187855.1 Myxine glutinosa | reverse complement strand
TGTTGGGAAGAACTTCCCGAACAATATTTGATTTCCCTTGTAGAAAGAATGCCACGAGTGTGTTCGGCGGTTATATATGCTAAAGGTAGCTACTTTGCCGAGTCAAAAATTTAAATTAAATTTTGTTAAACGAAATGATTCTATGATTTCTTTTTTTATCTCCAATTGTTTATTTGTTCTATGCTTAATTTCAGAGAACATTGAGACATTAAACTGCGTAGATTTCAATAAAAACTGGAAAAGTGAGGTGTTCGAAAACTTTTGACCGCTAGTGTTCATCCTATATTTGCACGACTCTGTGTCCATACTGTTTATGTACTTTGCACCTCCCACTCCATTAAATATTATGATTAATATGGGATTATGTTTAAGTTCCTCTCTGTTTAATACGAGTAAAAGTACCCGTCCCGGTGAGGGGAAAAGTTAAAGTTGATCGATCAATTTAAATTATTTCATTGTTCATTGTGTTGCACTCTTGGTTTCACTCAGATCCAAAGCTCTGAACAACTTATACCGCCCACCTTGAAATGTTGGTGCATCATTGGGCGGCAGAGGTTGGATTTGTCTAAAAAGAGGGAAAAATGTATTTCTTTTAAATCGTGTGTTACTCCATGAAGATCTGAATTAAATCTACTTCAAAGATAACTTGAAGGAACAATAAAAAAAACTGCTTTACCTGGGTATACACAGCTTTTCAAACCCAGCGTGGGAAGCAGCCGCCATAAACAGGAGACAGACGAATGCACGGACAGACATCACGGTTCACAATATTGTATATTTAATAGAGAATATCATTATTAATGATGCAGCCTCTCCCTCAGGGTCTCATAGCAACGGACGACATTGCTATAGTGAGGTCCGATGGTAACCTCAGTCAACCCTCTCCACCATCCAACCACCCGCACCTTACTGATATCCCTCCTCACACAATCCTCCCATCTCAACTGCAGTCCCACTCTTTTTCTTCTACCTTGTACCTTCAACCTATCCGCTCTCTTTGCCATTCTCTCTTCCCCCATCCACACCAAGTGTCCAGCCCATCTCAGCTGACATTTCACCAATCTCCTCATCAAGCCCGTCTGCACACCAATCTCCTCCTTCAGTTAATTCATTCTCATTCTATCCACCCTCTTCAATCCCACAATCCTCCTGACCCAGTTGCTCTCCCAAACCTGCAGCCTCTGTTGTTGTCTCTCGGTCAGAGCCACCATCTCCAGACCGTAAAGTTAGGCCGGCATTACACACGACATCAGAACTTTTCCTTTCAATCTCCTTGATATATTCCTGTCTGCCATTACTCCCTCTACCTTCCTCCCCACATTCACACCCACCTTAAATCCTCTTCCTCACCTCTGTCTCTGACTTACCATCTCCGGTCGCTGTTCCATCCAGATACTCAAACCTATGTCCCTGTCTGATCTCCTTCCCCTTTGAACTGACAATTGATTTTCTCTCCTGCCTGACCCACATCACCTCAATCTTCTCCATGATCATTTTCAGTCCATGTTTCTCAAATGCCTCTTTACACACCCCCAATAGTTCCTGCATCTCCCACCAACTCTCCACCACAACAGCAAGAGCATCGACATACAATATCCTTCCCAGAATATCTTTCATGTTCACCTTCCTGCTTACCAGCTCCATCACCATGATAAACAGGAGTGGGCTGAGAGTGCTTCTCTGCCTCAAACCAATGTGCACATTGAACTCCTCGACATCCCAGGAACAACCAAACTCTTCCCTTCATTCCCTTGTCCATCCCTTCCACCAATCTAACTTCTGCTTCCATTACTCCCATCCATCTCAGTGTTGCCATCACCATCTCTCTCGGGACACTGTCAAGGGCTTCTCCAGATCCACAAATCCAAATACAATTTCACCTTGCACCTCCAACCTCTTATCCACCAGCTGTCTCAGGGTTAACATCCCACCCATCATCCCCCTACCCTTTCTAAGCCCCTGCTGCTCTTCTCTGATCTCCTTCTCCACACTCTTCCTTATTCTCCCATCCAGAACCCTCTCCAGCACCTTAATGACATGACAAAGGAGTGTAATGCCCTGTACTTCCCCAGATCTTGAACATCCCCTTTCCCCTTCCATATCGGCCCAATTAACCCTGTCCTCCACTCCATCGGAATCGGAATGTAGGCAACCCCTCACCAATAGGTATCATGGTCGGCCTGTCTCTTCTGTCTGATCTGAGTCAACCGGACTCGGTCAAAAACCGAAAAGAGCGACAATAATGTCAGGCTTACGAAAAACGAAAAGGCATACAGTGTCAGAATGAGTCAGTACGTTTTGTCAAGGTGTTTTTAAAAGTGGAATTCCTCTATATTGTAGGCACTCAAATTTTGTACTAGGTTACGCACAATGTATACACACTAGCGGGCAGTGCAGAATGCACTAGTGTGTGGCGCAAATAATGGAAACAAAATGGCTTCTAATTCCGGGTTGTCGTAACTCTCTCTATACAGGGACTCTAGGGAGGAGGGGAGAGTGACGATATCGCACAAAAATGTTTGTCAATGAAAAAATGGGTACATGAAAACAGAGGCAGCTCTGTCTACTGTAACGCCATGTCTTGCAAAAGCAGCCTGAATATCATTCACCATTCGTAGATGTGGTAAATTTTGTCAGATTTCACTCCAGATTTGGACATTATTTAGTCTACATTATCCACTCCTCATATCCGAATCCAGATTTTGATGATATGCTTCAATTATGAAATGATAAGCGATCATGTTTCCAAGGCAAGGCACGTTTGAGTGGTTCGAAAGAAAATGGCGGTTTAAGAATCTCGTGAAGTGCAGTGGGCTGATCAAGATGGATGTTATAACACACCCAAACACCAGGTTTTCATCTTTGCTATCTTTTGGAGGTCCAGGTGTATGCATGCAAAGTTTGAGGCCGCTAAGTTTCATGGTTTTGGAGTTATGGAGGAGACAGACGGACGGACGTACACTGCCTTTTATTATTACAAGATCGCCCATGGGGTCACCCATAGTGCGGGTACTCTGCTCGTAACATTAATAATATGCTATTACTAGTACCCTACTGCAAAGCCGCAATGAGCTGGCGAAGCCAAAGCCTCTTGCCACTATTTTACCCCATTACTATGGCATCAGTAGGTTAGGTAGGTGGTAGTAGGTAGGTGTAGTAGGTACCGTACCTAGTTCAAAATGACACCATTTGCATTCTGGATGAGATTAAAATTTATAAAATTTCCTTCTTCATTAATTCGATGAATTCCGTCTCAATTTCGGATATTTCCGGCCGTGAAAAACTATTCCCTATGGCCGCGAGATTTCAAAAAAATAATTCTTCGTCAATTTTAGAATATTTGACGCCGTTTTCAGCCTCCGAAATGCGGTAATAAGCTTTTTTGAAATATTTTTTCAAATGCTCGAATCTCATTGGTTCCGGTGTTTGGTGACGATTTTCGTTGAAGATAACCAGGGCCCGTGCGGGCCCGCGGAACGAGGTTGGTCTTAAAGTATTTTAATTACAAATTAGAGGTGCATAAGATTGTGAATCAAAAAAAGATGGGTGAAACAAACTCCTATTGAACTTTTTCTCAATTTTTTATGCATACTTCCGCATCCGCAAGATGGCGGCCTCCATGGAGCGATTTGGTTTTTGAAATATTTTTTCAAATGCTCGAATCTCATTGGTTACGGTGTTTGGTGACGATTTTTGTTGAAGATAACCAGAGCCCGTGTGGGCCCGGGGAAAGAGGTTGGTCTTAAAGTATTTTAATCACAAATTAGAGGTGCAAAAGATTGTGAATCAAAAAAAGACGGGTGAAACAAACTCCTATTGAAGTTTTTCGCAATTTTTTATGCATACTTCCGCATCCGCAAGATGGCGGCCTCCATGGAGCGATTTGGTGCGTCAAAGCTTCGAAATTCTCAACAGATCCAGCAAAATCTGGCTTTTCAATATAATACATACGCGTTCATTCACAACACCGGCTTCGCCGGCTATTATCATTAATTTTATTAAAAGTGTCTATGGAAAAACGCCACGATAAAGCTAACTTAACATGGATATACACCTCAACATGTAACCCCATTGAGGGCAATGGCAGGGAAAACCCGCTCGGGAGAGAAAACCTCTTGTAGAGGGGAGGGAATGAATGCGCTACAACCTGTAACCCTTCATCATCCTGTCAAGTTTGGTTGAGATTGGATAAGTAACGACGGAATGTATTGCAGTCAAAAAATCATCAGACAGACAGACAGACAGACACCAAAAATCGTATTTTAGTAAGAAAGATGGTGACAGATTGAATTGAATTACGCAATTAATCAATCAATTATTGTACACCTTTCTCTCCCAATACCGTCTGTATGTGCTGCACAGTTGTATCGCCGAAGGCGCCCGGGGCAATACCGCGCTGGAGGATGTTATTTTTTTATTTGGCATGAAGGCGTTGCCTTTGAATGTATCTGTACTTGTTTAATATTCTTTTTCTACCATTATGAATAAATATAGCTGTTAAAATTATTCCTCCGTAACTTGTATTAAATTGCATTTTTTTGCATTAAATGAGATTGCATTTAACACTGTTCATTACATGGGAATGTTTTAGTAATTTTAAAATGTGTCGGGTACATTATCCCTTCACCTCCATATTTCTTGCTGGCCTTTTTTGTCCCTCAACCCTCCAACAATGTCGGAGACAGGGGACATTGACCGAACAATCATCTGTTCATGTACGTTTATGTACGTGATATTTCAAAAAACGTTCAACATTTAGCTTTCATATTGCAGATATCTATTCTTCGTGATGCTATCTTTTAAAAACCTGATTAGTTCGTGGCTGTGATTGGCTGCATTATGTTGCTATGGCAACCATTTCGGTAACTTGGCCTGTGTACATGATCTTTCAAAAACCGTTTAAGAATTAACTTTCGTATTGCACAGATATATTCCTCATACCACACACAAGGTGGGGGACCCGGAGTATCAGCTCCTTGTGTTTTTGGTAATTTTCACCCTCGCCAGAGGTGAGGAGATTGCATTGGAGTCCGTTTGTCTGTTTATTATTATTTTAATATTTTTTGGTATACAGAGTCAAGGCTCTTGTAAGAAATAACGTTCTTTTGGAATGAATTACACACGAGAACAGGCACAGACCCATAAAACATACAATACATAAAGGGAACAGGAGACAAGAGGGGGAGAGAGAGGGGAGCACACAAGCACAACAACAGTAGAGAACAGGGACGCCGGTAGATCTGTGGAAGGGGGCGGGGAGGGGGGGTGGGGGGGGGGGTGAGAGCAGTGCATGGTATAAAGCAAATGAACACTACTAAGAATTTCAGGAAAGAAGTTGGAGCTTGAAAGGAAAGAGGTAGATTTGGAACAATTGGAATGGATTTGCATTTGGAACATTTGGAATGGATTTGCATTTGGAACATTTTTTGGATTTGGATTTGGAACATTTTGAACATTATATTTGGAACATTTTACACACTTTACAGATAACAGTTCTGCATTCTCTGGGCTGTGGCGTCATCTTGTGCACTTTGGCATAGACCTTCCAGCAGGTGATAGTGTTCCTGGAAGACTCTCCAGCCTGTCTTTTTACCATGTCTGGATATGGATGAAGTGGTGTCACCTTGTTGATTGGATCAATTGCTGAGAGGAATCTAGCTAAATCTTTGTTTTCTGGGTGTGCCATTAAATTATCCCACTTGAAGCGCAGTGGAACATCCCTGACCACATGTCTTCCTTGTTCCACATTTTATTGACCTCTCGTATTACTGATCGAATATTACATTGATTCGTCTGAATAGTGAATCTTATTGAAGAACCGCTCCAATGAACACGTCAGTTAAGTCTCCAAATGAGACTCCAATCTTAGCTCTTTCACGAGCCTTGACTCTGTATACAACAACAACAAAAAAAAGTCTCCAAATGTGGCTGCTTTCTGATGTTTACCAATAGCGAACACCAGCGCCTGGCCATCGGTGATCAGTGATGCTTCTTCACTGATACCTGTGCCATCAATTCCTGCAATAAGTATTTGAGACAAGTCTGCTTTCGATCCTGAGCGAAGGCTACCATTGGTCTCTGCTGGAGCTTGTGGGACTGGCAATAGTTAATGTGACAATATATCTGACAGATCAATGTTACATTCAGCTTCGTAGGCCGTATTGAGGCGTCGAAGGATTTTTCTGTCTACTTTGATGGACCTCACAACACCACTATGGGAATCCTCCTGTTTGACCTCAAACAAGGAAGAAAATGTCATGGCCTTGTTTTTGGAATTGGATCTCTGACCTTGACCTTTCTCTCTCCACAAGGCATGAATGAGTCTCTCCTCAATGAATGTGTTCGGTCTCTCCTCAAGTCTTCAGGCATCTCATCTGAGAACAGATTGAAAGACTTTGAGGCTGTTTTCTTCTTTATTGTCTTGTTTTTTTTCTTTCATTTGAAAGATTAATTGTGCCTAAAGTCGTCACCGGATTCTAGGCCATACAAATCTCTTGTTTCAGCAGCGAGATGTGTCCATAGGTTCTGTGAGAGTGCCCTTCTGCTTAGAGCAGAGGAGGTCTTTGTTATGCCAATGATGCCACCTCTCTTCTTTTGAAACTGTTCATGAAAACATTTTAACCGCAGTGTCCATCCACAATTCCAGGTTTTTTGGGGGGTTTTTTTGCTCGTCCATTAGCACTTTTTGGGATGACCGTACCTTTAAATATTTGGAACAATGCAATATATTTTGAAAATTTGGAAACGTCCCTGTACCGGTAAACATGCTGGGATGCACGTTTTTTTGAAAGCGTCGGTATCCTTTTGTGCTTTGCAGGATTGACATTGCGCGACAAGACTGCAACATATTGAGTGACAAAGGCATGACATTTCGGTCAACATTGGAAGGCTGCACGAAAGCCTGTCGCCAGATTTTGCAGGTGTTGCGAAAGGAAGCCGAAAAGACAGATCTGTATGTTGATCGCTTTCCGTCATTGCATCTCGTGTCTTCATTTACACTGGCTTGTGAACTGCAGCTTGAAAATGATGATGAATGATGATTGCCCCAATTATAAACCGAGTAGCCTGATTGCCTGGTCTTCCTGCCGAAAATGGAAAATCTACCAGCTTTTCTAAGCTGACATGCGGATGACGGATCACAATGGCAACCTCACACAACTTCAGCAATCGATCCCACGTCACGGCTACAAAGCTATATATGACTGGAGGTGTGAGGATTGGTAGCGATTAAGTAGCAATCCAGAAGTATCAACATTTTCATGGTATTACAAAGAGTTGCACTTTTTAAGAAGAACACTCCTCCTCCCCCACAAAAAAATTAATAAATAGTAGACCTGCAGTACTTTTCAACACTTTTTTTCAGAAAAAAAACGGAATCGGAGTTTTCAAATGAAAACAAATAAAGCACTTTATTATTAGTCAAAACAGAATTTTATGGAAACCATCACTTTTGTTTTTGTGTATATATGCGTGATATATATATATATATGTATATATATATATATATATATATATATATATATATATATATATATATATATATATATATATATATATATACATATATATTATTATTATTATCTCTAATGGACTATTTCCCTTAAATGTTTGCAAATTTCAAACCTTTGTTATTTGTCAAGCCAAAGGTCAAGGTAATGTGGGCACTGATGAAACACACAATATACAAAGCAAAGTGGACACATGATGCACACGTGTAAAGTGTAATACGGGTTACTACTAAGACTGGCCATCCATGAAATCACAGGGTGACCGGCTGCGGAGCAAGGCATCCCATGTCGGTATAATGCGCGTGGGGATTTCAATCAAGGCATTGGCTCAGCATGAGGCTCGGTGTCATAGTGATGTACTGCACTCTCGATGCAAGATGTTCGACTTTATTTTCTCCATTTTATTGATCTGGGTGTTTAATTTCTTGTTTTCCAGTCAATTGCAGGTTTAAAAGTGACAATTTCAAAAAGCATTTTAACTCGTATGTGAGCGGTTACCTCACTATCCCTCTTCCATACCTTTGGTACGACCCTGAAAATGTCTAATTTTCGACAGCCCCTAATAAAACACTGCAGAGGTGGATGAGCAAATACAAGAGTGGACATCATGGGATTTGGAATTTACCTACCCCTCCCGAATACGTGGCGTACTCTCCGTGAAGGACACTGGGATCTATAACGTTCACCAACTAATTCCGGCAGACAGGACACCCAGTTTCAGGTCCACCAAAGGGAGAGCTCAGTCATTGATTCTGTCTGCGGAATACCTGGATTGCAGTTTACGGCTGGGTGAGAATTGAATCTCGACCCAGGTATAACATGTGCACTTCTCTCCTAATAAAACACCTTTATAATACAGTTAGGCATCTAATACAAGATCTATATTTAATGAATATAGTCTTGGCCTTCACTCTTGTGGGTTAAACACTGGGCTAGAATTTTTTTTACATTGTGGTTTCAATTCAAATCCAGAGGTATACAGCAGTATTGACGGATTTGGATCAAAGCTCTTGAAGGCTGAGATCGTTTTCACCATGTCACTATTGGCTTGTTGGCTGACAGGATGGCCTAGAGGTACGCACACTCGCTTCTAAGCTGTCTAACCTGGGTTCAAATCCCGACCCAGCTATGAACTCTCAGTTCAGTGTTTCACAGGCAGGGTGAGTCATCAATGTGTGTGCCGTTTAAACTGGGGGTCCCGTCTGCCAGTATGGGTTGGTGGACGTTAAATATCTCATGCTGTCCTTCACAAAGAGTAGGCGAGATTCACCGACACCATGGCTAAATTCCAAATTCCTGCCCTAACTAGGCGAACGTCAGGCCTGGCCAGACCAGTTCGTGGAAGACTTGGGCAAAGCTTCCCCTGGCCGACCCCACAAGGTGGGATAATAGTGGCAGTTAAAGAGCAAGAATAACTCTTGGCTTGTTAGTATAAAAACACAGCTGGCTGGTTGATGGCCTTCAGGGAAGGAGTAATCTAGCCTGCTCCTCTTTGTCTGGTCTACAGTCTACACACTGCATGGTTGACACTTCACTCAAGGAAGCATTGGTGGATGCTTAAATTCTACCAGGCAGTACCGACAACAACAACCCCCTCATTGAATTGAAATAAGTAAAGCATTCAGTGTATGCACGCATGATATCTTGAAGGAGACCATTTGTTCATAACCATTACTGACTATTTGTTTTCATTGTAATGACAATTATTTGCAAACATTCAGGTTATATAATAAACAACTTGGAACCCTCACAGACTGAGGGCGATGACTGCGGTATCAACAGAGGATATCTTCTGTGCGTTGTTGGTGGACATGTGACAGCTCCTCATACTGGCCGCAGCATGGTGACATTGCTGCTGTGAATGGCTGACATGAGCTCCTCGTGAAGACACGTGTTCTTTGGTACCTCATTTTGCTTCACCTTGCGCTTGCTTAATGGCTGCAAAACATGCCGGAAATCGTTCTCATTCCGCAACCATCGTGCTTCTGAAACTTTGGGCTTCTGCCGCGCCGTCGCTGCCTCTGATGCCTTCATCGCTGCATTGATGTCAATGAAGGCCTTTTTCTGCTGGGCTGGACTGCTTGGCCGTGCAGGGCTCTGGCTGCCCAAACTTTCATTGCCCTGTTGGTACATTACCTCTCCAGCCCGACGTTGGATTTCTGGAGAGAAATCTTGAGGTGGAGTCGCACCGGCCTGAATGTCAGAGCAAGAAGTTTGGAACCCCAAGCACCTTTCTTCTTGCTCTTGCCGCTGTTGTTCCACCCTCCGTAGCTGTCGCTGCCTGTGGGAAAACCATAGTGTAGTTGTGATTATTGATAAAATCATTTGGATAGACATACCTAATTTGGATGGACATAGAACTGAAAAAGAAATCAGCAAAAAAATGCTAGTGTTCTATTCTCTGTACCCCTTTTGATATCATATTGAACTAATTTCCTTAATCAGATATTTTTTTCTCTCTTTCCCAATAGTCCTATCTCATGCTACGAGGTTACGAAAGTTACGAGGACAAACCAAACACCAAGGGAGGTATTTAGATGAAATACAGGATTTCTTTTACAATAGTAAATTGTAAAATAGACCCTCCCTTTAGTTCCACCCTCCCCTTCTGCCTCACACTCCACAACCATTCACCACTGGCAGGATATTAAAAAAAAAAGTATGGTGCCCAACCCTTCTGAGACTCTGCAGCTCACTATAACAACATGGTTTGCCGACATGGTCATAAGCTTTGAGCACCAATATTTGGGTGCGCATTCAAAGCGCAACTGTCTTTCTAATAGCCCACAAGTCCTCACACTGCCTCACCATAACAAAAGATTTTTACACATACAATCTTATCTCTAGCAACACGATAAATTACATACACTGCCTCCTCACCTTCACATTTAACAAGAGGACTTCCTCTAACATTTTCCCTACTTACAAGAGTAAATCTACACTACGCGAATCACATGGACCATGCTATTCTTACAGCAATCTAGCTATGGATCCCCCCACCCCCCACTTCCATGTAACAATATACAGAAAAAATAATATGTATGTATGTATGTATATATATACACACATAGGGGAGAGGAGAGGCGCCTGAGGACAAATACACACACATATATATACAGGAGGAGGTATACACATATATATACACACATACATATACAGGTTGAACTGAACATCAAAATAAACTAATCACTTTCATTTTTTGAAATGTGCAGCTTTACAAACACGTTTCTTCAATTGTAATGGCTGATTATGTAATGGGAACTTCACTTCAATCACCTGGTTGATCAACAATGGCATGCTTGAGTGGTTCTGTATCGGGATCTTTTCCTTTAAATAATGACCCTCATAATGAAATCCTTCAGTTCTCGTGGTTAGACATTCATTTACTGCTGTCCATAGTCACTCTAGACTCTAGAGGCTTCTGACAGGGAAAACAACAAGAAAATTCAGATGCCACGCCTGACATCTGAACAACCTTTAAGGGCAATTGGGATGCTTGAGGCTGGTGTAAGCTAGCGAACAATTGCCCAACGTCTTGGTTGCTTACAGCCTGCAATTTCCAACCTGGCCAGGTGTTACGGTGAAACTGGAACTGTGAATGATGGGCCATGAAGAGGAAGACCATGGGTAACCACCCCAAACCAAGACCAATGGATTGTGCTGCAGCATCTTCGTGATCGTTTCCGCCCTGCGACGCAAATGCAGTGACAAAAGGTTGCCACAACAACCGCATCAGTGTCTCTACTGTGCGGCGGCACTTGAGAAGTCGGGGCCTGGTGGCAAGACGTCCTTGCAGAGGTCCAGTATTGAACGCAGTGCATCAGCGGAACAGACTAAGATGGTGTCTGCAGCATCGCCGCTGGACACAGCAACAGTGGAGTGCAGTCTTGTTCAGCGATGAGTCCAGATTTTACCTCCATGCTGCTGATGGGCGTCAACATGTATGGCGCAGAGGTGGGGAAAGTTATGCATCATGCTGTATTCGCCAGATCAATCGTTGGGGAGGACTCAGGGTGATGGTATGGGCCGGCATTTCCACCCGTTTCAGGACACCTCTGGTAGTCATCGAAGGCAATCTCACGAGTCAGCGTTATGTCAATGAAGTTTTGAGACGTCATCTGCTGCCATTTCTCCAGGCTCATCCTGAAATCGCAGTGTTCCTGCAGGACAACGCTCGACCCCATGCTGCTCACCTGACCATCAACTTCCTCCAGGAACAGGGTGTTGAAGTGATGCCTTGGATGCCTTATTCCTCTGACATCAATCCCATTGAGCATTTATGGGATGTGCTTAGTAGATATCTTGCATTGAGGAGATCAACGGCTGTCAATCAGCAAATGCTCATTCAAGGCTTGCAGGAGGAGTGGGACAGACTTCCTCAGGACCACATCAGACGCCTGGTACAGAGCATGCGTCGGAGGTGTACAGCATGCGTCGGAGGTGTACAGCCTGCATCACAGCTCAGGGAGGATACACACGATATTGAGGACTGCTGTCATTCTGTCCTTGACTGTTAGGAGTGGTGTGTCCATTCCTATGTCATTTTGTTTTGACTGTATTCAGGTGCGTGCCTTTGTGTTTCAGTGCTGTGACTTTTGCTGCACCCCTTGTGATGTTCATGCTTTTTGCTTTTGTGTGATTTTTTGCTCTTGTTTATTGACATGTGTTTAGTAAAGATAGCTGAACTTTACCTCTGTGTTCAAATATTTTTCATTTTTGCTTGGAGGATTTCAATGAGTGTCCTTCTAAAGATTTGATAAGTTTATTTTGATGTTGAGTGTTGAGTATATATATTTGTATGTCCACTAAAGGTGATGTTTCTGGTGATATGTTTGTTAATGACACACCACTGATAGTGAGTGGTGAGATCCGAAACGAACCCGGGCAGCAGGAACTGTCTGCCGCTCGGCCACATTGTCTTTCCTCATCAGCCTCCATCAAGGAGTTTTTCCTAATACCCCTATCAAAATTAAATAATTTCTGTAGCTTTTACCTGCACATATTTCTGTCACATTTCAGCATATCTGCACCAAACACATTTTGTAACACAATTGCTAATTCCAGTGAAGAGGCACGACTGAATATGTTTTTGTATATGTACACATTATAATTACTAGCAACGGTACCTGCCCTATGGGCGGGGCTTCAATTGGGAAGCCCAAATGAAAAGGCAAAATATCAGAAATTGAAGGCCTTCTCTCTAAACTAAACATCTAAACAGTACAGATCAAAATCTAAACAGTACATGGCTAAACAGTACATGGACGATCACGTACCACATACGTCTCGCTCGCTCTCATGTTGTCCCGATAATGATCCTTCCGCAGGTTCACCGACGGAACCTTGTTACGACTTTTACTTCCTCTAGACTAGACAGTCAGGTTCGCTCATCTTTTCGGTGCACCGGCACGAGCCGAGAACGGCCCGTGCAGGGGCTGATCCGAGGATCTCACCAAACTGTCCGATCGGTAGTAGCGACGGGCGGTGGGTATGAAGGGCAGGGACTTGATCAACGCGAGCTGATGACTCGCGCTTACTGGGAATTCCTCGTTCATGGGACACTGTCTCAAGCTCATCTCACGATGAAACCATCACGGATGGGGCTCAGCGGTTTACCCGAGCCTGACGGCGAAGGGCAAGGTATATGCTGGCCCGTCCAGTGTAGCACGCGTGCGGCCCCGGACATCGGAGGGCATTAAACGTTCATTAAACATTAAACGCTCATTAAAGGATTACGAAACGAAAAACATTCCGAAATTACATTCACACCGTCACGTCAAACACTACCGTGAACACATACATCGTCACAACATCGTCAAAATGAACGTTATGCGAACGCGAATGTTATGCGGGAGTCCAAACCTGAGAATGCTGGAGACCAAAGCTGAAATTGGGAAAACTAAATAGCCTATTTTACTCCCAGGGGTCCCAGGATTACCCACCCAAAATATCTTTGCGATCGGTTCAGCAGTTTTTACGGTACCTTCGAACAGACAGACGGACATTTGGTGAATTATAGTAAGATTACGCTCCTTCTTACGCTCATTAAACGTTCATTAAACATTAAATGTTCATTAAACGATTACGCAAATAAAAACGAAAAACATTACGAAATTACGTTCACACCGTTACATCAAACACTACCGTGAACACAAACATCGTCACAATGAAAACATCGTCACAAACGTTGCGTTACGTAATTCAAACCGTGAACACATCGAATATTGGAGAGCCCATTGCCCAAATTTGAAACACGATGGAATAATATTTACCGATATGAACAATGATGTGGCTTTTATTGAAATTCTACAAACGAGCAACGGTACCCACCCTATGGGCGGGGCTTCAATTGGGAAGCCCAAATGAAAAGGCTAAATATCAGAAATTGAAGGCTTTTAATTTTAAACGATTCATATAAACATCCGTTAAATCATATCACACGCAAATCATCAAAATCTAAACAGTATCTTACTATAATTCACCAAATGTCCCACAGTGATCGATACACTATGATCGTGATGATCGTGATCGTGAATCGTGATCGATAATCGTGTTCACAATCGCTATGTCGTATGTACTCCAAATACGTGTTTCCTTTAGTTGAAATGGGTTAGAATTCTCTCAAGCAGGGATGATTGTGGATATAATGGAATCGTCATTATGTCATAACATGATGGAAAGGATGCACCTAGTTTTTTTGAGTGTGGCTGCCTCCCTTTTACCTCCCTTAGTTTTGACTTCCTTGTACAGAACAAAATTTGTGTTCACCAACCTGTCTAGGTTACGAGTGAGAATATTTGCAGCTACCATGCGTGGGCCGGGAAGCTCGAAGTGGTAACCCAGCTTCAGCAGCGTGTAGTTGAACTTCAGAAGACGAGAAATCTCCATTTCAGCCTGCAGTGAAAGTGTAGATTGTTGTAAGTTTTTGTCACATTACTTACATTGAAATGTTAAAAATTGTAAAGGGTAAACCGTTTCAAAAAGAGTGATACAACGTTAAACGTTTATTTACAAAGAAACAGAAACTTCAAGAACATGAACCAAGCATTTATTGAAAGCTTATGACATGGTATTTTATATCACTGATTGCTATTGTAGTAAGTCACTGCTGGAGTTAGTGAGAGCCCAAGGTCTGAAATTGGCATTTACGTAAAATCCTTGTAATTTATGTTCTCGATGTGTTCAGACAGGCATTGATCCTGACTCCAAAGTTCTGCCCAACTTTCCTGTATGTCTCAGGTAGTTCTGCCCCCCAGAAAATGTTGTTGTGGTTGTTGATGGCACCGTTCAAGTGGAAATGGGCTTCATCACTGAACCACATCAGGTTGATCCAGTTTGGGTACCACTCCATCCTGTCACTGAGCCAATTGCACATATCAAGTCTCTTTCTCATGTCACTTGACTCCGTTGATGCCTAATAGATATGATGTATGGGAAAAGCCTCAGTTCCCTAGTGAGGATATGCCAGACTGATGTTGGTTTGATGCCCAGCTCCTGGGAGCGCCCCAGGTGGGGCTTCTTGGGACTGTTCACTGCAGAAACCCACACGGGGTCGATGTTGGCTTGGCTCTTGGTTACTGATGCTGGCCTGCTACTGTTGCCCTTGCTCTGGTTGTGCACTGTACCCTTGTGCTCAAAATATTTTCACAATATGTTGAATGGCACAATTTGTGGGTCCATCACCTGTTCTGGGGTCGTCTTCCCAGTAGAAAGTCGGAACAAAGTTATTCACAAAGCTCGGAACAAGTGTGTGTCTACCCTCAGGAGAGCCAGGAAACAATATTTCTCTACTCTCAAGACTGAACTCTCAAAGCTTCGATTTATGCCAGGAAGAGGAATGACAGACGCACTTTTTATTGGAAGGCAGTTGTAGGAGAAGTACATGGAGAAGAGGAAGAAGTTGTTTCTTGGGTTTGTTGATCTGGAGAAAGCATTCGATAGGGTTCCACGCGAAGTAGGGACATGGGCATTGAGGAAGTTAGGAGTGGAGGAATGGTTGATCAGAGTAGTGATGGCAATGTAGGAGAGAGCGCGCACAGCTGTAAGGATGAAGGACGGGAACAGTGGTGAGTTTGAGGTGAAGATGGGAGTGCATCAGGGGTCGATACTAAGTCCACTACTATTTGTAGCTGTGATGGAAGTGCTGGCTCGGAATGTAAAGGAGGGTTTACCGTGGGAGTTGTTGTATGCAGATATAATCTGGTGTTGATTGCAGAAAGTATGGATGAACTGAAGGAGAAGATGAACAAGTGGAAGGAATGTATGGAGACAAAAGGTCTGAAGATGAATATCGGAAAAACAGAAGGTAATGGCAGGTGGTAAAGCATGTGGAGGTGGAAAGAACTAGGAAGTGGCCGTGTGCTGTGTGCAGGAAGGGTGTCGGAGTGAACTCCATTCAATGTAGAATGTGCGCAGAGTGGGTTCATCAAAAATGTAGTGGTCTGAGAGGGCCATTAACCAGTGTGGCAGCTACATTCAAGTGTAAGGTGTGCACAGAAGGAGCTGCAGATGGAGGAAATGTTGAGTTGGATCTTGGAGACGGCGTGAAGCTGGAAGGTGTGAAAACATTTTGCTACCTCGGAGACATGTTGAATGGAGAAAGTGGATCAAACTCGGCAACAGTTGCCAGAGTGAGATGTGCATGGAAGAAGTTTCGGGAACTGAGTGGCGTGCTGACGAGGAGGGGAGTGTCGTTGAAGCTGAAGGGAAAGGTGTATGCTGCATGTGTGAGAAGTGTTATGATTTATGGGAGCGAGACATGGGTAATGAACGTAGAGCAGCATCGAAGGCTGGAAAGGGTGGAAATGCGAATGGTTCGGTGGATGTGCGGAGTATCGTTGAGAGAAAACCACCTTAAAAAAACCACCTTTAGAGGCTATTTTTCCCCGCAAAGCGGGGGTTGGCCTTTTTCGGGCACCGTGGTTGTTGTTGTTTTTGTTGGTCCCCTTTTTGAAGCAATGTTTTACGGCCGGATGCCCTTCCTGCCGCCAACCCTGTTTGTCGCCTTTTACGACACACAGGGAATTACCAGTGAACTGGTACTCAATTAGCTGACCTCGGAAGGATGACAGGCCGAGTCAACCCCCTGGCGTTAATTCAGCGATCGACCGGGATTCGAACCCAGGATCCTAGGATCCTAAGCTGGCACCCTCGCCGCTAAGCCAACACCAGGCTCTGAGAGAGAGGAAGACAAATGATGAATTGTGAAAGATGATGGGAATAGAGCCTGTGATGGATGCTGTGAAGAGAAACAGGTTGAGATGGTTTGGTCATGTGTTGAGGAAGGATGGAAGTGGCTAGTTGAGAAGAATGATGGGAATTAATGTAGAGGGAAGTAGAGGACGGGGAAGACCGAGAAAGACTTGGCTAAAGGTGGTGGAAGAAAAAATGCGGGCAAGGGGGGTTAACAATTGGAGATGCAGAAAATAGGGCATAATGGAGAAGATTGTCATGGGGCCCGCAAAGCTAACCCCCGCTCCAGCAGGGAAAATGGCCTTAAAATGCCTGTTGTTGTTGTTGTTGTTGTTTGTTTTTCATGGTTCGGGCTCAGCCCCTTGGTTCTAGTGAAGGGAAATCTTAACGCTATGGCGTACAATGACATTCTAGATGATTGTGTGCTTCCAACTTTGTGGCAACAGTTTGGGGAAGGCCCTTTCCTGTTTCAGCATGACGATGCCCCCATACACAAAGCGAAGTCCATACAGAAATGGTTTGTCGAGATCGGTGTGGACGAACATGACTGGCCTGCACAGAGCCCTGACCTCAACCCCATCAAATACCTTTGGGATGAATTGGAACTCCGACTGCGAGTCAGGCCTAATCGCCCAACATCAGTGCCCGACCTCACTGATGTTCTTGTGGCTGAATGTAAACAAATCCCCACAGCAATGTTCCAGCATCGAGTGGAAAGCCTTCCCAGGAGAGTGGAGGCTGTAATAGCAGCAAATGGGAGATCAACTCCATATTAATGCCCATGATTTTGGAATGATATGTTCGATGTTCGGATGTCCACATACCTTTGGTCATGTAGTGTATCTCGTGCCTTTGATACGGTCTGGCATCCCGCCTTGCTCACCAAACCCTCCTCCTATGGTATCCATGAAAACTTCCACGCATGGCTTGCAGACTTCCTCACCGGTCGCAGTCAACGTGTGGCCCTGAAATGGAATTCTCTCGTCTCCCCTTCCTGTTTAGGCTGGAGTTCCTCAAGGCAGTGTTCTGGGCCCTGTGCTTTTTCTGGTCTTCATTAATGATCTCTCTGACTCCCTGGAAAATCCTCTATCTTTTTGCTGATGACTCCACTCTCTGCCGCTCCATATCTCATCCCTCAGATCAGCAGTCTGCATCCACCACACTCTCCGCAGACCTGCATAAAATCACAAACTGGTCAAACAAGTGGAACATGTCTTTCAATCCTGACAAATCTCACACTCTCACTATGTCTCTCCGAAAAGACCGTCTGGATAATCCTCCCATCTACTTTCTGAACAACCCTTTCCAAGAAGTTCTGTCACTCAAGCTTTTGGGTCTCACTATCTGCCATGATCTTTCCTAGGAAAACCACATTTCCAAGCTGGCCTCCAAAGCCAGTTGCCGACTGGGCATCCTCAGTCATGCGAAGTCCTTCCTTGGCACACCTGATTTCCTCACCACATACAAAACTTTAATCCGCAGTTTGATGGAGTACTGCTCTCCCCTCCGGGCTGGTGCCCCTGCCTCACACCTAGCTCGGCTTCACGCTGTAGAAACCAAAGCTGTCAGAATCATTGGTATCTCCCGCGATGAAGCCAATTCTGAGGGCCTTCCACTCACTCATTCACTCAGGTTAAACATTTACTCTCTTCAATCCCACTGCTCCCTCCAGGTCTTTAAAACAGCTGTTCACCACCATCTCTTGGTGGTCTTTCTGTCTTCTACCGACTCCTATCCGGCCTAGCTCGCCCAGCTCTCTCTGTGCTCTGTCCCCCAAATATTCCTACAGGAAGCACAAGATCTGCCAGCAACCCTCTTATGGTTAAACTGCCAAAATCAATACTCTCTATTCACTTTCACTCTTTCATTCCTCTTTACTCCCGCCTCTGGAACAAACTCCCACACTCTCTTCAATCCCTCTCCTCCCTTCAGGTCTTTAAAACAGCTGTTCACCACCATCTCTTATCTTCCCCCATCCAAAACCTTGATCTTTTCTACCCCTGTTAATTCACCCCAGATCCACCTTTTTGAAATACTGACTTTTTCCTGGAAGTCCTAGCAGTGTCCATTTGTTTTATACCTCTCCCACCACCCTCCTTCCCCTGCCCCCTCCCAAGAACTCTCCCTCCCACAGATCTCCCAATGTCCCTGTTCTCTACCGTTCTTGTGCTTGTGTTGCCCAATGTCCCTTCCCTCTCCCTCCCCATCTTGTCTCCCGCTCACTTTATTATATGTTATTAATGTTAGCTCTTATACGATCCTTGATGTTGTGTACAAAAAATAAAAATAAAAAGAGAACTTCTGGTGGGTGTCTACATATGATTTGGTCTCATGCCACAGAGCCACCACTTTTGTCTTCTGCTCCACTGTCAATGTCATAGTTGAGCTACGGAACTAGAAATCCCAGGGAACAAATACCACGATAACACCACCAAACCCTGAAAAGGAAAACGGTATTGGTAAAAAAACAAAGAAATGGCAGAAAGTCAAAGTTGTATCAATCTTTTTGAAACATCCTGTAGGTTACGACTTATTACGGTGGGCAACAGGTTGAGGTGGTGGTAAAAGGAGCCCATAAATGGAGAACAAAGTGCAGCTACAAAGAGCAATCAGAAATTGCAGACCCTCGATGGGAATATTGTTTTGTGTGATGTATTTTGTGGCAAACAAATGGAAGGATGTACTAAATAAAAGGTCGATGATTGCAAATGAAAGGTTCAAATGGTCTAGTTTAAATGGGTAATGGTCAAAGGTTTGAAAAGTTGTAAAGATCAAAATGTGTAAATGGGTCTAAGGTGTCTAAATGGTTTAATTTAAGATTTAAAGGGTCAGGATAGTCTGAAAGGGTCTAAAGGGTCATAAAACATCTAAAAAAGAGTCAAAATGTCAAAGGGGTCTACAGGGTATTAAAAGATATGAAAGGTTTAAAAGCATCTGAAGGGAAGAAAGGAGTCGAAGGGACTTAGGGATTAAAAAGGATCTAAGAGGATCTAAAGAGTCTTAGAGGTCTAAGGGTTCTAAAGGGTTTAATGGGGGTCTATAGAGTGTAATGGGTTTTATAGGGTCTTAAGGGTGGAAGGGCATTTACAGAGTCTTAGGGCTCTGAAGGGTTTTAGGGGTCTGTAGGGTCTATAGGGCTGACAGTGTATCAAGTATCTTTGGACCCCAAAGGGTCTTAAGGGTCTTAGGGTTCTAAAGGGTTTTAGGGGTCTTAAAGGTTTAATGGTCTTGAGGGTCTTAAGGTGTTTTAGGAGTTTTAAGGGTCTTACACATCTTATGGTTCTAAAAGGTCTGATGTAATTAATTAAATTAATTAAAACACATACTCACGTTCTGTGCGGACAAACCAAAAAACAAACAGACAGACAGACAAACGGACCCAAATGCAATACCCCTCTCCTCTGGCGGGGGTAATAAAAGGGGAACTTACATGGAGAACAAAATACTAAGAACAATAATAGAACAATGCAATGAATGGTATGCAACCCTTTACCTATCATTCATTGACATTGGAAAGGAATTCGACAGTATGAATAGAGAGGCAATGTGGAAGATACCGAGACTGTATGGCATGCCAGATAAATTTGTACGGATGACAAAGATTACTACAATGGATACAAATGTTGTGTAATTTGCAACAATAAGTTGTCATCCAAATTTGAAATTACCACAGGGGTCAGACAGGTTTCATGTTGTCTCCATTATTGTTTTTTAGTGGTGTTGCACTGGGTGTTGTGTAAAGCAACTGAGCAGAGAAGGAACGGGAAATATACCTTGGAACAAATTCCAACAGCTAGAGGAACTCTAGCTGAACGAAGAAGAAGTGTGGCTGAAAATGAACTTAGCCAAAAACGAAGCATGAACATACATGTCACACACACCAACGAGGTGTAAACTGGTAAATTGGAGATGGAGGAGATGGAGGGGGTTCAACAATCAATCCTGAAACAGAGACAAAGTGAGAGCTGGGAGCTTCCTGCATTGAACAACCTTTTCCAGGTGGCTGGACAATGACAAGAAGAAAAATCCAATATCTGCAGACAAACATGGATGCTCTGGAGGCTGCCTCTCAGGCATGTGGTGTACTGTTTGGCACAAGCTAGAGTCGTCATCAAAATAGTACGGAAGTGAAGAGGTCATTGATGTGCATCAATGATATTAAGGCTTGGTCTTAAGTGCTGGCTTGCAGCGCACTATAGCCTCAAGAGGAAGGTCATGAGATGGAATACTATCAACACAAACCTGGTGTTTCCACTTGTGGACAACAATTCAAGGAAGGTCCCCAAAATACCATTGGCAGACAGGTTAGAAAGTAAGGCAGGTGGCAGCGAGTATTAAAACTTGAGTGTGGCTCCGTACTCTCCTTTGAGCTTGGAGCATCCAACTGTTAGTGAGTTAAAAAAAAAAGCAAAATGTCAATGTAGAATAGCCATGAGGAAGGCCAACTGATGATGGGAGATGAGAGACTTGGAGAAGAGATGATGCCGAAGATCTGCAACAGTGATAACTTCCATCGCTTTGCATGGCTCGTCTGTATTTGAGTGGATCAGACTTGGAACCCTTCTTGTGAATAGGGTTGGTCTTGGCTACTTTCCAAGATGAAGGCAAGAGACCTGAGAAACACCTGGAGAAGAGTGGGGAAAGAGTAGAGGAGTGTCAAAGCACAGTTTTTCTGAGTGGGGATCATTACCATCGGCCCATTTGCATAATCGAAGTTGCATAACAAGTTGTCGATGTTCTTGTAATTCCCGTGTCCCTCTGGGGGTATTTAACACCAATGATCGATCTTGAAGTATCCTTCGCAGATAATAGACCCCTGGATAGGCTGATAGTCCAATGTGGGATGTTGTAAACAGTAGCCCCCTGTCACGGTAAGAATTTCGAATTTTTTGGTCGGGCTGCTGGTACAATGGGATCTACTTTTGATTGCCTTCACTTTTTGACAGTAATGTTGGACCATGACCATTGAGAGAATGAATGAATGATCGTTCTAAGGCCATTTTTCCCCGCTAGAGCAGGGGTTAGCCTTGCGGGCCCCATGACTTCATGGTTCCTTGTTTGAGGCAATGTTTTTATGGCCGGATGCCCTTCCTGGCGCCAACCCGTAGGCGCCTCTTATGATGCGCAGGGATACGGTATACCTATTCTATACCTATTCTAAATCTGGGTGCACATCGGGATCATTCATCCCAGCAAGCTGGTACTCAATTTGCCGACCTCGGAAGGATGACAGGCTGAGTCAACCCCCCTGGCGTTAATTCAGCGATCGACCGGGATTCGAACTCAGGATCCTAGGATCCCAAGCCTGCGCCCTAACCGCTAATCCTACACCAGGCTTCGACCTGGATTGAGAGATGGGGAAAAAACAATGTATATCACGGTATCTCAAACATGGTGGATGGGCAGATTCGGCCAAAACTAGGTGAATAGGTTGGGTGTATGACAAGGAGGAATTGATTCGATTTTGGTGAAGATTCGAATCCTGATCTGGATCAGAGAATTTTAATATGTGATTCTTCACCATTGAGAGATAGGGCCAAGACCGACATGTATCATGATATCTCAAAAGGTTGTGGACGACTTATGACAAAGCTGGGTGGATGAGTTGGGTAAGTGACAAGTAGAAGCCGATAAGATTTTGGTTCAGGTCTGGATACAGAGGTCTATCAGTGGATGCAAAACGTAAACTGTTTAGCCTGGCGGAGGTATGCGCCCTACCGATTGTAGTTGTAGTTGAACGTGTCCTAGACAATACAAAGGTGGGTGTGTATACCATATGTCTCAGCTGCCATATGGCAGCCAAGGGTGGGGGAGGGTGGAAGGCAGAGAGAGTGGAGAATAAATTGGGAATCTAAAGAGTGTACAAAGGGAGTGTAGAAGCGGAGAAGGAAAGAAGACGATACGAGGCGAGAGAGAGGAAAAGGTATGAATGGCGCATATGTCGAGGGACTCAAAAGTTTTAAAATATCACAGATATGGGATTGAATAATGGGATAAATGGCTCGTAATGGAAGCAATACTTTGAAGGAACATCAAGTGATGGTGTAGCGAATGATTGCATGTGCAGTGTTTGTTACCTTCATACCCAGCATGTGCCTCTGATTATGGAAGCGGAGCTCGGTAAGCGTCTCGTTGAACTGGAGGCAGCGCACCAACGCGACCGTACCTCTACTCGATATGAAGTTCGAGTCAAGGTTGAGGTGAGTCAACGAGCGGTTCTCTCGGATCATGTTGGCCAAGGCAAAGCCCACACTGTCGTCTGCGTGCGTGTTGGTGATGCTGAACTTACGGACGTGCTTGTTCCTCTTGAGGGCCTCAGCGAAATCCACAAGCACGGGACTTGTTATTTTCTCGATGTTGTTGAGATTGATGTCGGTGAGCGATGGATCGTTTTTCTTCACGCTACGCAGCGCATCCTCTACGATCGTAGGGTTTCCCGAAAGCAGACCAGGAAGAGCAAAGGGCATTTTGGGAAGATTTCCTATCTTTCCGATTAACTTTCCCTTCATCTTCTTCATCTTGTTCTCCTCACCCCCACTAGCATTTATGTCCTCGGCCACTTCTGAGTCTTTGAATTCAGTTTTTCGTTCAGAATCTGGACAGTGGTTCATTCTCTTTCCTTCTATCGAACCAGTTTCTTCTTTGAATTCATTGTGTAGCTCTTTTGTCTTCATGCTGGTTTCCTGAGGTGTGGTCGGACGCTCGCCACCACCCTCCATTTTCTCTGTCGTTGCACACAATTCGGTAGCTTTCATTTCCTCAGCAATGTTATTATCATCATCACAGTCATTATCAAATTTCTCATGATCTTCCAACACTTCTTGATCCTTATCATAACTTGATGTTTCTTCTTCTTTCTTTTCTTGCAAAATTTCATTCACAGTTTTTGTATGCTCTTCGTCGTTCTGTCCTTCTGTTGTCACGTCACTTCCCAAATCGACTCCATTGATCTTTGTTTCCACTTGAATGGGAATATGCGTAATCTTTTTATTTTGCCACGTCTTATTGAGATCTTCTTCCTCCTCCTCCTGTTTCTCCTCTTGCTTTTCCTGCTGCACCTCCTCCAACTCCTCCGGTGCCTGCTCTTCTTTCACAGCACAAACCTCTTTCCTATCTTGAACTTTGTACTGCAAAGACAATCAGGGATTCATAATTATTTGTGCTGAACATTTTCATGCATTTAAAGTGAGCATTCTGGTAGTGGATTATTGAAGGATGAAACGAAATCCCAGAGACCATTTCAAAGAAAACGGATCTCAGATTATGTGCAGGGTGCTTGACTTGTCCTGCAAGAGAGAACAGGCCATTGGACAGGGTAGAGATGTCAAATGAGATATACAGGCTGTCCCTGAAATAGGTAACCTAATGATTTCTATTTATTGAATACAACAAGCATACACAACAAGCTTACAAACTCCCAACAATGGATGGAGGCTTTCAATGTTAGACATGAGGTCAGGGCCGCCTCACTAGACATATCTCAAACTTTCGATAAATTCTGGCTTTGTGTATGTTCTGATACAACACCTTATTGTGTCTGGCACAACTCTCTGCCTATGGCATTTAATGCCAACTCCGCACATGGCTTATTGACTTCCTCAGCCCTCGTAGCCAATGAGAAGCTCTCAACAGAGTTCTCTCATCTCCTTTCACTGTCAAGGCTGAAGTACCCCAAAGCAGTGTTTTGGCCCAGTCATATTCCTTATTTCATTAAAGATTTATCTGACTCTCTGGAAAATCCTCTTTATATCTTTGCTGATGACTCTGCCCTCTGCTGTGACATCCCTCATCCCTCAGATAGGTAGCCAGAAGGCATTCTCTTCCCTCTCTTCAGAACTTGATAGAATGACAACTGGCCAAACACTTGGGATATGTCTTTCACTCCAGACAAATCTCACTCTCTCTCTCTCTCTGAAAGGACAGTCTGGAAAGTCCTCCGATGTACTTTCTTAACAATCCTCAGTAAGAGGTTCAGTGACTTAAACTTCTGGTTCTCACTACCAGCCATGATCTTTCCTGAGCAAATCACATTTAAAAGTTGGCCTCCAAAGCCAGAAGCTGACTGGGCATCTTCTGTCGTACCCTTCCTAGCCCTTCCATGGCACACCTTGACTCCTATCCACCTACAAGGCCTTCATCTGCAGCTTGATGGAGTACTGTTCTCTCATCTGGGCTGGCATGCACCTACCTTACACTTTGCTCAGCTTGATTTTCATGATGCCATGGAAACCAAGGCCTTCAAGATCATTTGAATCTCCCACTATGAAGCTGCGTCTATGGACCAATCACTTTCACATCACAGACAGGTCGGTGGTCCGTCTGTCCTCTTCCGCCTACTTTCTGGTCTCGCACCCTCTGCTCTTTCCATGCGTTGTCCCTCCCCAGATTCCTGCAGGGCACGTGTGGTCCACCATCAACCCCTTCTGGTCAAACTACCCAAGTCTAGGATCACTGCTCACCTCCACTCATTCATTCCTCTTTTTCCCCTCGTGTCGAACCAACTTCCACATTCTCTTCAACCTCATTCTTCCCTCCAGGTCTTCAAGACAGCTGTTCACCACCATCTCAGATCACACCATCCCCATCCAAAACCATGATCTTTTCTACCTCGAGACATATCTCAAACTTTCGATAAAGGCGTGGCCCCATTCTTCCAAACCAGGCTCCCTTCCTCCAAAATTTCCAGTTTTTCCTTCCTGATAATTTGCTTCTGTATCCATATTTTCCACCCTGTGTGTCCTCCCCTACACCTCATTCTTTCCCACATGCCTTATTTCTACAAATATCCCTCTATTCTGCCCCTCAAACAGTTAGAGTAATGTTTGAAGTTTTGTTTGGTACTCAACATGTCCACCTTCTCTTTCAATATACGTCTGGAGACATTGAACAAAACTGTTTATAACGTTCGCACAGATGGCACGAGATATGCCCTCAACATAATTTGGGATGCGATCCCGTAGCTCGACCAATCACTTTGGGCACGTGGCTTATACTCTGTCCTTGATGAAACCTCCCAAAAAAAAAAAAAATCACAGGTAGTCAGGTTCAGGAATCTTGTCGGCCCTGCAATGGGTCCACCACGGCCGATCCATTGGGTCCACCACGACCGATCCATTTGTTGGAGAATGTTGAATGAAGGAATTCGCAAACTGCTTCTTCACAAGAAAAAATAGAAAGCGAACATTAATTGAAACAAAAGTTGTTGGATATGTTGTGTACTAAACAAAACTTCAAACATTACTCTAATTGTTTCATATCAGCTTGAATTGGAAGGTTGTTTTTGCTTATTGTATTCAATAAACTAGCAACTGTACCTGCCCTATGGGCGGGGCTTCAATTGGGAGGCCCAAATGAAAAGGCAAAATATCAGAAATTGAAGGCTTTTTAAAATTTTAAACAATTCATATAAACATCCGTTGAATCACATCACACGCAAATCATCAAAATCTAAACAGTACATGGCGCCCATTTTGAAAAAAGATTGAATTCTGCAAAACGGAAGCGGCCGCCACACGTCTTTCCCAGTCGCACGTTCATGGGTGAAGAGTGCGCGCCGAATCTGTAACACGGAAGCGGCCGCTACACCTGTTTCTCAGTCGCTTTGCACACGCTGCAGTGTTTCTTCGGAGCCGCACGTTTATATAGGAAGAGTTCGTCAGGAGTCGATCTACTCTCTCCTGGTACGTAGAATAAACAGTATTTGTAGAATTTCAACAAAAGCCACATCACTGTTCATATCGGTAAATATTATTCCATCGTGTTTGGAAAAACTGGAAAATTGGAAAACTTGGAAAAATTGGAAAATTGGAAAAATAATATAACCTATTTTACTCCAGGGGGTCCCAGGATTACCCACCCAAAATATCGTTGCGATCGGTTGAGCCGTTTTTGCGGTACCTTCGAACGGACAGACGGACATTTGGTGAATTATAGGAAGATATAAAATGGGTACCGATTTAAGGGACACCCTGTATAGGGCAGCCATCTAAAGCAATCTATCTATAATTCCAGCAATCTCTGTGTGTCTGTGTGTCTGTGTGTCTGTGTGTCTGTGTGTGTGTTTGTCTGTGACCGCTGTTTCTCGACAACCACGGGTCCGATATACTTTAAACTTGCCAGGTTTATTGCTGGGGACCCGAGGATGTGCCTTTTCAAGGTTTTAAATTAATCGGACAAGTACTTACCGAGCTATGTCCAAAAAACGCTTCAACCAATCAGAGAGCAGCGAGCTATCACGTGTGCCGAACGTGGCGATCAGACTCTACCTCGGACGGCACATTTGAGAGCGTATTCATTTATTTCACGTTGGAAAACTATGTTGCCGTTAAACTATGTTTTAAAACGAATTCAAACTGCGATTAAATTAAAACGATTCATCGTAACTGCGACGATTTGCGAACTTCCGGACAGTGAAGACTTCACTTCCGGCAGCCAATCACAGAACGCTTTGTTGCGTAGGCGTGGCCGATGTGAGAACGAGCGGAGCTGAGCGCGTTACGAGCTGACCGCCATTACGGTACGGTTCGTAATTCGATTTCTTCCGGAGAAAATAATAATTTCTCGATTTCATATGCGCATTATTTCTCCCAATTCAGTCAGAGCGAAGGGCGGAAGCGAAGAGCGTTGTTTTTTTTGTTTACGGGCGTACGGGCGGGGTAGAGCGTACGGGTAGCGTTTTTTTTTTTTTTGGCAAGGAACGGGCACCCACGTACGGGCAATGCCCTAGTATACCGTAATCAGACCAATAGTGTAGAGACTTTATATATTTACGGCAGTATCAAGTAGGAGACCTCGTGTAGTCAATTTGAGCTACATTTTAATGGAGAATGACAGATTTTTATGTCGCTTTGTCGGTTCCGGTGCTAAATGTTAACAACTTAAAGTGTATGGAGGCCCCGTTGGGTCACCCTCTCGTTTACTGGATATGCGTTGAGTAGGGTATATATTGTACTTATATAGGTTAAAATGAGCAGATCTGCAAGATCTCATGATTTCCAATGTTTTTAGATGTTCTTTTTTTTCAACCTAGAAAAAGATAAACCGATTTGAAGGTTTTTAAATCCAGTGATCAAAATTTTGAGCTCCAAGTATGGGCAGGTGAGGGAAGTATGATAAAAACCCCTGGAATGGCCATGCCCGTACACTCGAAGGTAAAATATCTAAATTGTGTTTCATCACTATTACTTTTGCGAGTTACAGTTTTGAAGTTAGTGGAAATACCTGGTTTATTGACATACTAGTAATAAGCTTGTCAAATATGATGGGATGGAACAGTTTATTTGATCATGGTGCACTGGTGCAGCCTCGTGAGCGTGCCAAAGTCTGAAGCCTCGGCCTAGAGTCAGGTGTGCTGCTCATATCTTTAATAGACATCCTATGGACGTAAATGAACACTCGGTTTACTCTGCGCATGTTGCACATCAAGTGCAATGAATTCCACCTCCATGTGCATTGTATTTATTGTTATTTAAAAAAAAAAAAACCCTTCTGTACACCACCCTTGAGGCTCGGTTTGCAAGCCACCGTCTACAATTCCAATAGAAGCGACATAATTACTCTTTTATGGAAAATGTTTTTCGAGTTAGTTTTATCCTCAAAAATAGACCGTAGTGAACACACATTCGTGTTAAAATATTGCCTTTTATAACCTACCCTTATGAAGGAGGACAGACATCTGTACAAACACACAAACTGACTGTGTTGTAAATGATAGATTCCTTGTTGGTGATTCTTGTAATTAATTGCTCAATTACTAGGCCTACGATCTGCCATCTTTCTGATATCACTGTGGAGAGTTTATAAACTTGATGGAAAGGATAATCAATGATCGTGTAGCTTAGGTGGGTCACTGTGGGGTAACGCAATGTGGTGCTAAAGAGGTACCGTATTTCACATTGCCTCATTGAAAGGTCATCGGTGTTATTTTCTTGTGTGTGTGGTGATTGTCTCACCTGCCCATTGAGCAGTACTGCAGGCACACGCTCAGCCTCAAGTATGTGTTGTTCACGTTGCAGGAACTCTCTCAGGGCATACCGATTGAAACCAGCCTCCGGCTCCCGGCTTGAATGGTCACGCTGCCGCTGGCCAATTGGCAGGGAAGATTCCGGAGAAAGTTCCTCCAGCTCTTGCTCTAGCTGCTGAAGCTGTTCCTGTGATAATTCTGCAAGAAGTGTTTCCTCATCCTCTTCTTCATCTTCCTCTTCTGCGTCATCACCTTTTTGAGATTCTTCTTCTTCTTCACTTGAGTCTTTCTCTTCCTCACTCCACTTATTGTCAGAATTTGACTCAGTAGTTTCCAGGGAACCATCCTAGAGAAATGAAAGAAATTAAAACCGAGGCAGCGCATGAAAAGGAGCATCTTTTGTGTTTTCTGTTGTTTATTAGACAATCGAAAACTCATTTGTATGTTCGATTTTAAAAAACCTCGGTTTCCCTACATCATGAGCCAGGGATTCAGTTGAAATTGATAAAAAGGCTAAACTCAAGGTGTTGTATTTTGTCGTGCAGACACATACATTGGGCTCTAACTGGGTATCGAATAATTTTTGTCTTGACTTTCGTGCGAAACGTTTATTTTTGCTATTTTTTTTTAATGAATCAAGTCTCAAAATGTTGTATTGTAGCGACCCATGTGTCCCCCAAGCAAGACCAGCATCAGAATCTCCTTGCTCCAGCCGGTGACGTCACCGGCGGGGATCCGCGGCGCCAGAGTGGCTGGTCACGTGACCACCAAAGCGTGCCGCGCGTGCGGGTATAATCAGCTACACCTGTTGATCACGTGACCACCGAAGCACGCCTCGCTTGAGAGGCGTGGCTTTCGGTTTCGGTTTCGGTTTCTGGTTGTGCTTTATAATGCAGCCCGATAAACGGGCTTTACAGTGTTCCCGAGTTGGTTTTACGAATAAATATCTTCTCGGACGAGTTTGTGCCTTGCCATCCTTTTGTCCGTATTCTGTTGGAGCCCGGACTCCTTCACTGGTGACCCCGAATTTGAACACGCAACCCCGACTGCCCCCGCACGGATGCGGGGGCTGCGAACGGACACGGCAAGCACGCCCTAGCCAGGGAAGCCACCTAAGCTGGTGACGCCGGCTTCTCCCGCACGGCTTCGGGCGCAGTTTTGACCGCAGTTTCGAAATGCCGGAGTTTCGGAAACGACGACGGCCATGACTATGAGGTTCGCGCACCGCGCTCGGCTCCTCCTCTACGACCGGAGGGGCGAAGCTATTCCAAGACCCTCCGAAGGCACGGCTGCTTCGTCACCTTCGCGCGCACTGACGTTGGCAGAACGGCTGCTTCGTCACCTTCGCGCGCACTGACGTTCGCGGCATGGCCGCTTCGTCACCCTCGCGCACCTACAACTACAACCGCAACTACTTCTCCGACCCTGCAACCTCGGGAGGCCCGCGAGGAACCTCGGCAGCCTTCCCCGAGGCCTGGACCAGCCCCTCGGTTGGCTCACCCGCTTTTCGTGTGCGCCACTCGAGCCTTCTCGGCACTGCACCCGCGCACTGCAACCTCGGGAGGCCCGCGAGGAACCTCGGCAGCCTCCCCCGAGGACTTGCCCGGCCCCTCGGCCGCCCCCCGTCCACTGCATCCCCCGAGGCCTTGACCAGCCCCGCATCCTCGGGAGGCCCGCGAGGAACCTCGGCAGCCTCCCCCGAGGCCTTGACCAGCCCCTCGGTTGGCTCACCCGCTTTTCGCGTGCACCACTCGAGCCTTCTCGGCACTGCACCCGCGAACTGCAACCTCGGGAGGCCCGCGAGGAACCTCGGCAGCCTCCCCCAAGGACACGCCCGGCCCCTCGGCCGCCCCCCGTCCTGCACCCCCCGTCCGACCACCCGCCACCACACCGGACCCCCCTGCCTGCACCCCCCCGTCCGACCACCCGCCACCACACCAGACCCCCCCCCCCCCCCACGACTGGCCAGGGGTCGTTTCGGTCGGGTCATCCGGACCCCCCTCAGGTTGACCTTCCTGGATCAAGTCCATTCTGGGGGGGCGTGTGTAGCGACCCATGGGTCCCCCAAGCAAGACCAGCATCAGAATCTCCTTGCTCCAGCCGGTGACGTCACCGGCGGGGATCCGCGGCGCCAGAGTGGCTGGTCACGTGACCACCAAAGCGTGCCGCGCGTGCGGGTATAATCAGCTACACCTGTTGATCACGTGACCACCGAAGCACGCCTCGCTTGAGAGGCGTGGCTTTCGGTTTCGGTTTCGCGTTGTGCTTTATAATGCAGCCCGATAAACGGGCTTCACAGTGTTCCCGAGTTGGTTTTACGAATAAATATCTTCTCGGACGAGTTTGTGCCTTGCCATCCTTTTGTCCATATTCTGCTGGAGCCCGGACTCCTTCAGTATCTTGTTTTCTCAGATTAGTGCTCCTTTGTCTTGTAATATTGTACAGATACACACAACTAAAATGATATAAAAAATGATGTAGTTCTCTTTGTTGTCCATCTCGATGACCATATATTTGGTGCTCCTCATTTAACATGTGTCCTGATAGGTTAATGTACAGTTGTAGCACACTTACCGATGAGCTGTCTAGTCCTGATAGGTTAATGTACAGTTGTAGCACACTTACCTATGAGCTGTCTAGTCCTGATAGGTTAATGTCTGGAGGTAGCACACTTACCTATGAGCTGTCTAGTCCTGATAGGTTAATGTACAGTTGTAGCACACTTACCTATGAGCTGTCTAGTCCTGATAGGTTAATGTCTGGAGGTAGCACACTTACCTATGAGCTGTCTAGTCCTGATAGGTTAATGTCTGGAGGTAGCACACTTACCTATGAGCTGTCTAGTCCTGATAGGTTAATGTACAGTTGTGGCACACTTACCTATGAGCTGTCTAGTCCTGATAGGTTAATGTACAGTTGTAGCACACTTACCTATGAGTTGTCTAGTCCTGATAGGTTAATGTACAGTTGTGGCACACTTACCAATGAGCTGTCTAGTCCTGATAGGTTAATGTACAGTTGTAGCACACTTACCTATGAGTTGTCTCGTCCTGATAGGTTAATGTACAGTTGTAGCACACTTACCTATGAGTTGTCTAGCCCTGATAGGTTAATGTACAGTTGTAGCACACTTACCTATGAGTTGTCTCGTCCTGATAGGTTAATGTACAGTTGTAGCACACTTACCTATGAGTTGTCTAGCCCTGATAGGTTAATGTACAGTTGTAGCACACTTACCTATGAGCTGTCTAGTCCTGATCGGTTAATGTACAGTTGTAGCACACTTACCTATGAGCTGTCTAGTCCTGATAGGTTAATGTCCGGAGGTAGCACACTTACCTATGAGCTGTCTAGTCCTGACAGGTTAATGTCCAGAGGTAGCACACTCACCTATGAGCTGTCTAGTCCTGATAGGTTAATGTACAGTTGTAGCACACTTACCGATGAGTTGTCTCGTCCTGATAGGTTAATGTCCAGAGGAAGCACACTTACCTATGAGTTGTCTAGTCCTGATAGGTTAATGTCCAGAGGTAGCACACTTACCTATGAGCTGTCTAGTCCTGATAGGTTAATGTCCGGAGGTAGCACACTTACCTATGAGTTGCCTAGTCCTGATAGGTTAATGTCCAGAGGTAGCACACTTACCTATGAGCTGTCTAGTCCTGATAGGTTAATGTACAGTTATAGCACACTTACCTATGAGTTGTCTAGTCCTGATAGGTTAATGTCCAGAGGGAGCACACTTACCTATGAGCTGTCTAGTCCTGATAGGTTAATGTCCAGAGGGAGCACACTTACCTATGAGCTGTCTAGTCCTGATAGGTTAATGTACAGTTGTAGCACACTTACCTATGAGTTGTCTCGCCCTGATAGGTTAATGTCCAGAGGTAGCACACTTACCTGTGTGTGCACACTTACTAGCTGTCTAGTCCGACTTTGATTCCCGACCCGACTAGAAACTGCAGGATCATGATGTTTTGTAGGCAGGCCGTTTCATCACAGAGTTCCTCGGATGGACTTGAAGTTTGGTGTCCCATTTACTAACATTCCTTTGTGGCCATGAAAGATCCCACGGTGTGTTTCGTGAAGAGTAGGCAAGTTATCAACGGCACCCTGAGAACTTTACAGATTATTTCTGTGCCCACCAGAAATTATTATATACTTGCAAGCCCAATTCATAGTATGATTAAACCTTTAGGGCCGAATTTATGAAAGGCGTTTAGCAAGCGTTTTGCTAACACATACCTAACCCTTACACGCTGACAAAAACATCTTTGTGTGGAACAGCTAATTACCCATTTAAATAGCAATTTACGAAGGGAGATGAACATCTGTTTAGTTGGGTGTGTCTCAACAGCGGATTAGTCTGTGAAACTCCGCCCATATCTCCAACATCCAATTGAAATAATGCACTTGCATAGAATCGCAGCGCCACAGACAATTATTGTTGGACGGGATTCAGCGTATTTATCCTTATCGTAGGTTGATCCAGGTCATGTTAAATTAGATTCAGCACCCAGATAAATGATTCCTTCGAGAGATCCATCCATCCCTCCTTCAAGATTATCCATCCCATCTTCCACTCATCCATCCCTCTTTCTACTCATACATCCCTCTTTCCACTCCTCCATCCCTCTGTCCACTCCTCCATCCCTCTTTCCACTCATACATCCCTCTTTCCACTCATACATCCCTCTTTCCACTCATACATCCCTCTTTCCACTCATACATCCCTCTTTCCACTCATCCATCCCTACTTCCACTCATCCATCCCTCTTTCCACTCATCCATCCCTCTGTCCACTCCTCCATCCCTCTTTCCACTCATCCATCCCTCTTTCCACTGATCCATCCCGCTTTCCACTCCTCCATCCCTCTGTCCACTCCTCCATCCCTCTTTCCACCCATCCATCCCTCCTTTCACTCATCCATCCCTCCTTCCACTCCTCCAACCCTCTTTCCACTCCTCCATCCCTCTTTCCACTCATCCATCCCTCTTTCCACTCCCCCATCCCTCTTTCCACTCCCGCATCCCTCTTTCCACTCATCCATCCCTCCTTCCACTCATCCATCCATCCTTCCACTCATCCATCCCTCCTTCCACTCATCCATCCCTCCTTCCACTCCTCCAACCCTCTTTCCACTCCTCCAACCCTCTTTCCACTCCTCCATCCCTCTTTCCACTCCTCCATCCCTCTTTCCACTCCTTCAACCCTCTTTCCACTCCTCCATCCCTCTTTCCACTCATCCATCCCTCCTTCCACTCCTCCAACCCTCTTTCCACTCCTCCAACCCTCTTTCCACTCCTCCATCCCTCTTTCCACTCATCCATCCCTCTTTCCACTCATCCATCCCTCCTTCCACTCCTCCAACCCTCTTTCCACTCCTCCAACCCTCTTTCCACTCCTCCAACCCTCTTTCCACTCCTCCATCCCTCTTTCCACTCATCCATCCCTCCTTCCACTCCTCCATCCCTCTGTCCACTCCTCCATCCCTCTTTCCACTCATCCATCCCTCCTTCCACTCATCCATCCATCCTTCCACTGATCCATCCCTCCTTCCACTCATCCATCACTCCTTCCACTCCTCCAACCCTCTTTCCACTCCTCCATCCCTCTTTCCACTCATCCATCTCTCCTTCCACTCATCCATCCCTCTTTCCACTCATCCATCCCTCTTTCCACTCATCCATCCCTCGTTCCACTCCTCCATCCCTCTTTCCACTCATCCATCCCTCCTTCCACTCATCCATCCATCCTTCCACTCATCCATCCCTCCTTCCACTCCTCCAACCCTCTTTCCACTCATCCATCCCTCTTTCCACTCATCCATCCCTCCTTACACTCATCCATCACTCCTTCCACTCCTCCAACCCTCTTTCCACTCCTCCATCCCTCTTTCCACTCATCCATCCCTCTTTCCACTCATCCATCCCTCTTTCCACTCATCCATCCCTCTTTCCACTCATCCATCCCTCGTTCCACTCATCCATCCCTCCTTCAACTCATCCATCCATCCTTCCACTCATCCATCCCTCCTTCCACTCATCCATCCCTCCTTCCACTCATCCATCCCCCCTTCCACTCATCCATCCCTCCTTCCACTCATCCATCCCTCCTTCCACTCATCCATCCCTCCTTCCACTCGTCCATCCCTCCTTCCACTCGTACATCCCTCCTTCCACTCGTACATCCCTCCTTCCACTCGTACATCCCTCCTTCCACTCATCCATCCCTCCTTCCACTCATCCATCCCTCCTTCCACTCATCCATCCCTCCTTCCACTCATCCATCCCCCCTTCCACTCGTACATCCCCCCTTCCACTCGTACATCCCTGCTTCCACTCATCCATCCCTCCTTCCACTCATCCATCCCCCCTTCCACTCGTACATCCCTCCTTCCACTCGTACATCCCTCCTTCCACTCGTACATCCCTCCTTCCACTCATCCATCCCTCCTTCCACTCATCCATCCCTCCTTCCACTCATCCATCCCTCCTTCCACTCATCCATCCCCCCTTCCACTCGTACATCCCTCCTTCCACTCGTACATCCCCCCTTCCACTCATCCATCCCCCCTTCCACTCGTACATCCCTCCTTCCACTCGTACATCCCTGCTTCCACTCATCCATCCCTCCTTCCACTCATCCATCCCCCCTTCCACTCATCCATCCCTCCTTCCACTCCTCCATCCCTCTGTCCACTCCTCCATCCCTCTTTCCACTCATCCATCCCTCCTTCCACTCATCCATCCATCCTTCCACTGATCCATCCCTCCTTCCACTCATCCATCACTCCTTCCACTCCTCCAACCCTCTTTCCACTCCTCCATCCCTCTTTCCACTCATCCATCTCTCCTTCCACTCATCCATCCCTCTTTCCACTCATCCATCCCTCTTTCCACTCATCCATCCCTCGTTCCACTCCTCCATCCCTCTTTCCACTCATCCATCCCTCCTTCCACTCATCCATCCATCCTTCCACTCATCCATCCCTCCTTCCACTCCTCCAACCCTCTTTCCACTCATCCATCCCTCTTTCCACTCATCCATCCCTCCTTACACTCATCCATCACTCCTTCCACTCCTCCAACCCTCTTTCCACTCCTCCATCCCTCTTTCCACTCATCCATCCCTCTTTCCACTCATCCATCCCTCTTTCCACTCATCCATCCCTCTTTCCACTCATCCATCCCTCGTTCCACTCATCCATCCCTCCTTCAACTCATCCATCCATCCTTCCACTCATCCATCCCTCCTTCCACTCATCCATCCCTCCTTCCACTCATCCATCCCCCCTTCCACTCATCCATCCCTCCTTCCACTCATCCATCCCTCCTTCCACTCATCCATCCCTCCTTCCACTCGTCCATCCCTCCTTCCACTCGTACATCCCTCCTTCCACTCGTACATCCCTCCTTCCACTCGTACATCCCTCCTTCCACTCATCCATCCCTCCTTCCACTCATCCATCCCTCCTTCCACTCATCCATCCCTCCTTCCACTCATCCATCCCCCCTTCCACTCGTACATCCCTCCTTCCACTCGTACATCCCTGCTTCCACTCATCCATCCCTCCTTCCACTCATCCATCCCCCCTTCCACTCGTACATCCCTCCTTCCACTCGTACATCCCTCCTTCCACTCGTACATCCCTCCTTCCACTCATCCATCCCTCCTTCCACTCATCCATCCCTCCTTCCACTCATCCATCCCTCCTTCCACTCATCCATCCCCCCTTCCACTCGTACATCCCTCCTTCCACTCGTACATCCCCCCTTCCACTCATCCATCCCCCCTTCCACTCGTACATCCCTCCTTCCACTCGTACATCCCTGCTTCCACTCATCCATCCCTCCTTCCACTCATCCATCCCCCCTTCCACTCGTACATCCCTCCTTCCACTCGTACATCCCCCCTTCCACTCATCCATCCCTCCTTCCCTCATCCATCCCTCCTTCCACTCATCCATCCCTCCTTCCACTCATCCATCCCTCCTTCCACTCATACATCCCTCCTTCCACTCATCCATCCCTCCTTCCACTCATCCATCCCTCCTTCCACTCCTCCAACCCTCTTTCCACTCCTCCAACCCTCTTTCCACTCCTCCATCCCTCTTTCCACTCCTCCATCCCTCTTTCCACTCCTTCAACCCTCTTTCCACTCCTCCATCCCTCTTTCCACTCATCCATCCCTCCTTCCACTCCTCCAACCCTCTTTCCACTCCTCCAACCCTCTTTCCACTCCTCCATCCCTCTTTCCACTCATCCATCCCTCTTTCCACTCATCCATCCCTCCTTCCACTCCTCCAACCCTCTTTCCACTCCTCCAACCCTCTTTCCACTCCTCCAACCCTCTTTCCACTCCTCCATCCCTCTTTCCACTCATCCATCCCTCCTTCCACTCCTCCATCCCTCTGTCCACTCCTCCATCCCTCTTTCCACTCATCCATCCCTCCTTCCACTCATCCATCCATCCTTCCACTGATCCATCCCTCCTTCCACTCATCCATCACTCCTTCCACTCCTCCAACCCTCTTTCCACTCCTCCATCCCTCTTTCCACTCATCCATCTCTCCTTCCACTCATCCATCCCTCTTTCCACTCATCCATCCCTCTTTCCACTCATCCATCCCTCGTTCCACTCCTCCATCCCTCTTTCCACTCATCCATCCCTCCTTCCACTCATCCATCCATCCTTCCACTCATCCATCCCTCCTTCCACTCCTCCAACCCTCTTTCCACTCATCCATCCCTCTTTCCACTCATCCATCCCTCCTTACACTCATCCATCACTCCTTCCACTCCTCCAACCCTCTTTCCACTCCCCCATCCCTCTTTCCACTCATCCATCCCTCTTTCCACTCATCCATCCCTCTTTCCACTCATCCATCCCTCTTTCCACTCATCCATCCCTCGTTCCACTCATCCATCCCTCCTTCAACTCATCCATCCATCCTTCCACTCATCCATCCCTCCTTCCACTCATCCATCCCTCCTTCCACTCATCCATCCCCCCTTCCACTCATCCATCCCTCCTTCCACTCATCCATCCCTCCTTCCACTCATCCATCCCTCCTTCCACTCATCCATCCCTCCTTCCACTCATCCATCCCTCCTTCCACTCGTACATCCCTCCTTCCACTCGTACATCCCTCCTTCCACTCGTACATCCCTCCTTCCACTCATCCATCCCTCCTTCCACTCATCCATCCCTCCTTCCACTCATCCATCCCTCCTTCCACTCATCCATCCCCCCTTCCACTCGTACATCCCTCCTTCCACTCGTACATCCCCCCTTCCACTCATCCATCCCCCCTTCCACTCGTACATCCCTCCTTCCACTCGTACATCCCTGCTTCCACTCATCCATCCCTCCTTCCACTCATCCATCCCCCCTTCCACTCGTACATCCCTCCTTCCACTCGTACATCCCTCCTTCCACTCATCCATCCCTCCTTCCACTCATCCATCCCTCCTTCCACTCATCCATCCCTCCTTCCACTCATCCATCCCCCCTTCCACTCGTACATCCCTCCTTCCACTCGTACATCCCCCCTTCCACTCATCCATCCCCCCTTCCACTCGTACATCCCTCCTTCCACTCGTACATCCCTGCTTCCACTCATCCATCCCTCCTTCCACTCATCCATCCCCCCTTCCACTCGTACATCCCTCCTTCCACTCGTACATCCCCCCTTCCCTCATCCATCCCTCCTTCCACTCATCCATCCCTCCTTCCACTCATCCATCCCTCCTTCCACTCATACATCCCTCCTTCCACTCATCCATCCCTCCTTCCACTCATCCATCCCCCCTTCCACTCGTACATCCCTCCTTCCACTCGTACATCCCTCCTTCCACTCGTACATCCCTCCTTCCACTCATCCATCCCTCCTTCCACTCATCCATCCCTCCTTCCACTCATCCATCCCTCCTTCCACTCATCCATCCCCCCTTCCACTCGTACATCCCTCCTTCCACTCGTACATCCCCCCTTCCACTCATCCATCCCCCCTTCCACTCGTACATCCCTCCTTCCACTCGTACATCCCTGCTTCCACTCATCCATCCCTCCTTCCACTCATCCATCCCCCCTTCCACTCGTACATCCCTCCTTCCACTCGTACATCCCCCCTTCCACTCATCCATCCCTCCTTCCCTCATCCATCCCTCCTTCCACTCATCCATCCCTCCTTCCACTCATCCATCCCTCCTTCCACTCATACATCCCTCCTTCCACTCATCCATCCCTCCTTCCACTCATCCATCCCCCCTTACACTCGTACATTCCTCCTTCCACTCGTACATCCCTCCTTCCACTCATCCATCCCTCCTTCCACTCATCCATCCCCCCTTCCACTCGTACATTCCTCCTTCCACTCATCCATCCCCCCTTCCACTCGTACATCCCTCCTTCCACTCGTACATCCCTCCTTCCACTCGTACATCCCTCCTTCCACTCATACATCCCTCCGTCCACTCATCCATCCCTCCAACTATTGATCATGTAAAAGACAATCTGTGAATTATGTACAATCTCTGTAACCGAGCTATTGTTCCCACATGTATGTATGCCACTCCGGTTAATCTGGATTGAAATGATCGATGATGGTTATTGAAACATCGATCATGTTTTACGTTTGGGTGTCTATACAGTATAAAATTAATTAGTGGCTATCTATTTATTTTGTATGCAGATCTGCTGACGTATGCAGATCTGCTTGCCACTCCTTCCATACCCATATAATAATAATAATAATGCATTTATTTTATATAGCGCTTTTCAGGAAGCCCAAAGACGCTTTGACAGAGTGCAAAACATAATGCACAGCAAAACATAAAAACAATTGCAAAAAAAGAAGAATCAATAGGGAAATATTCAAAGCACAAAGGAGGGAGAAGGAGAGGAGATAGTCAGGGGTTAGATGCTGTGGGTTAAATGTTGAATGCAGTGTTGAACAGGTGGGTCTTGAGTGATGTTTTGAATGTGGTGAGTGAGGAGGAGTCTCTGATGGTGTGAGGTAGCGAGTTCCAGAGGGTGGGAGCAGCGATGGAGAAGGCCCTGTCCCCCCAGGATCTAAATTTGGTCCGGATGGGGGGGGGGGGGGGGGGGGGGGGGTCAGGAGGTTGGTACCAGCAGAGCGGAGGTTGCGGGTGGGAGTGTGTCTGGAGAGGAGGTCAGCCAGGTAGGATGGGGCCAGGTTATGGAGGGCTTTGTAGGTCAAGAGGAGGATTTTGTACTGGATTCTCTGGGAGATGGGGAGCCAGTGAAGCTTGTAAAGGACGGGGGTGATGTGGTCACGGGTCCGGGAATGGGTGAGTAGACGGGCAGCGGAGTTCTGAATGTATTGGAGTTTATTGGTGATTGTTGAGGGTGAACCAGTGATTCTAAAGTTGACTTAAACTGCCAGGAAGTACATGAGGGTAAAGCTGCATTTGTAACTATACAATTTTTGCCTAATTATTGCTTCAAGGCCTTACACGCACTCTTAAACACTTCGATGCTTCACGAAGAATATAATTAATTTACGATCATTTATTAGCACAATTAGGCTACTCATCATCACATATTTTACAAAATTAGACAGATAGACAAACGACCGACTGTATATAATAAACCAATGACCTGTCGGAAATGCACTTCCTGTTTCAATGCGCTTACCATGACGTCACCATTGGCATGCGGTAATGAATAAATATGTAATGGCGATATAACAATTTTATCCTTTTGCTTTGAAGAACGAGAATAAAGGGGGAAGATGCTGCTAAGTCTGGTTGAGAAGTTTGGGTGGTGAGGAGGTTTGTAGACATATTTCAATGTAACAGCGGCCATGTTGGTGCTCGCTGCTAGCAAAGGCAAAGGCGCTGTAACGAACTCAAGCAGACTCCATCGTGCCGGAAGCGGAAAGCGCGTTTATTGACGGTTGACGCGGTGATGATTCACTCGTGTCTGACGAATAAGCGCGTCCGATAAACCACAACAACAATGCAAATACAAGTCAGAATAATACGTTACATCCTCCTTTCTTTCAAGGAAGCCACTTTAAAGGAAACCAGCAAAGCAAATAACTCTATAAAGTAAAACTTACAATGAATTAATTAACAAACAGCATCACATTCAGATCACGTGAATCAATTGATTTAAATTTAAAGATCCAGACGTCTGGGAGGGTTAACCGCTCTGCCGCTCCTTGTGATGAACTTGGTATTTCTGGGAGATGCAGCGGCTCGAGGCGATGACACTGTTGGGAGACTTTGGGATTCAGATGCTTGCTCACTTGGACTTGGGGACTTGCAGCAGTTCCCCACTGGGGTGTCCTGTTGAGTGGTGGGATCAGGGAAGTCCCTCATGTCCTGGGAAGAGTAAAAGCGAGAGAGTGGCTGACTTCCCACCGGGCCAACATTGGCTGAATGAGGCACTCTGCGGAGATGGAGCCTGTTACGCCGGTACACATTGTTTGGGGTCCTCAGCAAATATGACCGGGGGCTGTTGTGGCGCGCCTCAACTACAGCCGGAATCCAATGCCTGGCCTCCGGGTTTGGCAACATCTTAACACTGTCTCCCGGCTGGAGCGGTGGCAAATCTGACATAGATGGCTTGTCATGATAGTATTTTTGTTTCTCCTTCTGTGTGTCAAGGCGTGATCTCACAAGGTGATGGTCATACCGCGCAGGCATGAGAAGAGTGCGGTTGCAAGGCAGTGTGTTTCTGGGGCGTCTTCCCATTAGGAGCTGAGCCGGGGACAAGTTTATTCCTTCAAGTGGAGTGGTGCGGTAGTCTAGCAGGGCTAAGTACTTATCTGCTGACTTCTTCCAGAGCCTTTTCACTGTCTGGATCGCTCTTTCTGCCTCTCCATTGGCACGTTGGTGCTTGGGGGACACAATGTCGTGAGTTATGCCATATTCTTTGCAAAACTGAGAAAATTCCTCTGACGTGTACTGACTTCCGGAATCGCTTCGCAGCTTCTCTGGAATACCATGTCGACAAAACTGCTGCTTGAGAGCTTCGATTACAGAGCGAGCTGTAATGTCCTTGAGGCAATCCACCTCCACAAACTTGGAGTAATAATCGACCGTGAGCAAATACTGCTTTGATTCGAAGTCAAAAACGTCGCTTCCAACTTCGATGAATGGAAGATCAGGCGTGTAAGTCGGCAAGAGAGGCTCCCGTTGCTGAGCGCTTTGATACTCTGCACACTTGCAACAATTCCGTACAGTTTCTTCGATGTCAGAGTTCATTGAGGGCCAATACATGACCTCGCGAGCACGCTGCTTACACTTGTTCACTCCGAGGTGCGATTCATGAATCAAGCTCAGCATTCTGGGTCTGAGGCTTGGCGGGATGACAAGGCGCATGCCTTTGTAGACAACACTGTCTGAGACTGCCAATTGCGTTCTGGAGTCAAAGTACGGACGGACCTGTGCTGGGACTTCCTTTCGGGAGTCAGGCCATCCACTTGCAATGACACCGCAGAGAAGGCTCATTTGACTCAGAGTAGCTTCCTGGATTTCGAGGTATTTCCCACTCGTGATCGCAAGGAACTGGAACATGTTCACAGGCTCAAGGTCTTTCCCAGCTTCTGAGTCGGTGTCCGGTAGAGGTGCACGGGACAATGTGTCGGGGAGCACCATCTCAGAACCACGGCAGTAGTTAACCTCCAAGTCATACCGTTGAAGCTTGAGCAACATACGCTGTAAACGCATGGGAGAAGATAGGAGAGGCTTCTTGAAGATTTCCTCAAGGGGTTTATGGTCATTATATACCACTACTGATTTTCCAAAGATATAGTAGTGAAATGCTTCTGTTGCATGGACGATTGAGAGCATTTCCTTCTCAATCATAGCGTAGCGACACTCAGTATCGGTCATACTGCGTGATGTGAACGCTATAGGGTTGCCATTCTGGAGCAAACAGGCTCCTACAGCGTTTTGGCTGGCATCGGCTTGTATTTCAACTGGCTGACTTACATCGTAGTACTGAAGGACCGGGGCCGAAATACATGCTTGCTTCAGCTTCTTGAAGGACAGCTCCTGAGCTGACTGCCAGGAGAACTCCACGTCCGCCTTGCAGAGATCACGGAGAGGCTTGCTTGTGTCACTTAGGTTGGGGATAAACTTCCCTAAATACTGAACGAATCCAAGGAAACGCTTGACGCCTTGTTTGTCTGTTGGACGTGGCATTTTCTCAACTGCCTTCGTCTTGAATGGATCTGGTAGCACTCCTTCTGCAGTAAGCAGGTGGCCTACATAAGGGACTGAGGTTCGCCGGATGAGGCATTTTCGGAAGTTTAGTTGCAGGTTATAACTTGTAGCTCGTTGCATAACTCGCTTCAGTACACAGTCGTGGTGGGTGATGTCACGACCAGCAACTAAAATGTCATCCATTACCGCTGTTGCCCATTCTATCCCTTCTAGCATCTGGTCCATGATTCGCTGGAATATCTCCGGCGAGCACCTCAATCCATAAGGGAGACGCAGCCAGCGGTATCTCCCTACAGGTGTATTGAACGTGGTCAAGAATGAAGAAGGCTCGTCAAGGCGAATTTGCATGAACCCACTGCGGGCGTCAAGCACAGAAAATACTTTGGCTCCAGGGATTTGAGCTAAAACTTCCTGAACAGTTCTCATTGGGTAGTGCTCACGTTTTGTGCACTTGTTTAAGTCTTTGGGGTCTATACAGATGCGGACTTTGCCGTTGCGAAGAGCTACTACCATGGAACTCACCCACTCAGTCGGTCGTTCTACCTTCGCGATGTGACCTTCGGTGACCATCTCTTGTAGCTTGTCAACTATTTGCTCTCTCAATGCTGCAGGCTGTCTGCGAGGAGCGTGAACTACTCCCTGTGACCCTTCTACAAGCTTGATCCGATAAGTTCCGGGAAGAGTTCCAGTTGTCTTGGCAACTTCTGGAAACTCAGAGATTACTGCTTCCTGAGACACATTGACTAGAGGCTGAACAAGAGACAACTTATCGAGCTTGACAATGAGGCCTAGGGCTTCCGAGGTAGCGCCTGACATTACATTCTCCTGATCGAGGTCAATGACCTCAAAACTGGCTCTAACGGTCTTGTTTTTGTGAGAGAGAGGGAGTGTCACGGTACCGACAGGATGGATAGTATGGTTCGAGTATGTTTTAAGAACTTTATGCGACGATTGTAGATCGCCTGCGAGGTGCTGGACTAACTGGTAGTCGTTGAGTGTTAGTGTGTTGCACCTTGCACCCGTGTCAATCCGGAACCGAGTCGGCTGACCCAGCAACGTGACGGTCTGTGCCCACTTGTCATGAGTAGCCGTATTGATGCTTGGTTGTAGAGCGGAGATCCTTAAAATTTCAGATTCCTTGACGAGTTCTTGAGGAAGATCTACATGATCTAGACTGGTCTCCTCATCAAGGGACTTTAGGTCGCGCAGTCTCTTCCGACACGCCGCAAACCAGTGACCAGGCTTCTTGCAGTAGGAGCAGCTAGAATTAATTGCTGGACACTTGGCTTGCCTGTGCACTGACTGGCCACATTTGCTGCAGGGACCGTCATTCCGAAACCGATTCTCAGCTTTGAACAGCTCGGTGGCTTGTGTATGCCTATCAGGCTTGCTCTTACAACGTTGAGTCTGGTGCTGAGTTCGTTCGTTTTCAGATCTGAGGGCTGAGATGAGAGCATCTTCATCTCGGACTATTCTCATATGTTTCTGCGAGAGCTCTAGCTGTTGGCCAATTTCTATAGCTTTAGCTAGTGAGAGCTCCTCACCCCTATCGAGTAATTTCTCTTGGACCCTCTTATCATGGCTGCCATCAATGATGCAATCGACGATTATGTCGTCTGGGTCTTGGTAATCGCAATCCATGAGAATTATCCTCAGATCTTTTATGAAATGATCAAAAGACTCACCACTCCGCTGGCGCCTTTGTTTCAGTCGGTGTCTGGCAACTCTTTTGTTCTTTCTGGGCTGCACATAGTTCTGGAATTTGTTCAGCACTTCCTGCGGGTCGTCTTTCTCTCCTTCCTCCCAAGATAGAGTTTGGTAGATTTGACGACCTTGTTCGCCGATCCACGTTCCGAGCCATCCTGCTTGACGAGGCTTCGTTATGTCTGCGAGCGGCCCTGACAAGACAAAACTGACGTGATTTCTGAACCGGCAAAACTCCTGGTAGAGATCCAGACTCTCCCAGTCGATCGAGGGATGATCAAAGTTCGGAGATGCCATATTTATGGAGACGAATGGCGGCTTATGGCGTGAATATCAACGAACTTCTGACACCATGTAACGAACTCAAGCAGACTCCATCGTGCCGGAAGCGGAAAGCGCGTTTATTGACGCGGTGATGATTCACTCGTGTCTGACGAATAAGCGCGTCCGATAAACCACAACAACAATGCAAATACAAGTCAGAATAATACGTTACAGGCGCCTCGGAGCTGTCATATTCACAATCGCGATGCACAACCAAAGTGACAGTTAAAAGGATTTGAGCCGATAGCTATTGCGGTCTTGTGAAGATCGGCGTCAGCAATCGAGAGAGCGGTCTGTTAACTTATACACCGCCCAAATACTCGTAGCTGTGGCATTCTCAAGCAGAGATTAAACCCATGGCGTTTGAAATTTGTTGGAGGTAATTATTTATTTTTACGATGTGCGTCTATATATATATATATATATCTGTGCAGTGTCTGTGTTGTGTTGTGTTGTGTTGTGTTGTGTTGTGTTGTGTTGTGTTGTGTTGTGTTGTGTTGTGTTGTGTTGTGTCTTGTCGTGTCGTGTCGTGTCGTGTCGGAACTACTCCCTCAAACTTTTGTCAAATCGTACCAAACTTCTGGTATGCACCTATCTCTCCCGTCGGTATGTCCTAAGGGTATTTTTTAAAGAAAATTTTTCCAAATGTTTTTTTTTTGGGGGAATTTTTTTTTTTAAACCTAAGTTTTCCACTTCAATTGTTTATAAAATGTGATATCACGTATATTACAAATACATTTGTGCATTATGATTGTTTGAATTATGATTGGTGAAACCATGACAAAACAGCAACTCAGGTACAGTCATTATCCTCAGCTAAAATAAGCCTGCTCCTCAGTAACGACGATGTATATACAAACATATATATGTGTGTGTGTGTGTGTGTGTGTGTGTGTGTGTGTGTGTGTGTGTGTGTATATATGTGTGTGTGTGTATATATTGTTACGGACATGACTTAGATGTTATGATGGGCCGAGCGGAATGGCCGCCGTGTTCGCACAGTTTACCCGATTACACTCGAACGTTGACTAAGTCGCGCTATGCTAAATCAATGAAGGAAAGGACACAACGGCTGGGATAAATTCAACGACACAAGGGGTACAGTTCTCAAGACCTCCGGAGGAGGATATAATATTGGTTATGCAGAACGATTAGATTACACGACAAGAGGTAAAGCACAGCAAGATGGACACTTAGACACAGTCTTATCTTAGCCCTGACAGACCACAGACAAACGGGACAAGACTGACTCACACAGGGATTGATGGCAAGGAAGGGCAGGCAGTCGATAGCTCAAGGTGCACCTTGAGCTCAGGGGCAGAATCGACCCGGTCCGGTCTAGAGATGCGGGGAGGTATCGTCGCGCTGGAGGTGGCGTCCTTTTCTCTCCAAGCTGAGGCGCATCTGACGTCACCTCCGTCTTCCTGCGCATGTCCCGCGGGGAGTGACACGCCCTCGGCTCGTTAGCTCCGCCCCAGATGGAATCGGTCCGCCGCTTCTTATTGGGTGCGGGGGGTTACCGGGCTCCGCCCTTGACGAGGAGCTGACAGTGAGCCCCTGCGTGGTAACCCCGTCGGAGCACATGGTCAATGGCGGCTAACCAAGCCGGAGTGAGGACGCACACTCCCCGCGCCGCCGCCGCTGTTGTTGTAGTTGTTGTTGTGGTTGTATGAGGAAGAGATGCGGGGAGGTATTGGGAGGTCCTAAACTTACTAATGGTGCCATACAATCACATTCTGGTGCAACGAAGAGTCAGAATTAATGGAAACGAGTCCTTAACTGACATAGACTAAGAATAACTAGCAGGATGTCCGAAAGTTGTCTACGTGAGATGCGGTGGACCTGGGCACGACATTTAATGGGGGAAAAAGGGGAAGGTCGGGGCTACAGAGTGTTGTTTACAGACAATGGGACTAGGGAATGGGGGATTGGGGATAGTTGGGGTGTATTGGGGAAATAGGGGAATATTTACAAGCGGATATGGATGGAGGCCAAATCCCATATCCGCAACATTGCACCCTTCTCTACCTCGGGGCGTCCCGACCCGATAAATTTTTACCTACTTTAGTGTGGCACTCAGATGTAGTTCCCTCTACTATTAACTCAACCCTGAGTGCGACAGTTTTACAGATGTTCACAAATGAGTAAATATGTCCCCCTGCGACGTTGCACCCTTCTCCTACCAGAAACACACCCACAGGATAACCGAATCACGGAAAGAATTCTCAAACTAAACATACAGCCGGTAGGGAGCATTATTTACACAAGACTACACTGATATTTACACTACGATCCAGGACCTGTTTTTGGAGGAACACATGCAGATGTTATGCATAGAGAGAGCACGCATGCCAGCATCGATACACCAACCCACGAGTGCTCTGTGGCCCTACGGCCTTTAATAATGTGCAGAGCACCCCATCCAAGCACCAAAAGCACCACCCCATCATGTACAGTCAGCACCATCCGGTGCGCCAATAAAGTGTTCGATAATCACCGGTGGTGTCGCAGCCGGCCGATGTTCTGCCGCTGGTCTTGCCTTCATGTGGTGTACTTGGCCTTCTGGTTTCCTTCAAAAATAAAGAAAGGCACCAACCGCGTCCATTTCTGTATTGTGGCCGTCAGGGGGCCAACTAAAAGTGGTTCACCTGTATGGCATAGGTGCCACGTTGACCCAGAGGTCCATCCACGGGTGGTGCTTGCCCGCAAAAGAACTGCGGTCCATGGTGGGCGGCCACAAAAATAGCGGTCCATATGGTGTATCGATCCCGGCAGCAAGCAGCGAAAGTGCAGGCCCACAACTGCAGAGCCAGCACCTCTCTCTCCTCTCTCTCTGCCCCAAAGCCAGATCCTCGGAGGTGGGAGACAAAAGAAGCAGACAAGTGAGTAAGGTGGTAAGGGCGCAAAAGTGCACGCAATACCAGGTAATGCACAGTAGGGGCACATGGGAACCAGGTGAGACAGGTACGTTCCTACCGTACGCCCCCCCCCCCACCAGGTAACCTACATTGCCCCTCCCTTACCCCTTACTGTATCCACAAAACACAACACTACCCATAAACATCTACTTTACAAATCAACAAACGTCCCTACTGTCTTCCCCGTTCCTCCCATAAACCAAATTCGTCTTCTCTCCCTCCTAACCAATCAAATTTGCCATCTCCAACTCCACATCAAAATTTGCCATCACCAATTCATCATCAGTCCCTCCTGAGGAGGGAGAGATGGAATCACCCCAATGTCTCATCCACGTCGTGATGCGTCTCACAAATCCAACAGCAATTCTCATTTCCTGCACACAGAACAAAGAAAACACAGGTGTGGAGTCATCATCATCACCTCAGGTAAGTGGCTGCGTATGGTGCGACAGGTTCATCAATCCTAACTATTTCCTAAATGACTTTAACAACTTTACATTACCCGGGGTCTTTCCCTGCCAATCCATTGGCCAACTTACACTATGGGTTCTACAAACCAATTCCCATTGACCAATCTGTGGTGCCTCTCAATTTGGGGTCTCACTCCCCCGATTCATCTCTCGGTGCCCTCGCACAATTTCTGGGCTGCGACGTGTAGCTCTCCTAGCTGGTCTACCCACCTGCACACCTCCACTACTGCAGTTGCCTCCGAGCTTACCTGCTCCTTACCCTAACCTATCTACCTGGGGAAGGCCCTCTGGCGCTCTCCCCACTCGGTGCCCTCTCTGGCACTGGGCTACCCGGGTCCGTCCTCCGGATCCTCGGGCCCCATCCACAACTCTACCGGCTCCCAGAGCCCACCTGCGGCCTCACCTGGCCGACATCCTCACAGTGGTGGAGTGCCCAAACCAACTACACACACTAACAGGCTACACGCCCAGCCATTTCCACAACACTAATGCACCCATACAAATACCATTCTGTCACCCGCACCACAGATGCCAATATCCAACCACAATTTACCTATACCCTCTACCTAACACTTACACTACCCGCCCCGGGTACTTGTGAAAGGGGTCCACTCTTCCCCCATCCACACCTTCGCACCATGCACACCACTCCGTACCACTTACTCCAACTCTCTCCACACCACTCATTCTCTGCTCCCTATATTCCACACACCTGTACTTGCACACCTGTGCACTCATGCTTGGTGCCACCTGCACCCTTCTCTCCCCAAGCGCATTCGCGCTGATCCACGACACTCACTACTCATACACTGCTCCACACACCTGTCCAGTTCTCACACAGCATCATCTCATCTAACTACTCCCCTCTGAAACTTGCGCTTCCCAGTCGTCCCTTTAAACTATTGCGCTCCCTCGTCATTATCATCCCTACTAATCTACCTGCGTCCCCACTACAGGTATCATTGTCACTAACTAACCTTAACGTTACCTAATGTCATCTTCGCTAGATCCCTACACACAATATCCTAACCCACCTGGGCTAGTTTTCACTGCCATACACCCCATAATCTATAGCGCATTTGCCCCACATGGGAAGGGTGGCAGGGATGCCACCCTTACCCACCGGGCCCATCGCTCACTACCAATTTTGCACATGAAATTTCAACAAATCAAAAATTTGCCAATCACTACCCATCATCTGCCAATCATTACTGCCAATCCTTTGCCAATCATCAAATTTTGTTTTTTTTCTAATTTTGGGTCCAAAACACTAACCTCATCACACAGTCTACTCACTAATGCCTCTCGGTGCGCCAATTCCCGTCCAAAGCCCGGCTTCGTAAAGCCGAGCAATGAATGCGGGTTGTTTGGTGCCAGCGGCTGGATACGTCCCGCATTCGGGGCAGGGATGGGGGCTTACCCGGCCCGAGATCCCACGCACCACCTCGGCGTGGAGCCATCCAATGTCCCGATCTCGACCTGCCGGCACGTCTCAATAGAAAGTGGTCGCCATGACGACCCTTCCTATCGGGCTGCCCGCTCCGCCTAGTGGAGCCCGGACGTGGCCGTTCCACGCGAGGCCCAGCATGGATCGCGCACGGCGGTCCTTTCGAACCCGCCGTGGCTCGGATCCCCGCTGGTTCTCGCGGCACGCGAAGCCCGGCACGCACCGAGGGCCCGCTTCGGCTAAAGGTCGACCTAACCTCTAACCCGGTTACCGTCGATGCCTCACCTGGATGCTTACAAGCATACGCTACCGCTTTCGTGCTCATACATCCAGCCGTTTCCATGCTCCTCGTCGTACCTTCTCTAACACACCCAGGTACACTCATTCCACTCCCAGCCTTGGTCACACACCTGACCACCGAACACTTTGGCACACATTCGTTGGTCGCACACCTCACCAACACACCTCTTCGCGCCCCCTCCTCGGTCACCTCTTCTGTGACAATCACAGGTGTGCTCTCACTCGCACACCCAACCACGTGCCTCACTACCAATTCCAGCGTGCATTCCCACACACGCGCTACCATTCCAGGTGTGCTTCCTTTCTCACCTGTCACAACCAACTCACGCTCCGTGTCACTCTTACTACTCTCACCTCCACTCTTCACAGCGCACTCACCCTTACTCTTGACAGCGCACTCTTTCCCCATGCACCTGTCCGTCACACATCTTTCTCGCACACCCTCTCCCGTTACATCCTCTGTAACACTCACCACAGGCGTGCATTCTCCCTTTACATCCTCCGTAACACTCCTCACTACGCGCTTCCATGTGCTCCCTCGCACACGCGCTACGACCGACTCACTCTCGCCAGCACCCTCACTCCTTGGCACGCACTTTTTCCTCACACACCCCATGGTCGGACATTCTCGCACACCTCCTTTTTCGCACACCAGACCTGTCGCACACTTCACCAACGGCCTCTCACGAACACCCGGGTCCATCTCGACCCCCAAGCTCATTAAATCACCTGGCGCATCATACGCACGACCATATTGGTCACCACTTACACCGGGTCCTCTTCCTCTTCGCTTCTCCTCCATCACCTGCGAATCCCTCATCCGGTTAATGAGCACATCATCACGATCCGAACACAGACTTTGGAGCAATTCTTTTACTTCCTCTTTTATCTCTTTCTTATCCCCTCTCCGTCGCTTCTTAATTTCGCTCACCCCTTCTTCCACTTCTTCTAATTTCTGCTTCACCTCTTTTATTTCCCGGTACGTCTCCTCAAGTTCGTCCTCTAAGGCTACCTTGACCGTTTCCATGTGCGTCCTCACCTGCCGGTCCTTCGTCTCCATTACCTCTGTCACCTCGTCCAACCTCGTTGTCAGTCCCTCACGTACCATCTGACATTGCCTCTTTGTCGCTATCAAGTCGTTTTTTATGTCGTTTTGTGTCGCTTTTAACCCTCCTAATACCGCAGTGTTCCTCTGAACCTGCTCCGTGAGTCCTTTTTGTCCCTCCGTCAGCTGTTCCACCTCCTGCGTCAGGTCCTCTATGCCCCCTTGCAATTTTACAGTCCCCTTTCTCACCTCCTTCTCCATGTGCTCCTTACAGTGCCTCACCTCCTCGCGCACTCCTCCGACCTCCTCACTCACACCTCTTCTGATCTCTTCTCCCATCACTTGCATCTCCTGCCCAGATGCCACCCTCATCTGCTCCATTTCCTCCCTGTGAGCATCCAGTTTGGTTTCTACCCCCATTCTGACCCCCTGTATCTGCTGCCCCATTTGTTTAACTTCCCTTTCCGCTTGGTCCCTCATGTCCCTCAATTTGCCTTCCATACTGTTTTCTAACCCCTCTAACCCCTTTTGCATCCCTTCCATTTGATTCTCTTGAGCAGCCATTCTATTTTCTACCCCCATTAACCCCTCCTGTATTTCCCCTAATCTATTGTCTAATCCCTCTATTCTACTCCCTAACCCTCCGATCTGGGCCCCCATGTCCTCCCTCAATTTCTCGCTATTGGACCCCATATCCTCCCTCAATTTCTCGCTATTGGACCCCATCCTTTGTTCTAACCGTTGGCTATTGGCCCCCATTTGGCCCTCCAATCGCTCACCCTGAGCATCCATCCGGTTCCCCATTACCCCCAATTGCTCACTCTGCAGTTTGAGGGACGCCTGCATTTGCACCATAAATTGCTCCATGAGGGCCTGCATTTGGGCCATCCCTCCCACTTGTGCAGCGGGTGCGGCCGCCGTAGCTATGTGCGAGGCGCCATTTTGCGCGCCCGCAACCTCGTGCGCGACGACGCCATTTTGCGACCCTGCTACCCTCACTGCTTCGCTCTCCTCATGTCCCTCAATTTGGTCCTGGATCGACCCTGCCTCACTCTCCTCTACCGGAACCCAGCCGTCTTGATCCGCCATAGCGCGAATTTCAAAATTCGGGTTTTTATTTTTTTTTGTAAAACACAATCAAATTTCGCCGTTATAATTTCGAGCGCGTGAAACGCGCTCCGGGACCGATCCCACTTCCCGACACCAATTGTTACGGACACGACTTAGATGTTATGATGGGCCGAGCGGAATGGCCGCCGTGTTCGCACAGTTTACCCGATTACACTCGAACGTTGACTAAGTCGCGCTATGCTAAATCAATGAAGGAAAGGACACAACGGCTGGGATAAATTCAACGACACAAGGGGTACAGTTCTCAAGACCTCCGGAGGAGGATATAATATTGGTTATGCAGAACGATTAGATTACACGACAAGAGGTAAAGCACAGCAAGATGGACACTTAGACACAGTCTTATCTTAGCCCCGACAGACCACAGACAAACGGGACAAGACTGACTCACACAGGGATTGATGGCAAGGAAGGACAGGCAGTCGATAGCTCAAGGTGCACCTTGAGCTCAGGGGCAGAATCGACCCGGTCCGGTCTAGAGATGCGGGGAGGTATCGTCGCGCTGGAGGTGGTGTCCTTTTCTCTCCAAGCTGAGGTGCATCTGACGTCACCTCCGTCTTCCTGCGCATGTCCCGCGGGGAGTGACACGCCCTCGGCTCGTTAGCTCCGCCCCAGATGGAATCGGTCCGCCGCTTCTTATTGGGTGCGAGGGGTTACTGGGCTCCGCCCTTGACGAGGAGCTGACAGTGAGCCCCTGCGTGGTAACCCCGTCGGAGCACATGGTCAATGGCGGCTAACCAAGCCGGAGTGAGGACGCACACTCCCCGCGCCGCCGCCGCTGTTGTTGTAGTTGTTGTTGTGGTTGTATGAGGAAGAGATGCGGGGAGGTATTGGGAGGTCCTAAACTTACTAATGGTGCCATACAATCACATTCTGGTGCAACGAAGAGTCAGAATTAATGGAAACGAGTCCTTAACTGACATAGACTAAGAATAACTAGCAAGATGTCCGAAAGTTGTCTACGTGAGATGCGGTGGACCTGGGCACAACATTTAATGGAGGAAAAAGGGGAAGGTCGGGGCTACAGAGTGTTGTTTACAGACAATGGGACTAGGGAATGGGGGATTGGGGATAGTTGGGGAGTATTGGGGAAATAGGGGAATATTTACAAGCGGATATGGATGGAGGCCAAATCCCATATCCGCAACAATATATATATATATATATATATATATATATATATATATATATATATATATATATATATATATATATATATATATATGTGTGTGTCTAAGAAGGTAATTGGTTTCGGGTGGTTTGTTGTCACATATCCTTTCCACTTATCTTGTGGGATAGTGAGTTAGACAGGAGACCGTGATGGGCAATGTTATGCTCATGGGGTTTATTGCATAATTATTGCTCAATAATAATGAAGGTATGCTTGCTCGAAGGACTAGTTGCTTAATAATGATGAGAAGCTGTGACAGTTAAGGTGCATCTCAGGTGGAATGCTGGGTCAGCTGTGGGACCAGAATAGCTCCTTTCATTAATTTTTTTACAATTATATTTTCGTTCTTCTGTTTAAAAGACATTCCTTATTGCCCTTCTTCCCCCCTTCGAAGGAAATGGAAAAGGAAAAGAGGAAGTCGCGGCCAGAAAGGCAGGCTCGAGAGTGAGAGAGAGAGAGAGAGAGAGAGAGAGAGAGAGAGAGAGAGAGAGAGAGAGAGAGAGAGAGAGAGAGAAAAAGAAAGAAAGGGGGGAACGAAGGCAAGATGCGCGCCTCAATTTTGACTACAAGTAACTCGGCCTGAGAGGGCTTGTGGAGGAGTTGACTGTTCACCCGCGAGGGCTGCCGGTTGGAAGCACTATCGAAGAGGGAGGGACGGGTGTTGAGCTGGTGTGGAGGAGAGCCTCTCGGTGCATGTGTCGTCGTTTAGCAAAGAGGGAGGGAGCAGAGGTGTTTTCTCCTCCGAGTATAGTCTTGGCCCACCTGAGGAAACTTACTGCTTTATGGTGTTGCAAGAATTGCCCAGGTCTGTTGGTTCGTGAAGCTTGAGGACACATCTCAAGAGAGAGAAGAGTGGTGAGGCACCATCCATGGGGCCTGCGGCTGAGACGAGGCCGCTGGAAGACATCTCAAACAGGCCTGCATCCCCCACCCCTCTTTTTATTTTTCTTTATACCCAGACAAATATTATTTTGTTAATTTCTTCCCCTCCCTCCCCCCCTTGGGATTAGATAGGGATATTGGGTGCGGCATTTGAATGTGTTGTCCGCATTGTCTTGGTGCCTGTCTGTCTTTATGTGATTACTTATTCTTTACCACCACATGTAAGTGGGATTTTCCTATGATTTTTGTATTGCTTAGTTGTATATCCTGTGTTTTGGTTTAATCCTGAGCAAAGGATTTGCATTCATTCCATTATTTTGAATTTGCATGGCATACATTTGCACACATTTGCATACTGTATCGGTGAGTGGGGGTGTAAAGTTGCGTCATCATTCGGAAGATACACCGCTCGGTCACATCTGACTGCTTAAACGGCGCAACACACACGGGGAATGTACTGACCTCCCGAATATGTCAATTAGGACCTCTGGAGCAATAGATCATACACCGAGCCCTCTACTCAAGGGCCAGGTCATAACAGCCATGAGCCTTTTTTTTCTTTTATTTTCTATACTGAATCGAGGCTCGTGAAAGAGCTGACAACCGCGAGGGAAAGACAGCACAGGGGGACCATGAGGGAAAGACAAAGACAGCACATGGGGACCGCGAGGGAAAGACAAAGACAGTACAGGGGGACCGCGAGGGAAAGACAAAGACAGTACAGCGGGACCGCGAGGGAAAGACAAAGACAGCACATGGGGACCGCGAGGGAAAGACAAAGACAGCACATGGGGACCATGAGGGAAAGACAAAGACAGCACATGGGGACCGCGAGGGAAAGACAAAGACAGCACATGGGGACCGCGAGGGAAAGACAAAGACAGCACATGGGGACCGCGAGGGAAAGACAAAGACAGCACATGGGGACCACGAGGGAAAGACAAAGACAGTACAGGGGGACCACGAGGGAAAGACAAAGACAGTACAGGGGGACCGCGAGGGAAAGACAAAGACAGTACAGCGGGACCGCGAGGGAAAGACAAAGACAGCACATGGGGACCGTGAGGGAAAGACAAAGACAGCACATGGGGACCACGAGGGAAAGACAAAGACAGTACAGGGGGACCACGAGGGAAAGACAAAGACAGCACATGGGGACCGCGAGGGAAAGACAGCACATGGGGACCACAAGGGAAAGACAAAGACAGCACATGGGGACCGCGAGGGAAAGACAAAGACAGCACATGGGGACCACGAGGGAAAGACAAAGACAACACATGGGGACCGTGAGGGAAAGACAAAGACAACACATGGGGACCGCGAGGGAAAGACAAAGACAGCACATGGGGACCACGAGGGAAAGACAAAGACAGTACAGGGGGACCACGAGGGAAAGACAAAGACAGCACATGGGGACCGCGAGGGAAAGACAAAGAAAGCACATGGGGACCGCGAGGGAAAGACAAAGACCACATGGGGACCGCGAGGGAAAGACAAACGCAGCACATGGGGACCGCGAGGGAAAGACAAAGACAGCACATGGGGACCGCGAGGGAAAGAGCTGCACATTGATACGTCTTTTCCGCATATCTTGTGGGATTATAAGTTGGACAGGTGACCTTGATGGGTGGGGAGGCTTGAAGGCTTGAAGTAGGGAGAGGATTGACACCAAAGGAGATTTGAGCCTGTGTTCCATATCGGAGATTTGAGCCTGGGTTCCTGCTAGGAGATATGAGCCTGTGCTCCATGTCGGATATTTGAGCCTGGCTTCCCGATAGGAGATATGAACCTGTGTTCTGTATCAGAGATTTCAGCCTGGCTTCCCAATAGGAGATTGGAGCCCGGCTTCCCGATAGGAGATTTGAGCCTGGGTTCCATATTGTAGATTTGAGCCTGGGTTCCATATTGTAGATTTGAGCCTGGGTTTAATATTGGACATTTGAACTTGGCTTCCCGATAGGAAATTTGAACCTGGGTTCCACATAGGAGATTTGAACCTGGGTTCCACATCGGAGATTTGAACCTGGGTTCCATATAGGTTATTGGAACCTCGGTTCCGTATAGGACTTTCGAACCTGGGTTCTGTATAGGAGATTTGATCTTGGGTTCCATATAGTACATTAGAACCTGGGTTCCGTATAGGAGATTTGCATATGGGTTCTGTATAGATTTGAACCTGGGTTCCATATAGGAGATTTGAATATGAGTTCTTTATAGATTAGAACCTGGGTTCCGGAAAGGAGATTTGATCTTGGGTTTAATATAGTTTTGAACCTGGGTTCCATATCGGAGATTTGAGCCTGGGTTTAATATTGGAGATTTTAGCCTGGCTTCCCGATAGGAGATTTTAACCTGGGGTCCATATTGGAGATTTGAGGCTGTGTTCCATGTAGGAGATTAGAACACAGGTTATATATAAGAGATTTGAACTTGGGTTCTGTATCGGAGATTTGAACATGGGCTCTGTATAGATTTGAACCTGGGATCCATATAGGAGATTTGAACCTGGGTTCCGTATATATTTGAACTTGGATTGCATATAGGAGATTTGGACATGGGTTCCGTACCGGATATTAGAACCTGGATTCCGTATCGGATATTAGAACCTTGGTTATGTATATATTTGAACCTGGGTTCTGCAACTGAGATTGGATCCTGGGTTCTGTATCTGAGATTAGAACCTAGGTTCCATATCAGAGATTATAACCTAGGTTCCATATCGGAGATTAGAACCTGGGTTCCGTATCGGAGATTAGAACCTGGGTTCCGTATGGGAGATGTGAACCTGGGTTCCGTATTGGAGATTTGAACCTGGGTTCCGTATGGGAGATGTGAACCTGGGTTCCGTATGTGAGATTTGAACCTGGGTTCCATATGGGAGATTTGAACCTGGGTTCCGTATGGTAGATTTGAACCTGGGTTCCATATGAGAGATTTTAACCTGGGTTCCGTCTGGGAGATTTGAACCTGGGGTTCCGTATGGGAGATTTGAACCTGGGGTTCCGTATGGGAGATTTGAACCTGGGTTCCGTATGGGAGATTTGAACCTGGGTTCCATATGTGAGATTTGAAACTGGGTTCCATTTGTGAGATTTGAACCTGGGTTCCATATGGGAGATTTTAAGCTGGGTTCCATATGGGAGATTTTAACCTGGGGTTCCGTATGGGAGATTTGAACCTGGGGTTCCGTATGGGAGATTTGAACCTGGGGTTCCGTATGGGAGATTTGAACCTGGGGTTCCGTATGGGAGATTTGAACCTGGGTTCCATATGCGAGATTTGAACCTGGGTTCCATATGGGAGATTTTAACCTGGGTTCCATATGTGAGATTTTAACCTCGGGTTCCGTATGGGAGATTTGAACCTGGTTTCCATATGTGAGATTTGAAGCTGGGTTCCATATGTGAGATTTTAACCTGGGGTTCCATATGGGAGATTTGAACCTGGGTTCCATATGTGAGATTTGAACCTGGGGTTCCATATGTGAGATTTTAACCTGGGGTTCCATATGGGAGATTTGAACTTGGGTTCCATATGGGAGATTTGAACTTGGGTTCCGTTTGGGAGATTTGAGCCTGGGTTCCATATTTGAGATTTGAGCCTGGGTTCCATATTTGAGATTTGAGCCTGGGTTCCATATGGGAGATTTGAACTTGGGTTGCGTTTGTGAGATTTGAACCTGGGTTCCATATGTGAGATTTGAACCTGTGGTTCCATATGTGAGATTTGATCCTGGGGTTCCATGTATGAGATTTGAACCTGGGGTTCCGTATGGGAGATTTGATCCTGGGGTTCTATGTATGAGATTTTAACCTGGGGTTCTGTATGGGAGATTTGAACCTGGGTTTCGTATGTGAGATTTGAACCTGGGGTTCCGTTTGGGAGATTTGAAATTGGGTTCCGTATAGGAGTTTTGAACCTCGATTGATGCAGTGTCTTTTATGATTGATGATGATTATTATTAGTATTATTGATTCATGCACCTTATCAGTCAGCAACAATATTGTATCTATCGTTCAACACGTTACAACAGTTATTTGTACCTGTTGTTTGTGCCCGTCTGATGTCCTTAAAAACACTAAGTTTCCTGTTTGGAATGATTTTTTATTTTGTTTGACTTCCAGACAGGCAGATAGAGTAAAAATATTATCTCCCTCCTCTCTGCGCATGCGCGATCGGGACGAATGCAGAGCCAAAGTACTGCTAAACTACAGGTTCGTGTTCCGATTCGTGTTTGAAATATAACATTCAATTGAAATTAAGTTGTTTCATGATCATAATCTCATGTTTCTAGACAGACAGACAGACAGACAGAAGTGAACCAATTGCTTAACCTCACCTTTTGCTTCGCGTGCATGAGGTAACAAGTCATGCTGTAAGCAGATCAGTGCATGGGATTTGTTATCCACCATTCACGGAAAGCAACAGGTGTACATGTTGCCCCAGGGTGACGAAACGCAGTAAGATGAGTAGTTAAAACAGAAATAGGAATAGGGAAGCCAATTACGTCTTAGCAAGAAAAAGTTACCTACGGTACAAGGAAAAGAAGGAATAAATATGTTTGTTGGATAGTCAGGTATAAGCTGAGTGACTGCAGGTTTGGGTGTTCACTATATACCAGTATAACACGTTTGTGGCAGTATTTAACAAATGTACCTTCATTAAGGCTTAAAAAGGAAAAGGAGAAGTTCACAGGTAAATCATAATTAATAGACATGAAGTGTTTTAAAAGTCAAAGTAGTTCCGGATTGGGGAGAAAGTAGGCACCAAATTAATTCTTCCCTCCAGGTTTTCAAGAGAGCTGTTCACCACCATCTCAGGTCATCCACCATTCAAAACCATGATCTTTTCTACACCTGAACACCCCCATCACATCCAAAATTTTGCTTATGTTTCCATCTTGACAACCCCTTGCATTCACCTCTACTCATCCTTACCTGTATCCCTTGTTTGTCAGTCTCCATCTACCTTCTCCCTAAGCTCTGCTATTTGTCACTTCCCCTTTCTCCTGTTGTTCCCTTTGCTATGTTGTGTCCTGATCTGTTCTGTGCCCTAGCTCTTCCACGAGCCTAGACCATGCACAGAGAGACAGAGAGAGAGAGAGAGAGAGAGAGAGAGAGAGAGAGAGAAGAAAGGAGAAAGAGAGGAGAGAGAGGGTGAGAGAGGAGAGAGGGTGAGAGAGGAGAGAGAGTGAGGGAGGAGAGAGAGTGAGAGAGGAGAGAGAGTGAGAGAGAAAGAGAAGAGTCGTCGAAGTGAACACAGACCCTAGAATGAAGTTCTAGAACTACCTAGCACCGTTTGTTTAACTTGAATGAATATTTTTTGGTTTGGCGGTGATGTTGAGTCTCGTTCGTATAGCCAGCGAAGGTAGATTTACGGTAACGCGAACCTTCATCTGCTGCACAGGTAGATTCTAAGTATGATGCAGATAACAAGAAGTTTCAAATGGAGGGCACACTAAACTTCCCTTTATGGATGCTATTTGTTACTCAACAAGCCTCTTGTTGTAAAGTATTTTTTATAGATTTTTGTGTTGCGTTACAATACGTGGCCACAAACATGACATTTTGTAGAATCCAAGATATCGCTGTGGCCTGGACAAAGGAAAAGAATTCTAAAAGCCGTTTACATTCACACATGGCCCCTTACCTCAAGCCTTTGCAACTCCCCAGCCAAAGCCTTCAACTGTTCTTGGGACAGACTCTCCAAGATGGCGTCCTCGTCCAAATCGTCCTCATTTTCTAGGCATCGATGGTGGAGAGACATTGTTTACAAATGTTGAAGATGAGATCCCTTTCGTCTTCTGTTTATAGAGATTAGAAATATATCCACACTTGATTTGACGGTCTCTGAGCGCTGGTTGTTTTCTTGGAATCCGAAACGGTCTCTTTCCGTGAGTTGTCAATACACCTCCACCGGTTGTGGAATCAGCAGACGACCACTGTCTGACCAGGGGACACTTTCATGGCCACAGTAAAGTGTTTGTGCACTGGTGTGAAGCAGCTAAAATAAGGCTTGCAGCATCAGACAGCTATTTTTAGCATCCCAGTCATGCCGGTGGCCACATGTCAACTGACCCTCTCTCTTAGACACGATATCACAGAGTAACAATGATGTTCCACAACACACAACGTCTCCACCTTGTTGGATAATGATTGCAAGGCCTAGTCAAGGTCTAAGCCTGAGTGACTCATCTGTGCTGTGTTTGCCATCATCGGATCGAATTGATTGGTTGATTCATGATGGTACAAGAGGTTCTAATCTCACTAGGGATTAATCCACTGTAAATATGACACCTGGTTTTCAAAGCATGTTGGGTACGGTATTCTAAACATGGGTATGTGGGTATTAGACAAACCACAAGGTACAAGATATACATACCTCATACATTTTAACACTTCCTCTCCTTTTTATACATAACCATATTTCCTCCCTGGCCCTCTTTGCTTTCTATATTTTTCCTCCTCTCCTCTCTCTCAACTCCCCTTCTCTTCTTTTTTATTTTGACATTAAACTAAAACAACACTCTTCGACGTCACGACGTCGACCGATATGCCTCCACCCACATCATTACATCGTTATAATACTTGTATCATGTTTGATTTAAATCCATTCAGCTGTTCTCAAGTTATTACATTTTTACCTGACATGACCTCTGACCTTTGACCTCTTGACCCCAAAATTTACTCAGTTCATGTTTACATCATCACACATACCTGTACCAAGTTTTAATTTACATCCCTTCAGCTGTTCACAAGTTATCACATTTTTACCGGACATGACCTCTGACATTTGACCTCTTGACCCCAAAATTTAATCAGTTCATGTTTACATCATCACACATACCTGTACCAAGTTTTAATTTACATCCCTTCAGCTGTTCACAAGTTATCACATTTTTACCTGACATGACCTTTGACCTTTGACCTCTTGATCCCAAAATTTAATCGGTTCATGTTTACATCATCACACATACCTGTACCAAGTTTTAATTTACATCCCTTCAGCTGTTCACAAGTTATCACATTTTTACCTGACATGACCTCTGACCTTTGGACTTTGACCTCGGGACTCCAAAATATAATCAGTTAATCTTTACATCATTACACATACCTGTACCAAGTTTGAATTAGATCACTTCAGCCGTTCTCAGGTTATAGACCTATTACAGACTTTGACCTTTGACCCAAAAATCGAATCAGTTACTCTATAGCCACAGGCTGCACACAAACCACCACGAGACTATACACCCAGCTTAACGTCTATCTGAGGGACGACACGCATGTTGATTCCTCCTCCTGCCTGTGAAACACCAGGGTGGTAGTTCATAGTTGGGTCGAGATTGGAAACTAGGAAAGAAAGTTCTGAAGTGAGTTGTTTGGGGGATTAAACCCCACTGTCTCTCTTAAACACCTCTTTACTCGATAAGAGGAGCTGCCATGTGTCTCAACGAGGTTGAATTAATTGTTTTCTGATTTAAATTACCTTAGGTAATTCAGGGTACCTGTTTATAGGGGTAAATTATGTTTGAATAAGCATTGACACCGATTATTATCACCCAATAGGATATGTTGTTGATATGGTTCAAGTGCACTGGTTCTACCTTTCCTGCACAGGTGTTAAGTGAATCGGTAAACAGTTGATTCTCATTCCATCAATACAACTAGATGGTATTCATAGAATACTTACCCTGTGCAGTCAACTTGGTGCGAGCCAACTCGTCTGTTTTTGAATGTTAATTTTTTTCTTTGATCCAATATGGCTGCCAGACCACGTGACAGAAGACATCATAAATTTATATTCTCTAATATAATTCTTGCATAGATCATGCTCAATAAATTTCAAACTGATCAGACTAAGCATTGTTCCTGTTGAATTATGACGTCATAATTAAGGTACCGATGATATCATCATTAACATATCTTGTTCCCCAAGGGGAGTACTTGACAATGAGCCATATTTCAATTTTTTCCATGGAGTGGTTTCGGAGGTATAGAGGTACAACTTTTTCCGATTTTCCCAAGATGGCGTCTGCACCACTTGACCAATGACGTCATAATTATCATTAGAACAATTCTACAGGAGGAGCCGCTCATATTCTGAAAATTTTGTGTTCATCGGACTAACAGTTGCAGAGTAATTTTTTTTCATACTGATCAGATCAAGCTTTGTACTTGTCGAATTATGACGTCATAATGGAGGCACCTATGACATCATCATTAACATATCTTATTCCCCATGGGGTGTACTTGACAATGAGCCATGTTTCAATTTTTTCCATTAAGCGGTTTGGGAGATATAGAGGTGTAACGTTTTTCCAAGATGGCGTCCGTACCACGTGACACATGACGTCATAATTATCAGCAAAACAATGTACAGGCAGGGGCGCTCCACCGGTAAATTTAATCTCAATTGGACCAACGGTTGCCAAGACAATTAATTTTTTTAATGCAGACGGCACACGGCACACGTACGGCACACGGCACATGTATGGCGCACGGCACACGTACGGCACACGGCACACGTACGCACCCGACTGCTTAAACCTGCTTTTCGCTTCGCAAGCGCAGGGTAACTAGTTGATCCACTCTTACAAGTCCACCCTTAGTGGAACAATACCTGGGGCATATAGCTTAACGAAGCTCCTTAGAATAGTTTCCGAGAGCCGGTGGATGCTCAAGGTCAGAAAAGTTTGTTTTCCACATTTATGTCACATCAGAGCAATTTTGAGCGATTTGTCATTAAATCTCGCGCTCACCTTTACAGCTTACAATGTCTTATCCCCAGATGTAATGTGACTGCGTTTTTTATTTTCTTTTATTGCGTAGCCCGTAGAGCAATGCTGTCTGGAACAGCGTTCGTCTTTCTGGCCGATGTATGTATGTATGTATGTATGTATGTATAGTGTGTGTGTGTGTGTGTGTGTGTGTGTGTGTGTGTGTGTGTGTGTGTGTGTGTGTGTGTGTGTGTGTGTGTGTGTGTGTGTGTGTATATATTTGTGTATATATATAGCTGAAGGAGCAAAAGAATGTCATTGTCTTACACTAATGGTGTATTAAATTGCAGAAGCTTAGCCTGGTACTTCGTAAGCAGTTTGTGAGTGTAACTTCCATGGGATTGGGTGTCACTCCACTGAGTCCACTGTATAGTCAGGTTCACTATGTTTTTTCGTTCAAAATCATGGTAGATTAGCAAACCTATACATTTTTGGAAACGTTACTACATGGAAAATCTGAAAATCAATGTTTACATTTGCCAATTCCGACCAATTCGATTCGACCAATTCGACCAATCGACCAATTCCATTCGACCAATTCGACCATTCGACCATTCGACCAATCGTTTCGATCGACCATTCGACCAATTCGATCGATTCGATTCGATTCGATTCATCGAATTCGATTCGATCGACTATTCGACCAATTCGATTTGCCTATCAATTTGACCGACCTTTGCTTGTGTGGAACGGACTGTGAAAACGATGCGGACTATATTGTCGGATACGACACACAGGACAGTGATGACGAACTCTAAATGGCATATTCTGTAATCGTGTATGTTTGATGCCATTGACTGCCTGTGTATATTTTGTCATTGACTGCCTGTGTAGATGTGAAGTTATACTGACTGCATGTGTATATATGATTTTGCTGACTGCCTGTGTATGTTTGGTGATATGAATTATTGTGACACATTTTGATGTTATTAACTGCCTGTACAAAATGATAACATGTATTTGATTATGCAACTTATCGTGAATATAAAGACAGTATTTTGCAATTCAAAACCTTTGATTCATGTCTTACCATTCCCCATAGCACTAATTTGATACTTTCATTGGATTCCTTGTCCCTGAAAATATAGGTTTAGTATATTTTAAAAAGTTTTTAGGGTAATTAGAGGCAGAAATAGAACAAAATATGTATTTTACAGTGGCCATTTTGAAAATCCAAATGGCCGCCATACAGGTATCTCTCCAAATGTAAACATTGATTTTTAGTTTCCTTATGCTATAACCTTTCCAAAAATGTATGGGTTTGCTAATCTACCATGATTTTGAACGAAATATAATTTATTGACATAGTGAACCTGACTAGTACCTGCGATCTATTTTTAAAATTTGCTCTGGATGATGGACCCAGATTGTGCATATCAAATTCCCGTCAGGAAGCGATTCATTGTTACCTGGCAACGCCGGGTACTTTTGCTGGTATATATATATTGTTACGGTGGCCGGAGCGGAATCTCGCTCCTGAACACTGAATGTGTTACAGCCCGGGGTTCGGGTTTACTACGAGGGGGTGAACCTCTGTTCCCTCCCGAACTTACCGGACCTGTGGCTGCCGCGCATGAATAACTTTGTGCTTAGCAGGTTGTGAATCAGCAACTATGAACGCCGATTGGTCTGTTGCGCGATAGCTTACCTGTGCCACATGATGGTTCCAATCGGGGAATGCACCATACCCTCCGGCGGCACACCAATTTATATGGCGAGCGAAAACCGTTGGTAACCACTGGAGTAATGGTAATGTCGTTACGGCCGATGTTAACCTGGCTGGGCGCGGGCAATGGCAGATCAATGAAGGTAAAGACTTTCACAGACAGAGAGAAAGGAAACGCTTAACAATTTGATTTATTACAGATATTTACAATGTAATTATTTCAATTTGAAAGAAAAATGGGCGAGAAGCAGGAACTTAGCTTATTCTACGCCTTATTACGATTACTACGAATAAACACCACATGGGCCCAGCACACTTTCACGGGGAAGGGGAGGGGAACGAACAAATGAACGTAGGAAACCTGATAGCACAAAGGCGACGATGCTCCAGATACCTCCCAGCACGGCAGAGTGAAGTCGATCATCAGGACTGACTTGGGCAGGTAAGGTCGTGTGCACGTGCACCAAGAGAGAGCCCAGCAGCCAGCGGAGAACAATGAACACGTGCAAAACGAGCAAGTTCAAGGCTTCTTTGTCATGACCACGTGCAGTGAGAGGGAACAGGGAGAGTCCGGCCAAGAGAGCAATCACGTGCAGAGACTGAGTGAACCCAGCAGAGAGAGACAGGCCTAGAGTCGAATAATCTTGCAGACACGTGGTGAGTGGCGAGAGACACCGGCCAGAGAGCGCGAATGCACGTGTGCTGAGTCACAAAGGCCACGCCCAAGAGAGTGCAGGAACGAGTTCAAAATCCCTTTGTTCATCCTCGTCAAGGGAGGGGGGAATCTTGGAGGTGTCCTGGCTCCCTATTGGTGGAGCCCATTACTCCGCTCCACAAGTTCCCCCCAAAAGTAACTTTCACCCTGATTGGTGGGTTTCTGAACCCGGACACCATGGTGTGCCTTGGAGCCTGGTGCAATATTCCTATCTTTCCTTTCCCCAACGCATAAAGACATAATAACCCGAAATAAGGGAAAGGCACTAAGATAAAAAGGGTCTGCTATGAAATAACTATTCTAAAGGACCTGTATGGTGGTTGCCATTACTTTTTAGTGGTTTCCCAAAACCGCTATATATATATATATATATATATATATATATATATATATATATATATATATATATATTGTTACGGAACCGGAGAGGGCTTCCCTCGTTGCCCTGCGGAGATCAACCCGCCGTTCCTTCTACTAACCACTCTCCGTTCCTGGTCGTCCCAACGCTCTCTCCCGCCCGCAGCGCCGCCAGGGTATTCGGGCCAGAAAGTCGGAATGGCCTTCCCGGGACCTGAGTGCAACGCTCGGTCGTGAGACAGGGAAGAGACGGCCGTTCGAGCTACGGTTTTAGGTTACCGAGCGGGTTTAGTAACCCGTAGTTCGAACCATTAACAAACTACACCCGATTCTAACGTTGGCCAAATCGCGCTATGCTAAATCAATGATGGAAAGGACACGACGACTGGGAAAGATGAAACGACGCAAGGGGGTACAGTTCTCAAGACCTCCGGAGGAGGGTGTAATTACAGTGGTGGAGAAAAGGGGTAGATTACAAGGCAGAGTGAGGTAAAGACACAGAAGAGATGGGCACTTAAATACAGGCTTATTTAATCCCAGACAGACCACGGACAAACGGACAAGGTAGACTCACACAGGGGTTGATGGCAGGAATGGACAGGTAGGTCGATGGCACAAGGTGCACCTTGGCTCGGGGACAGGATAAAGCACGGTCCAAAGATGCAGGGAGGTCTCACAGCGCTCGGAGGGTACGTCTTGCTTGCTCCAAGCTCAGCGCGCATCTGACGTCACCTCTCTCTCACTGCGCATGCTCAGCGGGGAGTGACACGCCCTCGGCTGGTTGGTTCCGCCCCAACTGGGGCCGGTCCGCCGCTTCCATTGGGTGTGGGGGTTACCGGGCTCCGCCCTTGACGAGGAGCCGACAGGGAGCCATGTTCTGCCCCTGTTGGGTAACCCCGTCGAGCACATGTCCAATGGCGGCTCGTTGGGAAGGCCTGGTGCCCTCCCACCACTCCTACCAACCAAGCCGGAGTGAGGACGCACACTCCCTGCGCTCGTTGTTGTTGTTGTTGTTGTTGTTGTTGTTGCTGCTGCTGAAGAGAACTGTGAGGAAGAGCTGCGGGGAGGTATTGGGAGGTCCTAAACTTCCTAACGGTGCCATACAATCACATTCTGGTGCAACGAAGGGTCAGAATTAATGGAAACGAATCCTTAACTGACATAGACTAAGAATAACTAGCAAGATGTCCTATAGTTGTCTACATGAGATGCGGTGGACCTGGATGCGACATTTTATGGGGGAAATAGGGGGAGGTCGGGTCTACAGTGTTGTTTACAGAAAATGGGACTAGGGAATGGGGGATTGGGGAGAGTTGGGAAGTATTGAGGAAATAGGGGAATATTTACAAGCGGATATGGATGGATGCAAATCCCATATCCGCAACAATATATATATATATATATATATATATATATATATATATATATATATATATATATATATATATATATTGTTGCGGATCTCCCGAAGCCCGTTCCCGTTACAAAGGGGGGATTATAAACCCCTTTTTCCCCCCTGGGTCTTCGGGTCCACGAGACCGAATCGCTACTTCCGGGCAAACGTGAAAAAGGGTATCAGGACAAATTCGCACGTACCTTTGGTACCCACGCTGCCACGAAAGCGGGGATCGAGCCTCGCATAAGCCACGCTTAATCGAGTACGCCTGAGCGGTATGCGTATCACGTGACTAGTGCTGTTACTTTTATTGGAACCCGATTTGAGCGGTTTTATTCGTACCATGCAAAGCCAATGGATGGAAGGGACAGGACGGTCAAATCAGAGGAAGAACATGATTTATTATTATTTATGTACAATGATAATGATGAAGGAAAGGGGGACACAGAGCAGAGCTTAATCAATCTAACTTATTTTCCCAGACACGGGCCCAATCACTCACACAGGGAAAAGAAGAGAAGAATGTTCGCGCGCTTCGCCGTCAGTCGCCCCGGGGCAACTCACCCGGCGTGGCTCTCTGATGTTCACGGCACGTATCCAGGCGAAGGCAGGCAGGAGGAAATCCTCACGGCACGTATGCAGGCAAAGGCAGGCGGGAAGAAATCGCGCGTCTGTGGCCCGGCACGGGTCATCCTTTCGAGCGCGCGATTAATACAGCGCAGAGCACGGTGAACGGGGGAAAGTTTGTGTACAATAGGCAATTCAATTCCTCGTTCTGCAGCACCACTCGCGTTCTCGTCTGCCTTCTACGTTCTGCGTTCTGACTCACACGCGTCCTGCTGCTGTTCTGCTTAATGGGCTCGGGGCAGGACCTTATATGGCACCTCCCCGATCTTGCCCGAATGTTCCAAGCCCCACCTCCTGCCGCAGTGGTAAGCCACAAACCTCGAGCCATGATTGGCGGCTCATTGCTTACCGGCCACTCCCCCTGCAGCTCGTCCCTTCGGCCTTGCCAGACTTGTTGAAGGCCTACCACGTGGCATTTCAGCGCCAAACCAAACCAAAGCGCCAAAAGAACACCTAAGCTCTCTGGCCTACTCAACGCAAAACTAAACACAGGAAAGGACTACGCTTACATTCACTAAGAAATAACTGAACTAAGCGAGGCTACATGTTGTGGTGCAACTAACTAAGATGGGGAATTAACCTTTATTCCAAAACCGCAACACTATCTATATATATAAAGTAGTAAAGGATGTTTGTTTGTCCTCTTATAACTCGAGAACTACTCATCGCAAAGCAAAACCAAAGGCATATTCGGAATCAGTACGTCTCAGAGAAACTACAGCACACCTTAAATGTTTTTAAAAACCTCGGGTTTTAAAATTATGACGTCATCAGCGTATGGCGTAACGTTTATTTTTCAACTTCATCCGATTGACATGGGATCAACGGCATGTGACAGAGTGAAAAATACATGCTACATTTATTTGACGACAATGACTTCCGACTTCCGGGTTCGGAATGCGGGACCAATGCCATTTGACAGGGAATAAAAAATAAATGCGACATTCAATTGACGACAATGACTTCCGACGTATGCGTGTTTGTTTGTTTGTCCTCTTATAACTCGAGAACTACTCATCGCAGAGCAAAACCAAAGGCATATTCGGAATCAGTACGTCTCAGAGAAACTAAAGCACACCTTAAATGCTTAAAAAAAACTTCGGGTTATAAAATCATGACGTCATCAGCGTATTTCGTAACGTTAATTTTTCAACTTCATCCGATTGACATGGGACCAACGGCATGTGACAGAGAGTGAAACATACATGCTATTTCTTTGACGACAATGACTTCCGACTTCCGGGTTCGGAATGCGGGACCAATGCCATTTGACAGGGAATAAAAAATAAATGCGACATTCAATTGACGATAATGACTTCCGACTTCCGCCTTCCGACTTCTGACTTCCGACTTCCACGCAGTTTCTGATCGATTTTTCTGATTCTGGATTCTCTGATTTTACATGCCGCAGTTTCTCAATGAAATTTCACTTCATGATTTTCTATTTTCTTCTTTTTCATGAGGATTTTCGATTTTCTGCTTTTAGATGACCCAGGCCTAATTCCACGCAGTTTCTGATCAAAATCTCCGAAATGCCCCGAAAAAGGAAGAGCTGCATTGGTCCGAAGACATCTTCAGCTAAGCGAAAACAGACTGAGAGACAACAGGAGACCGAAGAGGAGCGAACAACCAGGCTCTATGAACAGGCTCATTGGCAACAACAACTGCGAGTAAATGAGACACAAGATGAGCGATCGACCAGGCTCAATGAACAGGCTCATTGGGAACAACAACTGCGAGTAAATGAGACACAAGATGAGCGATCGACCAGGCTCAATGAACAGGCTCATCGGCAACAACAACAGCAACTGATGTACTTACTTTTTCCACATGTGAAATTTGCATTTATGTTTATTTAAATTATACAATGGACTACAAAATGTAAATGTTTCATGATATTTGTTATATTGAAGCACGATGCTGCGCACGCTAATGCTTACGCAAGGAGCAAGCGGACAACGCGGTTCATAAAAGAGTCTTTATTGAAAGTACTCAAACTGCAGCACTAAACTGCTCAGGGCTGCGTGCCCCGTGTATATCGTGAGGCCACGCCTCTCTCCCTGGCGTGGCCCATCCCCACTTGGTGTGCGGGGTGATGTCACCACGTCAGTGCTTTCGTGTCCGCCACAATATTATATCGCCTTTATCTCTCAATATTGTTGAAATGAAGATCAAATAGCTGTATGTTGAAATATGTTGAAAAAGTCAAAACTTTACATGGGGTGTACTTACTTTTTCACATGACTGTATATTGTGGGAATGTGGGTACATCGTTTATTGAACCTTTTTGAACACCCTACATAACAGATTATCAGGAACACATCTACTAAATTTAGCACTTTCTGGCTTATCTATTTCCAGCCTACATCCTCCAAACAAAACCTTTAGATAAGTGGTATACCTCATCCGTTCACTCAGCATTCCAACCTAGCTATATATAAATGGACTGTTTTCTTTCCTGGCATTGATGTCTAACATTCCCTGAAGCTTACCTTTTTATTTGGAGTCTTTTAATCACATGCTCATGAAGTGGTCCATTTTGTTGATGGAGATTACTATCAGAAGGGCTTGCTTTTGTACTTCAGCTCTACCGGCTCACCTTTCACCACTCTTATGCATGGGCACACGTGTAGGTGTGCTTCACCAAATGTCCTTTTATAACAATGTTGTATGGCTCATGGTGAAGCTTGTACGTACATCGCATGCAGGACAAAGAAGACATGAGGAGATGTTTTTGTAGTTTTATGTGAATTACAAGGATATTGATGGAAATGGAAAAAGATTGAGCTGTGGGTTGAGGTGGGAACACCAAACGGGCCGGTCCATGTTTTTGAATGTAATTTGGAAGGGTACCAAAGGTGATTGCATAATTATCATAACCAGTGTATGTAGACAAACCCCAAAGTCAGCCTGATATAAAATTATATTTCTTGAATCTGTTGTTATGGTTCGGGTGGTGTCCTAGCAGTTAAAAAAAACTTGGCTGTATCAAAGTTGTCAGCTCGCGACAATCAATTTCCCTTCACTTCCTTTCATGGTGTCAAAACCCCTCTGTGTCAGTATCCTCGACCACATCTCCTACAATCGTGCGTCCTTCCAACCCCACCCCTTCTATGTTTCCCACTGTTCAGCATTGTTCCACTTCATGTCTCTTCTTTCTGCATCCCTCCCTTACCCTACCCACTCAAAGCTTCCCACTCACCATGTCCTCTTTAAGCTTCCCCCTCTTCTCGCACCTTCTCAGCTTCAACGCTAGCCGACCTCTCTCAGCTTCAGCCTCATCACGCCCCCTCTTAACTTCATCTTCATTCCACATGCTCCCAGCTTCAGCCTCATCCTAGCTCTGCTTAGCTTCAGCCTCATCCTGCCTCCTCTCACCCCTCCTCCCCCAATCTCACACCTTTCCAGCCTTCCCCACATCTTGCAACCTCCCAGCCTATCTTGTCCCACACCCTCTCAGATTCTTCCCAGATCCCCTCCCCATCCAGTCCCTTTTTGAAGCTCCTTTCCCCTTTCCTGCACCCTTCCAAAAATGCCACCTCCCCTGTCCCGGCCTGTGTGCACATCAAACATCCAAGGCTTCCACTCCAACCTGATATCTCTCAATCCAGGCCGCTGCCAATAAACCAGACATCATCTGTTTAACAGAACTCTTCCTCACACAGAACGTCCCTCACTCCTTAGTGTTTCTCTCTGGCTATTGTCTCCCCCAATTTGATAGGCCTGAACCACGACCCAGCGGTGGAGTTTCATATTGCATCAATAACTCAATTTCTCACTGCTGGTCTCCTATATCTACTGCCCCTGATGTTAACTCAGCCTGGTAGTTCTTCCACAGAAACCTTCTCTCTCTCAGTCTCATGCACAGATGAATCCCATCCCATCTTCAATTAACCTACCCTTATTCCCACCCGTGGTACACTGAATCCTGTGATGAGGCAGTTGCTCTGAACCAACTTGCCTTCTCTTCCTGTAAGGCTAATCCGACCGAAGGAAATCTCAGTGCATTTCAAAAAGCCCGTGCTTTTTTGACTTTTTGTCCAAAGTTTCCACTCTCAGTGTTGTGACTGAACAAGTGTGTCCACTCTCAGGAGAGCCAGAAAACAACACCTGTCCGATAGGGTGATCCAAAAAACGAAATTATGAATTTTAATCTTGGCTGGAGTCACCCCTGTTAGGTATCGCCCAATAACAATTTGTGCCAAATTTGAGCTTATTTCGGTAACATTTATAGGTGGCGCCATAAGTTGACTTTTTAATGAACTGAACCATTTGTTGAAAATGTTGTACCTTGTGAAATAGCCACACTTCCTGTACAGTTTAGCTTTGTCTGAAGAAAAGCGGCCGATAACTTGTGATACAATTCTAAAACACTGACAACAACCCCGTGAACAATGCTTGTCATCCAAATTTGATGAAAAAAATACATTGTATAAAAAACCACAATCTGGCTCGACCTCTAAATTAGCTCCGATGTTGTTGTTTTTCGGGTTGTAGAGTCATCTGATGTAGTGGAACAATGGCGCATACAGACAACCGAGGAATTTTGATTTAAAAAAAAAAATTTCACCATGTGAATCTGGACCACCCCACTGTACAACCTCAATAATGAACTTTCAAACTTGTTTCCCTCCTCTAAAACCTGGTAGTACCTTGTTCAGTCTGCCTCTGGTGTATGCTTCCCTTCAATCCCTTCCCCCACTTCAAATGGCACCACAGCTGACTCCGCTTGTGAGAAGGCCAAATGCCTCCATTCTGTTTGCTTCCAGATATTGTGTCCCCAACCCCTTCCTCTGTGTGCCCACCATACTCAGGCACACACAACTGCTCCTGGATGTATGTCTCTTTTGCACCTGTGAAAATGGAGATGTTTCTGGCAAACCTTGACTAACAGCCAACATCACCGCAAAATATTAAAAGGTGCAAAAACCAATCCCTTTAACTACAGATCAATTAGCTTACTTCCAATCATCAGTAAAGTCATGGAATTCATCATCTCACCCGACATTAAATCCTTCCTTTTCTCCAACAACCTCTCAGATCATCAATTTGGTTTCAGACCAGGTCACTCCACCTTGGACATGCTGCTTCTACTCCCAACAATGGATGGAGGGGAGGCCCTCAATGTTAGACATGATAATAGTGCCATCTCTCTGGACATATCTCTAGCTTTCAATAGTCTGGCATCCTGCCTTGCTCTCCAAACTCTGCCTATGGCATCCAAGGCCGACTCCACACATGACTTACTGACTTCCTCTACTCCCATTCCCTCTCTTTAGACTTCCTCTCTCTCCAAAAGGACCGTCTGCAAACCTCCCATCTATTTTATTAACAATCCGCCTGAAGAGGTTGAGTCACTCAAACGTCTGGGTCTCACTCTCAGCGATGATCTTTCTTGGTCAAACCTGTAGGCCACTATTTGTGATTTAGGCCAACCTCTCATCTGTATTTCGTCCAAATCCGTCCACAACGTTTTAAGATGTCCTCTTCACAGACAAACAGACAGACAGACAGGGGTTAAAACAACCTCCATCCACCTTCGGTTGTGGAGATGATGATGATGATTATGATTCTTCATCACCTGCATAATGAGCCTGCTAATATATTTTGAGCATCCTCATGATGATAAAGTTCATTATCTTTAGAAATTAATGGGACAGGTGTGCACTTGCAAAGAAAAAATGTATTTGTACAAAAACAAACAAACAATAAAGCAAGTAGAGTACAAATAATTACGCATTTATTAAAATCTTCTTGGATCGTTTCGCTCAGATAAATGTTATTCCAGTGATCCAAGGGTTTTGGCTTCAAATCCTGATCTATCCAATCCAATGTGGAGGAAAGACATTGATCATCACCCGAGCATAACATAATGTTAGTGCAGATTATGTTAACCCATGATGCAGACATCTTGGCAGTTGCATTCTTGTTTTCTTGATCATCAGTGAAGAGTCAAGAGCATTAATAAACTCTTTTTACTCTTTCTTTGTTATTGACTCATTCAAGTCATTAATATCTTGGAGGACATCTCTAAGGCAAGTCACAGCCTGGGCCTTTACTCAAACATTTTCTCCCAGATTTTGATTGCTTGGAGCTGGGATTCTCCACCATTCTTTGTGTTGTGCATCTTCTCGTTTTCAGAATTTTTTTTTTGTCGTTAATGTTGTCGAGCCCATAATTGACTTTCAAAATGTTCCGTAAATTCGGCTGTCAGAATTTTTTTTTATACAGAGGTTTAGGCTCATTGAAGGGCCAAACGACAAAGACCAACAGTTTTACAGATGGACAGAAAGGACAAAAGGGGAACAGACAGACAAATAACCTATGGATACGAGGCAAACAAGAACGGTACTTGGGAAAGGGCATACCTCCCTCCACCAGGCTGAACAGCTTACGCTTTGTATCCCACTGATAGGCCTAATCTGGATTCAGATCTGAACCAAATTCGAATCGGCTTGTTGCAGACCTAACCTAACCAAGTTGCAGACCTAGGTATCACCTAACCAACTCATCCACCAAGTTTTGACGTAATCCGTCCATAACCTTTTTGAATATCATGCTATATATCGTTTTTGGCCCAATCACTCAATAGTGAAGAATCACTTGGAAAATTCAAAAATTCTTATATCCGGATCCGTATTCGAATCTTCACCAAAATCTAATAATTTCATCATAGATACGTACCCAACCACTACACCAAATATCGTCCGAATCGTCCACAACTTTTTGAGATATAGTGCCACATATCGGTTTTATGTCACTCAATGGTGAAGAATCACCTTTAAAAATTGAAAATTCTTCTATCTGGATGTGGATACCAATCTTCACCAAAATTTAATAATTTCGTCATAGATACATACCCATACTCTCCACCAAATATCGTCCGAATCTGTCCACAACTTTTTGAGATGTCCAGTTCACAGACAGACAAACAGACAGGGGTGAAAACATATAAGCTTCGCCCACCTTCGGTGGCAGAGGTAAACCAGTTATTGAGTGGCAGGAATGGAAGAGGAAGAATGAATGAATGAGTCAGGGGTCAATAAGAACATAAGAGATCGGAGGTATGTAGGGGGAAACCCCTAATATGAACATGGATGGAATGCTTGAAAGACTGGAGGGAAGAACATGAGGCAATGAACTTGAGCAATGTTTACCTGTACCTGTTGCTCCAACAAACCTGCTTGCACATGTCAACGGTCTAGGATACCGGTTTGTTGATCCACAATATGAAATTCCATCCATTGACATCATGCTGAAATGGTTTCGTGAATTTCTCTTCTGTGGTCTCCATGGAATGTAATTCTCAATGAACTCCTCCTGCCACTGGGTTTCCTTCCCTTTTCAGGTGATTTTCAATGGTCTTACCCAATAATGGTCTGCGTTGGTATTGCACCTGAGGGCTTTCCATTTCATGACAACATTCCCCACATTTGATTTATGTATACATGGGTTGAACAATCTAAATCCATCCGATGGAGGTGTCCTCAGGTGGACTGTTGATTACCATTTTTCGTTGGGATTCCTCTAACTGCTCCCTTCTTCCACATGATGCTCTGAGACTGAACAATGATAATGTCCCCTGGTTATTTATGCTGTGCCTGTTGATGATGGTGTTGCAGAAATCAAACGCATGTGGAGGTGTTTAGCATGAGTGGAAAACATTGCCCTTTAAATGACCTTTGATATGAGTCGATTTGCGAATACAACTTGTCGATTCGTGGCTGCACATTTCCTCTCACCAAGATTAGAGATGCACAGCATTTTTAACGTTCCATTAATAGGTGAAGGTACTAATAACACTGTGGGAGTGGAAGGAGGCATTTGGGAAGTATCGGCTGAAAATGAGCATGGATAAGACTGGAGGTGATGTGGGTCGAGCAGCAGAGAAAATAATGAAATATCTGGGGGGACAGTGGCATGGTAAGTCAGAGGCAGAGATGCGGAGGAGGATTCAGGTGGGTGCGAATGTGTCGAGAATGGTGTAATGGCAGACAGAAAGATTTCAAGGTGATTGAAAGGGAAGGTTCTGATGTCTTGTGTAAGGCCGGCCTACCTTTACGGTCTTGAAACAACAGCACTGACAGAAAGTCAACAACAGAGGATGCAGGTTTGCGATAACAACTGGGTCAGGAGGATTGCGGTAGTGAAGAGGGTGGATAGAAGGAGGATGGATAACCTGAGGGAGGAGATTAGTGTGCAGATGAGATTGACTCAGAAATTGGTGAAATGCCGGCTGAGATGGGCTGGACATTTGGTGCGGATAGGGGAAGAGAGAATGGCAAAGAGAGCGGATAGGTTGAGAGAGCAAGGTAGAAGGAAAAGAGGTAGACCACAGTTGAGATGGGAGGATTGTGTGAGTTGGGATATCAGTAAGGTGCGGATGGTTTGAAAGTGGAGAGAGTTGGTATGTGATCACCTTTATTTAAATTCCCCTTGTGGCCACCACGCAGAAAAGAGTTGGACCCGAGGTATTCATAGACTAGGGAAGGTTGATTTGGTTTTCTGAATCCCTTCGGTCGCTATTTGTTTTGGCGAGAAGATGTGCACGAGCTAAATATGAACTTGACTTTGCTAAAATACAAAAAATGAAGATAATTATCACATGACAAATCAACAACAACAAAAAAAGGTTTCAACAAGTGCAGTCAACACAAGGAAGTCACAACAAAGGGGTAACTCAACGACATGAAGCCAAAAAGATTGACCCAGGTGTGTGTGTGTATGTGTGTGTGTGTGTGTGTGTGTGTGTGTGTGTGTGTGTGTGTGTGTGTGTGTGTGTGTGTGTGTGTCTGTGTGTGTCTGTGTGTGTATGTGTGTGTATGTGTGTGTATGTGTGTGTGTAACATTCCTTCTTTTGAGGCCTTTCAGTTAAGGCTATGCTGTAATCATGGTTCATATAATGCAAATTATTATTATTATTTATTGTTACAGTGATATAAAATTAATATGTATTTATAATCACCAGCCTAGCCAAATAAATGTACTGTAATAATTGGAATTTCTCCCAAAGCCTAACATATACTGTTCCATGCTTACCATTGTGACAACCAGCTTAGTATCTGTAGGCGATTGTAAAAGAGAAAAATATAGAAATACCTCCGAGATAGATCGACTCTATTATATCACCCACATCATACACCTTCAACATATTCTTTTAGTTAAGGCTCAGAAAGCGTGTTTTACCCGTCTTCCATGAAGCAGCAGGCCTGGCGTGACGTTTGACTAGCTGGACTTTGGAATTCGTTCAGGATGCCGGCGATAACTCTTCATCTAAAGGTACTGTGGAATATTTTACATCCATCAGCAGTCGATGCCAGTAGACGGGCCCCAACTTATCGTTAAATGCAACTACACATGAATCGCCTTACATTACCAGTGTATAAAATAAAAAAAGCAAGTGCACCACCTCAAAGTTATCCTACCATCCTGTGAATGGTGCGCTCTGCATGCTCTTTACAAATCTTCTTCTTCATGGAGGTCTAAAAGCGAATACAACTTCAAATGCAAACAACTAGTTTTGGTGCAGTTTTGTGAGCAGCACAGGCGTGTCAGAAAAATATGATGTGATGCTCTCTTAATCTTCCCATTCATCGTCGTCATCTTCATCATCATCACTATCATCTTCACCTAAACAAAAAAGCTCAAGTTAGTCAATTCAAAAGCATCTCATTCATTCTAACTGCAAAGGGTACGAAAATACCAATGTCTGTATGTCTGTCCAAACCAGAAATATGGAAACGCTCCTCGGAGAGAAAAATTATGAAGTAAAAGTTGCCTCAAATTAATCCAAACCTACGGGAAAATTATAAATCTTTCAATCGGGCCAAAAGTTGAACTCGGGCGGTGTATAGGCAACAGACCGCTGCCTTAATCCCTCCCAAAATTTTTTCTTTGCTCTTAAAAAATCTTAACAAACACATAACCTTCCATTTTCAGCTTTCAACGAGTGCAAGAATAAAAGGCTCCCTTTTTTACACCGTGGTATTTTTACCATGTGCTTCTGCTTATAGTTCGCTTATTGGTATTCCTTGCACCAAAGGTGGACGGAGGTTATGTGTTCACCCCTGTCTGTCTGCCTGTTTATTACTTGCAAAATCGAAGATTTTTCAAGTATATTGGTCGGTTGTGTTTGTGATTCTGTCTGTCTGTCTGTTTGTTTGTTTGCTTGTTTGTTTGTCACCGGCCTACAGGTCACAATTTTCAACCGATCTTCACCAAACTTCACCAAGTGGTAGAGTTGGTCAAAAGCAAGAAGCCTATTGTTTTTGGGGTCAATAGGTCAAAAGGTCAACATAGGCCAAAGGTCACCAAATTTGCTAAATTTCTAAAATCCCCAATTTTCATCCGATTGACTTGAAATTTGAAGACCACTTGCATATCTGGTCACCGAATTCAACCACCAAGTATTTTTGAGGTCAACATAGGCCAAATGGTCAACATAGGCCAAATTTCTAAAATCCTCAATTTTCATCCAATTGACTTGAAATTTGAAGAGGACTTGCATATCTGGTCACTGAATTCAACCACAAATTATATTTTAGGTGAACATAGGCCAAAAGGTCAACATAGGCCAATAGGTCAACATAGGCCAAATTTCTAAAATCCTCAATTTTCATCCAATTGACTTGAAATTTGAGGAGGACTTGCATATCTGGTCACTGAATTCAACCACCAATTATATTTGAGGTCAACATAGGCCAAAAGGTCAACATAGGCCAAATTTCTAAAATCCTCAATTTTCATCCAATTGATTTGAAATTTGAAGAGGACTTGCATATCTGGTCACTGAATTCAACCACCAAGTATTTTTGAGGTCAACATAGGCCAAATTTCTAAAATCCTCAATTTTCATCTAATTGACTTGAAATTTGAAGAGGACTTGCATATCTGGTCACTGAATTCAACCACCAAGTATTCTTGAGGTCAACATAGGCCAAATGGCCAACATAGGCCAAATGGTCAACATAGGCCAAATTTCTAAAATCCTCAATTTTCATCCGATTGACTTGAAATTTGAAGAGGACTTGCATATCTCGTCACTGAATTCAACCACCAAGTATATTTGAGGTCAACATCGGCCAAAAGGTCAACATAGGCCACATTTCTAAAATCCAAATTTTCATCTAATTGATGTGAAATTTGAAGAGGACTTGCATATCTGGTTACTGAATTCAACCACCAAGTATTTTTGAGGTCACCATAGGCCAAAAGGTCAACATAGGCCATCATGTATCATTGGAAAACTTTTGGGGGAGGGCGGATTTTGCAAGTATCGTGCTACGCATGACGTCCTCTTGTTTGTTTGTTTGTCCGTTTGTGAACAAGATATCTCAAAAAGTTGTGGACGGATTCAGACGAAATTTGGCACAGATGTAACGCATGTCACAAGGACGAAATGATTAGATTTTGGTGAAGATCCGGATCCGGCTACTAGAATTTTAAAAGTGATTCTTCACCATTGGGACATAGAGCCAAAAACGACACATAGCAGGATATCTGAAAAAATTATGGATCGATTCGGACGAAACTTGTTGGACAGGTTGTGTATGTGACAAGGAAGAAACGATTCAGTTTTGGTGAAGATATGGATCCAGCTTGTAGAATTTTTAAAATTATTCTTCACCATTGAGTGATATGGCCAACCAGGCCGAGGTTTGCTCTCTACTGAGTGCCGTTCTCGTAATTTTAATATCATGGAGCTAATGCATATTTGGCTATATATACACTGGCGCTGCCCCGGGGGGAGGTTCAGGGCGCTGCCTGGCTGGGTGAGCTTTTCCCAGCAGTGGTTTCGGCCATGACAGTAACAAAAAAACGCACAAAAAACAATGAAACAAAATTGTTTGGAAGATTTCAATTTTTTCCACCTACAATATGTACCAGAACCCCTACGCTGTCACTTTTTCCCGTGTGCCTTGTGGGGGTGAAGGGGGGAGGGAGTGTTGTACCCATGACCTGATCCTGGGTACCCCCAGCATGTCTGCAGAATTTAGTGCAGATTGACGCAGCGGTTTTTTTCTACGATTTCCAGACGTGCTCACAGTACATACAGAGCATTTCCTTGTGGGAGCGGGGGAGGGGGGATTTTTGGTGACCATGATTCGAACCTGAGTACCCCCAGCACTTGTGTAACATCAGTTGAAGGCTGGCCCAGTCGTTTTTACCCTGCGCTCGCGAAGCGAAAATCGGGGTTAAGCATTCCGTTACATACGTACGTGTGCCGTGCATATGCCGTACGTGTGCCGTACGTGTCTGCATTAAAAAAAATCATTTTCTCGGCAACTTTTGGTCCGATTGACATGAAATTTTCACCAATGGAGGGCCTCCTCCTGTTGAATATTTTAATGGATATTATGACGTCATAGGTCACGTGGTACAGGGGCCATCTTGGAAAAACGTTACATCTTCATATCTCCGAAATCATTCAATGGAAAAAATGGAAACATGGTTCATTGTCAAGTACTCACCATGAGGAATAAGATATGTTGATGATGATGTCATCGGTGCCTTAATTATGACGTCATAATTCGACAAGTACAACGCTTGATCTGATCAGTATGAAAAAAAAAATTCCTCTGCAACTGTTAGTCCAATTGGCACGAAATTTTCAGAATATGAGCAGCTCCTCCTGTGGAATTTTAAAAATGATATTTATGACGTCATAGGTTCACGTGGTACAGGCGCCATCTTGGAAAAATCGAAAAAAGTTGCACCTCTATAAGTAGTGTATGTATGTTGCTTCTGGGACACTCTCATTTTCCCATTGACTTACATGTTAATTTTTCCCCTCCCTCATTGCCCCTAAACACCTCTATTTCTCTCACCCTGTTCTTTACGAACCTTCTAACCTTTTGACATGTTATCCTTATTCATTAGACCACTTAAACAATGGTCCTTCTGTGTGAACCTGTGATCCTTCTGACCTTATGGACCTTTTAACCTTTTACTCTTAATATCATCTGGTGAATCATCTTTGGCCCACTCAAACAACGACCCTACAAATATTTGTTTATGCGTGGGAAATAATTTAATTATCTTGCCACTCCCTTCACCATCTAATATATTAACAAAAAAGATGTTTGAGTTTGGTTCTTTATTAATATATTTTAACTGAGCTAAGATAAAATGGTAAACCTCCCTCAATGTTCTTGTTTGAGCGCCTCCAGTGCCACACACTTTTTGGTAGGCTCTGCCCACCTTTTGTTAAGCTCCGTCCACTTTTTGGTAAACCCCGCCCACTTTTTGGTAAACCACGCCCACTTTTTTACTAAGCCCGCCCATTTTTGTTAAGCCACGCCCGCTTTTTCTAAGCTCCGCCCACTTTTGCTAAGTCGCACTCACTTTATAAACTCTTCAGCATTGTATCATTTCCAGGTAATACATTACATCATTTTCAGGGAATTTCCATCACAGCATTTCCAGTTAAGACACGCCCAGGTTTGCCCAGGGAATTTCCACAGGAAATGACCCACACCCAGCCCTTCTTATAAAAGGCACCGACCACACAGGCTTTTTCAAACACGCTTTCTGCTTCACTTGAGAATGGACTACTATGCCGAAATGGAATGGGATAACTTTGCTATTCCTTGGAGTCCTACTACCTGTGTAGAACTCAACCTTCAGATTGATGAACTGGACTCGAACCTCTTATCAATGGAGGTAAGTTTGTTTATTTATTTATTTATTTATTTAATTTTTTTTTTTTTTTTTTTTTTTTTTAGATGAGACTCATGTAAGAGTTAACAAAGTTTATTTTAATATTCATAGAGCTTGATTTATACAAATAAAAATATTGTATTAAATTAATACATTGTTATTTTCTTTCACAGGAAATTGTATCTGAGATACGAAATGAAAATTCTGCTTTTAACACAACTTGGGATGAAGTTATTTTTTTGTTTGAAGACATTTTGAACAACCAAGACCCCCAGAACGAGTTCTACCTTGATGACCCAGCCAAAGAGTTATACCTTGGAGATCCACAAAATCCTGAAAAAGAGTTTTACCATGATGATACTTGTTGTGAGTTATCAAAACAAAACCCACTGAACAAGTTCTACCTTGATGAGCCAGAATACAAGTCATACATTGGAGACCCACAAATTTCTGAAAATTGGGAAAGGGGAGTTCTCCCTGATGGTCCGTAGTTATACTATGTGAGACACATCATAGAAACCCTAAAAAATTGTGAAATGGGAATTCTCCCTGATGGTCCGCAGTTATACTATGTGAGACACATCATAGAAACCCTAAAAAATTGTGAAAGGGAAGTTTTCCCTGATGGTCCGCAGTTATACTATGTGAGACTTATCATGGAAACCCCCAATATTTCTGAAAATTGTGGTTCTACCTTGGGGACTTGGAAAGATGGTTATATTTTTGGAGACTCGGAATGGGGGTTTTGTTTTGATGACTCGGAATGTGATACCTATCTTGGAGGCTCAACAGGAATGTGGTTATACCTTGGGAACTTGGAAAGTTGGTTTTATTTTGGAGACTCTACCTGTGGGGTCCATCTTGGAGACTCTTTGGATTCTAAAGCAATGAACAATGTTCTTTGTTTAATGACGCTTGATTTAAGCAATATCAAGAAAGTTCGAGGAAGAAAATGCTGGAAAATTCTTTCTTCCCATTTCTACTTCTTCAAACTTGAAAGCCTTGAAAGACAGAATTGGCAGAAGAGGAAAAAAAAAAAAAATGAAATACATATTTTTAAAAAAGAAGAAAAAAAAGATTATGTTAGGGTTTGGGTGGGATTTTGAATGTGAGGGTTAGGGATGGGGTTGGGTTAGGGTTGGGATTTTGAATGTGAGGGTTAGGGTTGGGGTTGGGTTAGGGATGGGGTTGGGTTAGGGTTGGGATTTTGAATGTGAGGGTTTTTTTTTTTTTTTTTTTTTTTTTTAGTATACAAGATCGAGGCTCGTGAAAGAGCAAACATTAATCACACAAAAAGACAAACCGACACACAAAACACAAAAAACAAGGGGAGCGGCAGACAAGATGGGGAGAGAGGGGGGAGGACACAAAAGAGAGGGGGAAGAAGGGGAAGGACACAAACACAACATTTGAGAGCAGGGACATCGGGAGGACTTGGGGGGAGGTGGGAGAGGATTAAAACATATGAACACTGCAAGGACTCTGGGGTGAATTACCGGGGGTAGAAAAGATCAAGGTTTTCGATGGGGGAAGATAAGAGATGGTGGTGAACAGCTGTTTTAAAGACCTGGAGGGAGGAGTGGGATTGAGGGAGTGGGGGAGTTTGTTCCAGAGGCGGGAGAAAAGGGGAATGAAAGAGTGAAGGTGAGCAGAGAGCCTAGACTTTGGCAGTTTAACCATAAGAGGGTTGCAGGCAGATCTTGTGCGACCTGAAGGAATATTGGGGGGACAGAGCACAGAGAGAGCTGGGGGAGCAAGGCCGGAGAGGAGTCGGTAGAAGACAGAAAGACCACCAACCTGCCTGCGGTGAGTGAGTGAAAGGCCCTCGGCATTAACTACATCGCAGGAGATTCCAATGATTCTGAAAGCTTTGGCCTCAACAGCGTGAAGCCGAGCAAGGTGTGAGGCAGGAGCACCAGCCCAGAGGGGGGAACAGTATTCCATTGAGCTGCGGATGAAAGCCTTGTATGTGGTGAGGAGCTCAGGTGTGCCAAGGAAGGACTTCGCACGACGGAGGATGCCCAGTCGGCGACTGGCTTTGGAGGCCAGCTTGGAAATGTGGTTTTCCCAAGAAAGATCATGGCAGATAGTGAGACCCAAAAGCTTGAGCGACAGAACTTCTTGGAGAGGATTGTTGAGAAAGTAGATGGGAGGGTTGTCCAGTCGGTCCTTTTGGAGAGACATTGTAAGAGTGTGAGATTTGTCAGGATTGAAAGACATGTTCCACTTGTTTGACCAGTCTGTGATTTTGTCCAGGTCTGCAGAGAGTGAGGAGGCTGCAGACTGCCGATCTGAGGGATGGGGAATGGAGCGACAGAGAGTAGAGTCGTCAGCAAAGAGATAGAGAGGATTTTCAAGAGAGTCAGAGAGATCATTGATGAAGACCAGAAAAAGCACAGGGCCCAGAACACTACCTTGGGGAACTCCAGCCTGAACAGGAAGAGGAGATGAGAGAAACCCATTCAGGGCCACACGTTGACTACGACCAGAGAGGAAGTCCGCCAGCCATGCGTGGAGATTTCCATGGATACCAAAGGAGGAGAGTTTGGAGAGCAGAGCAGGGTGCCAGACCGTATCGAAGGCACGTGAAATGTCAAGGGAGACAGCTCTAATTTCCTGTTTGGCGTTGAGGACCTCCATCCATTGTTGAGAAAGCAGAAGCAGCATGTCCAGAGTAGAGTGACCAGGTCTGAAACCAAATTGATGATCAGAGATCAAGCCATTGGAGAAGAGGAAAGATTTAATATCTGAAGCAATGATGGATTCCATGACTTTGCTGATAATTGGGAGAAGGCTGATTGGTCTGTAGTTGCTGGGATCTGTTTTTGCACCTTTTTTGTGCAAAGCGGTGATGTTGGCTGATTTCCAAGCAGATGGCAGATGACCTTGAGCAAAAGAGAGGGTGAAGAGAACAGAAAGAGGGAGTGAAAGAGCAGAAGAACATGATTTTAGGACCCGTGGGCTGATGCCGTCAGGACCCGTTGCAGAATCAGAGTCGAGGGTTGACAGAAACTTTTCCACCTTGTCAGGAGGAAAGGACACAGAGTCCAGGAGCAGCTGGGTACGACTGGGTACGGTGGGTACAGAGAGGGATGGGTTTGGGACACAAGATTTAGAGGCAAACACAGAGTTGAGGCATTCAGCTTTTTCACGTGCGGAGTCAGCCGTTAAGCCGTTTGAGGGGAGGGAGGGGATGGAGGGGGAACAAACACCAGAAACAGATTTGACCAGACGCCACCATGATTTGGAAGAGGGAGACAGATAAGAGAGTTCGGTCTTGAGAATGGTGAGATATTGTTTCCTGGCTCTCCTGAGGGTGGACACACACTTGTTTCGGGCTTTGTGAAAGGAAATGAGATTTCCTTCCGTTGGATTTGCTTTCCAGGAGACGAAAGCAAGTTGTTTCAGGGCAACAGCCTCACCACAAGATTCCGTGTACCATGGACGGGAGGAAGGGTATGACAACTGAAGACGAGATGGTATAAATCTGTGCATGAGAGAGAGCAATTTACTTTGAAAGAATTCCCAGGATGAGTTGATGTCAGAGGCGGTAGAGATGGGAGACCAGTCCAGATGATTGATGGCTGCTTGAAGACCGTGCCAGTTGGCCTGAGTGAAATGCCAGACTCGTCGACGCTGAGGAGGCTCTCTGAGAATGGTCAGAGAGATGTCCACTTTGACAAGCACATGATCAGATGAGCCGATTGGAGCAGAAGAAGAGCAGCAGACATTTTCAGGGAAGTTTGTCATAACCAAATCCAGAAGAGAAGATGCTCCGTTGACTGAGATCCGGGTCGGGAAATTGACAGATTGTGTCAGTCCCAGTGAGTCGCAGAAGTCCTTTGCTGAAGAGCCATGGCTGGTGAGAGAGGTACCCACACCCAGCCAACTGGCATGGTGACAATTGAAATCACCACATATGAGGAAGAGAGAGTTGGGATGGGTAGATAGAAGTTGGTCCATATTATCAGACAGTGAGATGTAGATGGAGTCATCGCTGATTGGTGGACGGTACAACACACATATGAACAAAAGGTGGGAGCGAAGGGGAAGCCGTAGCCAAAGGTATTCCTGGGGGTGAGGTGGAGAGAGGGCAGTGGAGGGCGAGTGAGGAAGAGAGTTTTTTATAAAGATAGCAACCCCACCTCCAGGACGAGGCTCAGGTCTATCATACCGGAGGAGGGAGTAACCTGGGAGAGATACCAAGGCATCAGAGACATCATGAAGGAGGAAAGTTTCTGTTAAGCAGATCACATCTGGTTTGTCAGAAGCAACCTGTATGGAGAGGTCAGTCAAGTTTGAGCGAAGGCCCCGGATGTTTGAGGTCCATACCGTTAATGAAGAGGAAGGGGGAGCATCGGGTCCAGAACAGGGGGGGGGGGGGGAGGGGTAGGGTAAGATGTGGAAGAGGAGGAAGAGGTAGGGAGAGCTGTTGAAGGTGTGTCAGAGATTTCAGAATAGCTTGGAGAAAGGTAAGAATGGGGCAGACAAAAGGTTTGATGGAGATTGGGTGAGGCACAGTGATGTGTTATTTGAGGAGGGGGAAGAGCAAGGCAGGAGGTTTGGGGAGATGAAGGTGAAAGTTGGAAGGAGGAAGAAGCAGGGAGGATGCTTTGAGGAGGAGGGGTGAGAGGGGAGTCTAGGAGGAGAGGAGCGAGGGAGAGTCTCGGAGGGGAGGGGTGTGGGGTGAGTTTAGGAGGGAGGGGAGGGAAGGGGCAAGGGGGGAGATTTGAAAGGGATGGGTGATGGGGAGGATTTGGAGGGGAGGGGTGAGATTGGATTTTGAAAAGTGTACGATTCATGGGAAACGAACATTTTTTGCAAAATGAGTTTGAGACCTTCGAGTCAAAAATACGTTTGAGGACACTGGAGGAGGGATGGAGTTCTGGATAGTTTATGGAATGTATAAAGGAGGAACTGTAAGAGATGGTATTATATATATTTTTTGGAATGAATAGATTTGGTGAGCAAGACGAAAGCATCCTTTTGTAGGAAAAGAAGAAAAGGGTGTTATAATATATGAGAGAAAATAGTTGTTCAGGGGAGAGATTATACATTTCTAACCGCGTGATCGCGAACGAAGAACGAACGAACAAAAAGAACAACAAATAAACGAATAAGACCTGGGAAGGAAATATTTTTTGGGTTTTTTTTTTTTTTTTTGTGAGTACAGATATTGAACAAGGAGGTACGGGGTGAACGACTGGTACGAAACAGAGAACGAAAATAATTTCAGCGCATTCGACGAATCGCTGAGAGAAAAACAAACCACAAGGTCTGAGACGGTACGGTAGTCTAAGCCTACGAGTACTAGGCCGCAGAATACTCGATACCATTAACCGACGATTGTGTATACATGAACGAAAAATTAGCACCGAAAATTTTCCAAAAGATACGCTGTAGGTACATACACCGAAAGATAGATACAGTCTCGACAAAACACAATTGAGAAATATCACTTAGCTTCGAAAGCGTGAGCGCATGGAGCAGCTTCGAAAAGACGTGACCTCGCCGTGATCTCCAAGGGTTGGGGTTGGGTTAGGGATGGGATTGGGTTAGGGTTGGGATTTTGAATGTGAGGGTTAGGGATGGGTTGGGGTTGGGTTAGGGATGGGGTTGGGTTAGGGATGGGGTTGGGTTAGGGATGGGGTTGGGTTAGGGATGGGGTTGGGTTAGGGATGGGGTTGGGTTAGGGATGGGGTTGGGTTAGGGATGGGTTGGGTTAGGGATGGGGTTGGGTTAGGGATGGGGTTGGGTTTGGGATGGGGTTGGGTTAGGGATGGGTTTGGGTTAGGGATGGGGTTGGGTTAGGGATGGGGTTGGGTTAGGGTTTGTATATTATTATGACTCACTCACACATACACAAAAGTTAAGCCCCAACTGGAAAGTTGAGGGATTCTGTGTTTGGGGTTCACAGATTTAAAAACGTATCCCCATTATACACACACAAAAGTTAAGCCCCAACTGAAAAGTTGTGGGATTCTGTGTTTGGGGTTCACAGATTTAAAAACGTATCCCCATTATACACACACAAAAGTTAAGCCCCAACTAAAAAGTTGTGGGATTCTGTGTTTGGGGTTCACAGATTTAAAAACGTATCCCCATTATGCACACACAAAAGTTAAGCCCCAACTAAAAAGTTGTGTGATTCTGTGTTTGGGGTTCACAGATTTAAAAACGTATCCCCATTACATTTTATTTATTTATTTATTATTTTCAAGGGTATTATCTGCTTACTTGTGTTTTTTGTAATTCTTGTGAGTAAAATGAACCCAAGATTTCTTCTCCATTTAAATCATATAATTTGTAGGTCCAAGGGACTGTATCCATTACATCAATGATTTTAAATAATTCACGAGTCCATTTTTGTGTATAACCTTTCTCAAAATGACTTTTCCATTTGTATATTCTTACAATATCACCAACTTTAAACTTGGGCTTTCTCAAATTAATCTCCTTTTCATATTCTAATTTTGTAAATGTTTCCGATGGTTTTGATTTTGTTGATGAATAAATAAAATAAAAAACACCTTTAGAGGCCATTTTTCCCCGCAAGCGGGGGTTGGCCTTTTTCGGGAAGCGTGGTAGTTGTTGTTTTTCGGTCCCCTTTTTGAAGCAATGTTTTACGGCCGGATGCCCTTCCTGACGCCAACCCTTTTTGCCGCCTTTAACGACAAGCAGGGAATTACCAGTGAACTGGTACTCAATTAGCCGACCTCGGAAGGATGACAGGCTGAGTCAACCCCCCTGGCGTTAATTCAGCGATCGACCGGGTTTCGAACCCAGGATCCTAGGATCCTAAGCTGACACCCTAGCCGCTAGCCCAACACCAGGATTTGTTGATGAATGAACTGTATTATTGTAATTATCTACAATATCCTGAATTAAATACACCCATTTTTGAGAACCGAGTTGTGTGAATTTTTTATATAGTCTCTCTTTCAAAGTACGATTAAAACGCTCAATAACAACTGCTTTTCCTTCATTAAAGGTGCTGTATAATTTAATACCCTCCCCTTTAAGAAATTTCATAAATATTTTGTTATAGAACTCTGTTCCCTCATCGGTCCATAACTTCTTTGGTTTCCTTTTATTTCTATCAAATATTAGCTTAAAGGCTAACATTAAAGTATTACCTCTCTTGTTTTTCAAAGGAACAACCCAGGCAAATCTACTCCTCAAATCAATAACGGTTAAAGCATACCTGTATCCCTTATCATTATTTAGTTCGATTAAATCAGCGGACCATATGTGGTCAGTGTATTTAGAATAAACTTTCCTTCTTTTAAACTTTGTGATTATAGGTTTATGTAATTCATTAGCCAAAAGCTCCTCAGTCTTGATAACATCATTGGAGTTTAATCGTTTTTTGGGAAATAACCAAGACCAAGTTTCAATTTAACACTTATCATTTTTTTCACAATAAACCTATCAACTTTCTCTCTCAATGTCGGATTTCGTATCAAGGACAAATTATACAACATTTCTCTGTCTGCTTCATGTTTTTCATCTAATGTAGTGGTATTCCCATAAGCAATATCATGCTTCATACACACTTCATCAACCCTATTTATAGGTTTAGACCAAGGTTTAGGATTGTCAGCCTCATCTAATCTTTTATCCAAGTTTGTTCCTGGACCACAGAAAGAATACCCTGGAAGGTGTAATTCCCCTGGAATTCCAGTTGTTGTAAATTTACTTCCTGACAGAAACTTTTGTATGTCTCCTCCACTTTTAGGAGAGATGAATTGTCACTTTTTAGAGCCACACACTTGACATATTCCTTTTTGATAAACTCTATTATTTTTAGCTTTAACATAAGAGATATTTTTAGATTTAGTTTTCTTTTTACATTTGAGACAATAACTCATATTTATTTATCAGAAAAATTCCGACAGATTATCAAAACCTTTTTGGTTTTTAACATATACATTTCGATCTTTATTTTTAAAACATAAAGAATCCTAAGGAATGCCTTCACTCTCTCCTCCATTTATTTACAAATAAAACTAACTAAAGTCAATTACACCGACATCATCAACCACATAATCTTTTCCTTCTTCTTCTTCTTTATCCCCACTTTCTCGTTTAAATCTCCTCCCTGAAACTGAAGACATTGACGTCGTTATTCTTGAAAATAATATTTTCATTAGACTTCTCATTTCTTTATTTTCCTCCTCAGTGCGTTGAGTTTGATTTATTTGCTGTAATACCTTCAATCTTTTATTAATCTCACTGATTTCCATCTTTTTATATTTTTCCTCCCTTTCTCTTTGCTCCCTCTCCTCCTTCTCTCTTTTCTCCCTTTCCTCCCTCTCTTCCTTCTCTCTTTTCTCCCTTTCCTCCCTCTCCTTTTTCTCCCTTTCCTCCTTCTCCTTTTTCTCCCTTTCCTCCTTTTTCTTTTTCTCCCTTTCCTCCTCCTTTTTCGCCCTTTCCTCCTTCTCCTTTTTCTCCCTTTCCTCCTTCTCCTTTTTCTCTCTTTCCTCCTTCTCTTCTTCAACTCCTTCCTCATCCCTTGCTACCCTTGAGTTTGAACCCCAAAGAATATTATACATATACTCATCTGGATTTTGAGATATTCTTGTATCAATAATTATTTTTCTCATAATAGGATACCAATAAGATTTGTTGACGATTTCTAAAAGAGTTTTATATTTCATAACTTTGAGAAGTTCATTTTTATTTAATACTTTAAACAAGTCTCTATTTGTGGGTTTAACAATATCAGTATAAGGCCAGTTTTTTATGACAAAATTCCCATGTATATGCTCCAAATCATAAGGTATGTAATACCGAGCACCCTTTTCTTGTAGGTATCCTTGAATACAAAAATTATAATTCTCTTGTAGTCTTCTTCCTGCCATTTATGTATCAGAAATATATGTGAGATTAATATTATGACAGGTAATACCACCCCATCTTTCCACTACCAAATCGGTTTGTATTCCTCGGCTTTCTATCCTTATCTCATGACCTTCCTTCTTTGTCATGCTAACCATCGCTATACTATCATATATTTTTCTTTTCTTAAAACCATGTATTTGTTGTTTATTAATTGTACTTCCACATAAATCCATATCCTCACCAAGTGGATAATATTCTTCTTTACGAGACTGATTCAAATCATGTAGGTCTTCTATGTTTATTGAAAAAGACCAATTATACCCTAAATCAGGCATATCGTACCCCCATTTATTAATTCGCATATTAACTATATGTCCTTCTTTATAAAATTCAATTGTAAGCAGGTAGTTAAATTCAATGAGGAAAGGTGTATGGTCAGTATAACCAGGTGTTGTGGTTGTAAATTTTACTTGTTTAACAAAACGTGCTGTTTTCTTTAAAAATATATATTGTGATAAATCACTAAATCTAATTAAGTCATTTGCATCTGTAGGGTTTGGATAATTGATTAATTTATAAGTATTCTTCATATTAATATTTTTACTTACACTATATTTTTGTCGTTCAGCCTGTGCCTTTGTATAATAATTTGATAAATCAATATCCTGAGAGGATTTTCTAAAGATAGAACCATCTTTTCCAACATAAGTCATTTATATTAGATTAAAAATAATATCATAAAAATTTTCATTATTGTTGAGTTGAAATAATACATATAAACATAATTGACCACAACATTTAGAATTAATTTCTTGAACTTGAAATGTTTGATAAACACCATTCTGTAAGAATTGTATTACTTCAACAGGTGGTGGCATACCATAACTATCAAAATAATATTTATCCTGACTATTATGAATACAAACCCAATGAGAACCATTCTGTGTGTCTAAATTCATAATAATATTCTTTGTATTCTTATTTATATGTATTAATTCATCTCTCATACAAATAACCACATTATCAATTTTTAGTGTTTTACAATACTTAGTAAGTTCTATATTTGACGTTGTATTCTTTCCAAATTGTTTAAACCATTTATCCATTTATTTATGAGAAAGATACAATCCATTACCCCGTTTAGTTAGTTTAACACCCGCTTGAGCGATAGAGGAAAGCATATCTCTAACCAACAATCTAGCTTTATCAGGTAGACTTTCAAGTTTTTGAGCAAAATCTACAATTACACCACTTCCACTAATTTGTTTCTCCAACTCCTTGTTATGTCTTTCCAATTCTTTTTGAGCTTTTAGTTGTGCCTTCCTTTCGTTAGCAGTTTTTACCGCTGCTGAAATACCACCAGTCAATGCTCCCGCCGCACTTAAACCAGCAAATAAAGGAATTAGAAACGGGAGAAATCCTCCTCTTGACTCGTCTATTGAATATTTCTTTAACATAGGTTTTGTCATTTTAATTTTAAGTGAACCAGTATCATTTAGTGTTTTTACTTGTGTGTGTGTGAGTAAAACATCAATTCTTACAGCTCCTTTTCTTTGAATTGTATTAACATTAATAATACAAGGCTTTTGATTTTGAATACAAGATGTTAATTTATTAAGATTGATTTGATTAACATATACCCCAACCATTTATTTATGAGAAAAAACCTATGTGATATTAATCATAACACCATTATCTGTATTAATCTGTAATTCTGTTTCCTCCAAAAGCAAACAATATGCATTAACCTCTTCACTCTCCCCTCTTTCAATGTATAGAGAAGTATCCACTCGATTAGACTTTATAGTTTCCTTTTGAGAACTCAGGTCAATTGCGTAGATTGTATAAAGTTTTTGAAACGCAACCATATCCAAAATAGGATCATTATTACCATTACTTTCACACACCTTTTGGTAGGACTTGTAGGCTTCCGCATAATCATTTTTTTCCCAATCAATTTCCAATCTATCTCGCGGATAAAATGTGCCATCAAGAGAAACCCGAAGTTGTTTCACTTTAGCATTATCACTCAGCGCATTATTCTTATTAGTACTGTCCTCTCCATCTGGTTTTTTAAAAATGAGCCAGAGGTATCGTGGCTTTCCTTGAAGAACACCCAAATTCCAAGTGTAGGTAGTGTGTTCCAGTTTAACGTGTTGACATCTTCTTTTAAGGTATGATACATTTAGCGGTTTCTTTGAGTTAAGTCTTCTATTTAACATCTCTTCCGTTTTAAGATTAGGAGTATATTCACTGATATACCAACACAAATCATTAATAACAAATTTATTGTTGTCTCCAAAAGCATTTTCAACCCCAAAAAGCAACCTATTTACATCATCATTCCTTTGTAGTTGAAATCTAATTTTAAGACCATACAAAACTTTGTCATAATCACAAAATCCAAATATACCTTTCAGAGGTACTGCTACGGTAAAACTATTCTCTGGTTTTGTGTCATCATTATACATTGCCTTCCTTTGACTATAACCAGGGTCTGTGTTTGTACCCGTTGACATATCAGGAATAAAACCTTCAACAGCTCCCTTACCCATTCTATCACCAAACGAATATAGTGTAAATTTCATCATTTCAGATGTAGCAGAGACATAATCAACCGCTTCAACCTCTTGTGTTCCAATATACAGGCGAACACTATCAAACATTTTCCAGAAGAAATCATTTACGAGTGTAGCATGAGTATTATTCGCAGCCTTAGTGAATTTAAATTTACACAGCAAGAAACTATCAGCTATATTCAAGTAAGTTTGTTGATTATTTATTTCAAAACTTTTTGTTCCGTTTGAATTCCAGTCTGTTCCTGTTATAGCATTTACCTTAAAATAGTCTTCCTTTTTTGTGGAGTTTGAAATGATAATTGTATCATCCAAATCATAGATACTATCAATCGCTTCCATACTTGTATTTATATAGTATTAAAATCGTTGAAACCCTGACCCAAGTATTTTAATGATTTTTTGTCGTTCTTGTGAAGATAGTTGAGTTTTACCTTTTTTTATTTCTTTGATTGCTTGTAATTTATGAGACTCCTTTTGAGCATCTTTTATACTCTTTATAGCACCCGCAACGGAGCCCACGGCAGAAGCAGTTGAACCAATTAGGTCTTTATGTTTAAGGATGGTTGAACCAATACCCATTAGAGTATCAATTATCCCATCTCCTTTATTTCGAAATTGATGACCTACACCTCGTTGTCTCTTAGGTTTATAGTATCCTTTACCCACATACCTTGTATAGTATGGTGAAAGGTACATGCCCTCCCCTATAATTATTTTATATTTTCCCAACTCATGTTTTCTCACAATAACCATTATTTATTTATTGAAAAACTTCACGTAGGTGAATTCTGATGGATATAATTTCATCATTAAAGGATATCATACGATTATCTTGGTCGGTTATCCTAAAATTTACTCTGTATATGGTTTTTCCTGACACAGGTAAATAGACAAGATTTTTTGGTTCCATATTAAATTTATAACCAATCCGGGTTGAGTATGCACTGAATGAAAATATTGTATTTGTTCTTATTCCATCGTTATAAGCACCATCAATCAAATCACAATGAATTAATACTGAATTTATACCGGAGGATATTTGGATAACATTATCACTGTAAAACGTCCCGTTATTTTCAATCTTTTTTGAAGAGAAACCCAATAGCTCTCTAAACGAATTTTCAATCGTGAAATCAACTTTATAATTATTTTTAAGTTTAATAGTTGATTTTGAAGTGTGTTTTTGAATATCTATTACAATATTTTTTGGTTCATCACCTTTTTCTTTCATAAGGCGAGAGACTTCTGAAGATATTTGAGAAATCTCGTAAGCTCCAGGTGAAACGGTTATAGTTTTATATCCACTTCCTGGATTATAACTAAACTTGTTGTTTTTCTCTGTGATATTAAAAAGGGTATTGTAAGTTTCCATTGACAACAAAGATGCCTCATATGAGGTAAGGGGGTCAAGTTGTAGTGGGTAAGGGAATGAAGCTGTGTAATCGCTCGTTGTGAAATTAAAACTAAGAATTGTGCTTCTCATCTTATTTAATATCTAATAAAATATCTTTGTATTGACATTTATTAATTATTTTCATGTTCATCAACTGATCTAAAATGGCTGAGGATTCATTAAAACAATTGTTGTTTTCAGCCTTCTTACTACCTAACAACAATAATAGCCTATTAACTAATTGTGATGGGTCATTTGGAAGAAAACTAACACCCGAACCAAGCTTACTTAAAGCATCAATAATATGTTTCTCCTTCTCATTCTTCTTACTTTTACCAGCAACAGAAACTCCATAATCAAGTGCATTTAGCAACTCAATATATACCCTATCTTCCTCTCTTTCCATATCAAGTGGTTCCTCAAAATATTTTGAACCGCTGAATCCGGGGTTTGTTAGAAGAAACATTAATCTTGGAGTTAATTTAACATTTGGTTGAGTAGAACTCAAGAACATCAATTCATCATTAAATATCAATACCTTTTCTTCCACAAGATGGAACACTGCTGGTTCTTCTGTTGGAATGAGACCTGCTCTGGTTTTTGAATCTGCCAAATATTCATTGTTTTGAAGAGCTTCCACTACATAATTAGGGGGTTGATTTACCTCCTCAAGTTTCTGAAATAATTCTTCATCATTATATTCTAATTTTCCAAGTTCTTGTTTTGTTATCTGACTAAAATCTTTGAGCATTTGAAGTTTTTTTGGAGTAAATTCTACCGTGGGAACTGTAGGGTGTTGAGTTTTTAAAAGCGGTTTAAAAACTTTCTCTTGTTTTCTTTCAAAGGCTTCTTCACCAGTTAGTTTATGTCTCCGTTTCTTCTTTATCTCTTCCTGTTGCTTTACAACTTTTGAAACCAACTCTTGATGTTCTTTAAACTTTCTTGCTCTTTCTTCGGTATTCATTTTCTGTATTTATTTATTGAAAAATATCATTTAATGAATTGTAAAGGTCAATGGGAAAATTTTCCTTTTCTTTGTCATTATAGTAAATGTGTTGAAATAAATCCTTTTCTTTAAATATTTCATCAAATTCTTTATTGGTATTAATACGAGTTGTTATTTCTTCTTCACTAATACTTGTATCTCTGCTTTTCATACGTTTGCGTTGAGTCTCCTCATCGATATCAAAACCGAATGATAAAATCTTAACTCCATCACCACACAATTGTTTAATAATTTGTCTCATTCCTTCAGGATTAGTTTCTAAAATCCCAAGACCATTAGATTTTACTTTATTTAACTCACTCTTACAATGTGAATATTTTGTAGAACCAAGAGAGACCTCCTCAAATATTTGACCTTCGTTCCTCAATCGCATATGTTCCTCCATTGAAATGTAGTAATAATCTTTCCCTTCTACTTCTCCTGGTCGCTTTGCTCTGGTTGTAGTACTCACAAAACGATTCATAGGGTGTTTTAAAAAAAAACTTACAATCTTTTCATTTTTACTATTCAAGAGTTTAGATTTATGAAAGTTCTTTCCAGAAGCAGATTTACCCACCAGGTTAATAATAATTGTTGTCATTTATATATGTAATTATGTTTAAAATAAAAATACATCCTTTAATATCTCATCTTGTTTCACAACAATATATTTATATTTTCCAATCGTGTGTTTCATATAATTTTCAAATTCTTTTTTACTACATAACGTAGAGCAATTATCTCTCCAAAAATTATTTACATCTATTGAATTTAACTTAAATAAAATAAAAGTATTAGCATTGTTTCTTATTGAGCGTCGAGGGAGTTGAAAATATGACTGACTAAGATAAATACAATTACAAGAAGAATGTCTCCCTCTTGTATAGTAGCTATCCATTACTGTTTGGTTTCTCTCATTAACACAATCATCAAAGATGACGAGGTTCTTTTTTGATTTATCTAAATCTTGAGGTGAAGGTATATCATCCGTATTATCACTGAGAATACAAGTTATGGGTTTTGGTTTAGGTTTCTGTGTATCACAAAATAGTTGTATTATATCCTCAATGTTATAATCATTTAGTTTGTTTTGAAGTTTAAATAAACCGATAATGTCTTCCTTTTTAAGACCTGCATTAAAACCCTGTGAGAGTAGTTGATACTCGGGTTGAAAACTTGACTTCGTAAAAATTATTAAATTATCATAATCTAAAAAGTTGGGGGTAAGGAGCATCTTTAAAAGCAAACAGGTTTTTCCACATCCACTTGAACCAACTATTAGACATCTCAATGAATTTGGAATGTTTTTATGGTTATTAAATTTTATCTTATTTTCCCAAACGGGTAAAAAATCATTCATTTATATATTTGGAAAACAAGTCATCCAACTTTTTTTGAGCTATTTTAGAAACTCTATATTTTATCCTGAGTTCGGGTTTAATTTCAAAATAATTCATTATTTTATTTATGTAGTATCTTGTATTAACATTTCCATTAAAATTATTTTGAATAATAAATATCATTAAACCCTTATACATTTCCTCAATACAAAGAGTCTCTTTCCTTGTAAGAAATGGTGTATTATCACCATAATACTTAACATTCATCTCTCTTATTAATCTTGTAAAGTAATTCATTTTTGGTTCTAATTTAAAAGAGTTATATGTTTTTTTATATTTCTTATTATCATTAATTAGAATATAATCACAGAATAAACATTGTTTATATGAATCCTCATCATTAAGCCCCACTCTATCACAAGCCGAACAATTCTCTAATTTATCATATGGAGAGTCTGGAAATTCTAAATATCCTTCAGAACTTATCATATTTATGTGGTAAATTTTTACTTAAACTAAATGCAAGTTTATTCATTAATAAATACAATGTTTCAAAGCACAAAAGACAAATTTCAATCAATCTCTACTTCGGTGAGAGATATAGAAAAATATGTCAAAGATGTTAAATTGAACAAAGATAAATATGGAAATTTTTGGGTAAAACCAGTTATGGAAAATAACATGAGCCCCTCTATTTCATTTAAAGGAAGAGCTCTAACTATACCTGGAAAGACATCCATTAAAGTAAATCTAACAAAAGTTTCTCCTCTACTCCTGGCAATTTATTCAAAGCTTGAAAAAGTGATTGACCACAATACTTTGAAAAAGAATGATAAGACCATCAACAATACTCGTGGAGAAATTTGTATTTACTTTAATAATCCAAAGGGTGTAGATCTAAGTAAAATGAATGATGTTAATATTTCTGGTGAAATGTCATTTCGTTCTATGATAGTTAGAGATTATTTAAAGATAACTTTTGATATTAAAAATGTAGAGATTGAATCCGTTAATGAAAGAAAGTATATTGGTATAGATGGAAAGGTTTTTTCTGCTAATTAAATATGAGTCATTACAGCAGTGAAGATTTTACTATTTCATTGAACTCGGACGATGGTGATGATAGTATTTCATTGAACACAGATGATAGTTATGATACTAATAGTTTGTGCTCAAATGATAGTTATGAGAGTAGCTTTATTGATGACTCTGAGTATGATTCTGAGTATTCATGTGATAGTTATGACTTAGATGATTCTGAGTGAAAAAGTGTTTTAGTTTAAGCACAGCGATATATATAAAACGGAGCTGTAAAGCTCAAAAGTGTTTTATTTTAAGCACAGTGATATATATAAAACACCACGTTTTCTCATGCTATAAATATGGTTTATTGTGATACTTGCGAGAAGGAAGTAAAATATTATAAACAACATATTCTCACCGCAAAACATACATACAACATTCTTAACAAACTTTCCCCTCTTCCACCTAAAACAAAACATTGTAAGGTCTGTAAAACAACCATCCTCAAGAAGGGGTTTAAAGCCCATCTTAAAACTAACAAACACTTGTCAAAATTGTTTACTATTAAAAATACTGATGGTGCTTTCAAAAGACATATCAGGATTCGAATCTTTAACTTCAAACCTCCCGAACCAAAGTCTATAGTTGATGCTGTAGAAATAGTCAAACCTGCTGTTCAAACATTGATTGAAAAAACACTAAAAGAAATGAAACCACTTAAATTTTATATGGGGGTAAAATTAGAAATGACAAAGGATAAAGGAGTTATAGATACACCATACATGAGAACTGAGCCACACTTTATATCTTCATATCAAGATTTTAAAACATCAGGAGTCTATGATGAACTTATTAAACAAGAGCAAGATGTGGATAATTCAATCGTAGGAAGTGGATTCAATATAGGAAAAATTATTTACATAGACATTCATATTCTTAAATCAGATCCTCTAAAAGCTTCTTCTTACATTGATTTACCCAGTGTTATCAAAAATAGAAAAGCAGTTATCAATATCAAAAATAAAGACAATAAATGTTTTCTCTGGTCTATTTTAGCACACTTACATCCTCCACATTTTCATGATGAAAGAGTATCTCATTATAAAAAAATATGAGAATACATTAAATACGAAAGATCTAAAGTTTCCGATGACTTTAAATGATATTCCTAAATTTGAAAAGATGAATAATTTATCAGTTAATGTTTATGGTCTAACAGAAACAAACAACATTCAGGTTTTAAAGCTTTCTGACAATTGTAAACAAACTCATATTAATCTTCTATATTTTAATTCAGAGGAAAATTCACATTATACATACATCAAAGATATTACAAAATTAATAAAACCACAAGTATGTAAAAGAACAAATAAAATATATATTTGTATGCATTGTCTTAACTTCTTCCATACACAAGAAAGATTAGATAAACATTCAAATTATTGTGGTGAACATAAATCAACGGTAATCAACATGCCTAAAAAAGGCTCAAAGATCACATTCAAAGATGAAAAGAAAACAATAAAACATCCATTTGTTATATATGCTGATTTTGAAAGTATTTTAGAAAAAATTGATACTGCTTCTCCAGATCCAAAAGAATCATACACAAATAAATATCAAAAACATACTCCTTGTGGTTTTTGTTATTATATCAAATCATCCGTTGGTGATAAATATAACAAGTTAGAGATGTATAGAGGCTCAAATACCCCAGAGGAGTTTGTGAAACGACTAGAAAAAGACTGTGTTCGATTAACCAAGATAATGAGAGAAACCAATAAACCAATGTCCTTAACAAGTAAAGAAAAAAGGGAATTTATAAAAAACAATGTCTGTCATATTTGTGAGGAGAAAATTGGTAAAGGTCTAAAGGTTAGAGACCATTGTCATCTCACTGGTAAATATAGAGGTCCGGCTCATCAAAGTTGTAATATTAATTATCAACTCCCCTCTTTCATTCCTGTCTTTCTTCATAACAACGCTCATTATGATACACATCTATTTATCAAGGAACTCTCAAAGACTTCTGGAAGTATCTCAGCAATTCCAAACACGGATCAGAAATACATTTCATTCACAAAAACAATTCACACATCTCCTATTACTCATATCAGATTTCTTGATACATTTAAATTCATGGCAAGTCCATTGGCTAACTTGGTTCAAAATCTAAAAGAGTTTCCATGTCTTTCAGAGTATTTTTTAGATAAAGATTTTCTAACACAAAAGGGAATTTACCCCTATGACTATATGGACTCATTTGAGAGATTCAATGAAACACAACTTCCTTTAAAAGAAAATTTCTATAACAAATTAAATAATAGTCATATATCTGATAAAGATTATGTACACGCACAAAATGTTTGGAAAAAATATAACATTAAGAATCTTGGTGAGTATCACGATTTGTACCTCAAAACTGATGTGCTTTTGTTGGCTGATGTGTTTGAGGCTTTCAGAACAATCTGTCATTCTGGATATGGATTGGATCCTGCTCACTATTACACTGCTCCTGGATTGGCTTGGAGCGCGATGTTAAAAATGACAAAACAAGCTTTGGATTTGATAACCGATGTTGATATGCTTTTGATGATTGAAAAGGCAAAGAGAGGAGGAATTTCACAAGTCTGTTCAAAGAGATATGCTAAAGCAAATAACAAGTACATTCCAAATTATGATCCATCGGTAGAGAGCTCCTACTTGATGTATTATGATGCGAACAACCTGTATGGCTGGGCAATGTCTCAGGCTCTTCCTTATGGAAAATTTAGATGGGTAAAGGAAAAAGATTACAAAAAGGTTTTACAAGATGTATGTATCTCTACACAAAAAGAATTGGATGATTCAAAGGTTGGTTATTATTTTGAGGTCAATTTGAAATATCCAGAGGAACTTCATAACCTACACAAAGATCTCCCATTTGCTTGTGAAAAGGAAAGTCCAAAGAAGGAGTGGTTAAGTGATTATCAACAATCATTTAATATAGGTGAATCAACAGAAAAATTACTTACTACATTATATAACAAGAAAAATTATGTTCTACACCAAAGAAATTTGCGACAATATTTATCAAAAGGTCTAAGAATAGAGAAGATCCATAGGGTTCTAAAGTTCAATCAAAGTCATTGGTTAAAGGGGTACATTGATTTTAATACACAAAGAAGAACAGAGTCAAAAACAGATTTTGAGAAAGACTTTTATAAATTGATGAATAATGCGGTCTTTGGTAAGACCATGGAAAATGTGAGGAAAAGACAAAATATCAGACTATCAACATCTTGGAAACAAGCATCAAAATTAATTAATAGACCGAGTTTTACTAGAGCTGAGGTCTTTACTGAGAACTTTTGTGCGATCCATTTGATTAAAGAGAGTATTGAAATGGACAAACCTATTTATATTGGAACATCAATTCTTGATTTATCAAAGTCATTAATGTATGATTACTTTTATAATAACTTGAGGAAGAAATATCAAAATGATGTTAATCTACTTTATATGGATACAGATAGTTTTATTTTGCAAATTAATACTGATGATGTTTATTCAGACATGAAAAAGGACATTAATATCTATGACACTAGTAATTACAGTCCAGAGAGTGAGTTGTTCTCTTCTAAAAATAAAAAGGTGATTGGAAAGTTTAAGGATGAATTAGGGGGAAATGTCATGAGTGAATTTGTGGGATTGAGGTCTAAGGCTTATGCTTATAAATACATTGTGAATAACGTCGAAAAGACTGATAAGAAGTTAAAAGGTGTAAAGAAAAATGTTATTAAAGAAACAATAAACTTTAAGGATTATTATAACTGTTTAACAACAAAGAAAGAAGAGTTTAGAAAGATTAATGGAATAAGAAGTTATAAACATAAATTATATTCAGAAGAGATGAATAAGAAAGCATTGGGGGCTTTTGATGATAAGAGGTTTATTTTAGAAAATGGAATTGATAGTCTCCCTTATGGTTATATAAGTATATAAGTGATAAGTTAAAAAGGGGGGTTAGGGATTTTAATGGGCTACCGCCGCCTTTTTTACTATTATATAAATGATAGAACCAAGTACCAACCAGACTAAAGAGTGGAGGTGTAATCAACCTTGGTATATAAATGGTAAACATAACGAATGTGAAAAATATCAAATAGGTATAATTGAAAAGACAACTGGTAAAACAATTTACAAAACAAATAAGAGAATTAATTTAAATACCGGTGAATTGGGTAAAAAAGATGGAAATATTTTTGAGTGGACGGAAAACTTTGATGGTTGTCAGGAAAATATATACTTTAATTTAAAAATGGTATGTGGCACTGGAGGCGCTCAAACAAGAACATTGAGGGAGGTTTACCATTTTATCTTAGCTCAGTTAAAATATCTTAATAAAGAACCAAACTCAAACATCTTTTTTGTTAATATATTAGATGGTGAAGGGAGTGGCAAGATAATTAAATTATTTCCCACGCATAAACAAATATTTGTAGGGTCGTTGTTTGAGTGGGCCAAAGATGATTCACCAGATGATATTAAGAGTAAAAGGTTAAAAGGTCCATAAGGTCAGAAGGATCACAGGTTCACACAGAAGGACCATTGTTTAAGTGGTCTAATGAATAAGGATAACATGTCAAAAGGTTAGAAGGTTCGTAAAGAACAGGGTGAGAGAAATAGAGGTGTTTAGGGGCAATGAGGGAGGGGAAAAATTAACATGTAAGTCAATGGGAAAATGAGAGTGTCCCAGAAGCAACATATATACACTACTTCTATATCTCTGAAACCGCTCCATGGAAAAAAACTGAAACATGGCTCATTGTCAAGTACTCCGCTTGGGGAATAAGATATGTTAATGATGATGTCATCGGTATTTTAATTATGATGTCATAATTCAACAAGTACAACGCTGATTCGATCAGTATGAATTTTTTTCTCTGCAATTCTTGGTCCGACTGACACGAAATTTTTCCGCGCCATCCATACATAGAGAGTACTACCATGCTCTCTGATATTCACCATAGGAGGGCCTCCTCCTGTTGAATATTTTAATGATTATTATGACGTCATTGGTCACGTGGTACAGGCGCCATCTTGGAAAAACTTTGCACCTCCATATCTCTGAAACCACTCCATTGAAAAAATTGAGACCTGGCTCATTGTCACCAACTCTCCACAGGGAATAAGATATGCTCATGATGATGTCATTGGTGCCTTCGTTATGACGTCATAATTCGACAAATACAACACTTATCCATCCGATCATTATTTAAAAAAATTCAGCAACTGTTGGTCTGATGGACACGAAATTTTCACCATGGGAGCGCGTCCTCCTTTAGAATATTTTAACGATAATCATGACGTCATAGGTCATGTGTTACAGGCGCCATCTTGGAAAAACCGAAAAACGTTGCATCTCTATATCTCCAAAACCACTCTATGGAAAAAATTGAAACGTGGCTCATTGTAAAGAACTCCATATGGGGAATAGGTGTTCTTAACGATGACGTCATTGGTGCCATAATTATGACGACATAATTCGACAGGGACAACGCTTAGTCTGATCAGTTTGAAATTTATTGAGCATGATATATGCAACACTTATTTAGAGAATATACATTTATGATGTCATCGCTCACGTGGTCTGGCAGCCATATTGGATCAAAAAAAAAGAAACATTCAAAAACAGAAGAGTTGTCTCACACCAAGTTGACTGCGCAGGGTAAGTATTCTATGAATACCATCTAATTTTTCAATATAACTTCAAGTGAGTATGTTGCTTTTACCCTGCCTGAGATTTTCCTGGGAGGGATCGAGTAATTTGTTTTGTGAAGATCATATGTTTAGGTCGTAGTGATTTGTTATCAACACAAATTGAATTATCAGAGTATTTCATTGAATTTTCCTGGGTAACGCCGGGTACTTCAGCTACGGTAGTACAATATATATATATATATGTATATATATATATATACTGTTATCTCACATACTTCAGCACTCAATTCTCATGTTTTACACATTATATAGCTGCTACCTTTCGTGAGTATATAAAACATGTCTGGAGGTTCAAATAGGTGAAGGAAGGGTGGAACTGGGAAGGATACATGGGCAAATATTATGCTTGTTGGTTGTTCATGCTTTTACCTGATGAGTGAATGACCTTGTTCCGAATCTCCAAAGCTTTCATAAGAGCACCTGCAATTCCAGGTTCATCCTCTTGTATCTGGGAGCTGCTTACTTCAGTCTGGTCAACCTGTGATACAGGTGAGTGTCGAGTATTAAACCTTCTAAATCTGTTATTTTCATTGAAATCCATCTGACTCACATGTTTATCACAATGAGGACCCTCATGGCTCATAGACATTCAAATGATGTTATGTTTTATTATTTTGGATTGTATTAGCAGTGGAGGATGGTGGTATTTAGAGAACGGCTCACCACTGCTCACCTCCACTCATCTCTGAAAAAAATGAGAAGCCAGATTTGCCTTGGAAAAAATTAAAATTGAGATGATAATGGCATATTCCATGAATACCAATTAGAAGACTTTACTCTTTACAGAACCCTGAGATGTATCACCACTAGTTGAGAAACTTTTCAAGGCTGGAGTCAATCCTAAGAAAGTCGTCGTTCCAATGCAGGGTTGTGAAATTTGAAATTTTCCCACGTTGTTGGTGATATAACATCCCTTTTCCCAAAATGGATCTTTAACGTCCACCAACAATTTGTGCTCGTAGACTGGTCCTCCGGATTGATGCACAGCGTACACTGCCATGTTGCATTGCGCTGCATGCAAAACACCAGAATGACAGTTTACACCTTGGTGGAGATTCAAACCAAGCTTAATTGTTGCAGAGGTGAGTGTGCGTACCTCTAGGCTAGTGGTGGGCAACCTAGAATAGTAGAGCTGCAGGGCCGGCTCTGAAACAACTTCAAGGGCAGCAAGACCTCGTTTACCACCATTCCAGGCCAATATATTCTATTTTAATTTTTAAACAGGCATATGTTGCATAATATATACATTAGGAATGTAATAAGGGATTAACATATCAGTAGTCATCGTAGTTGATATCCTTCACCGTAGTTGATATGAAATTCTTCCTTTTCTCCAACGGCCTCATGTGAGATCACCAATTTGGATTCAGACCAGGTCACTCCACCTTGGACATGCTGCTTCTACTCACCCAACAATGAATAGAGGCCCTCAATATCAGACATGAGATCAGGGTGGTAGAGACACATCTCATGCTTTTGATACAGTCTGGCATCCTGCCTTGCTCTCCAAACTCTCTGCCTTTGGCCTTTGAGACCAACTCCACACATGGATTACTGACTTTTTTGACTCTTATAGCCAATGTGTGGCTCTCACCAGAATCCTTTCATCTCCTCTCTGTCAAGGATGGAGTGCCCCAAGGCAGTGTTCTGGACCCAGGCCTATTTCTGATCTTCATAAATGATCTCACTAACTCTCTGGAAAACACCTTTATCTATTGGCTGATGCCTCCACCCTCTGTTGTGACATCCCTCATCCTTCAGATAGGCAAGCTGCAGCCTCATCCCTGTCTTCAGACCTTGACAAAATTACAAGCTGGTCAAACACTTGGTCAATCACAAGCTGTCTCTCAATCCAGACACGTCTCACACTCTCGCTCTCTCTCCGAAAGGACCGTCCTGCAACCCTACATCTCGTCCTCCCCTCCCCCAATCTACTTTCTTAACAATCCTCTTGAGGAAGTTCAGTCGCTCCAACTCCTGGGTCTGACTGTCAACCATGATCTTCCTTGGGCAAACAACATTTTACAGTTGGCCCCCAAAGCCAGTTGCCAACTGGAATTTCTGCTTTGGACTAAGTCCTAACTTGGCAAATCTGAACTCATATCCACCTGCAAGACCTTCATCCACAGCTTGATGGAGTACTGCTCTCCCCTCTGTGCTGGCTCTCCTGCCCTCACACCTTGCTCAGCTTGACTCCGTGGAAATGAAGGACTTCAAGATCATTGAAATATCCCGTATGGAAGCTGAGTGTATGGGCCTGTCATTTTCCCACTGCAGATGCGTCGATAGTCTCTGCCGTCTAGCACAATCTCCTTGATGGTCTTTCACCCTCTGCTCTTTCCGTGCTTTTCCCCTCCACCTCCCAAGTTTGTTTCTGAAGGGTACATGCGGTCTACGTCTACCCCATTCAAGGTGAAACTGCCAGAATCCAGGAACACTGCTCACCTCAACTCATTCATTCCTCTTTTTTCTTGCCCGTGGAATCAACTTCCACATTTTCTTCAATCTCATTCTTTCCTCCAGGTCTTCAAGACAGCTCTTCACCATATAATATAAACTCTAAATAATGTAGATAAAGAAATTCTTTTTTGCCATGCGTATGCATTTCTCAATCTTAATTTTGATCATTTACTTATAACTTACATTTCAATTAAGTTAACTTATTTAGTATTTACTTAAACCTATTTATTATCTGATCTCTTTAGCTTTAGCAACAGCAAAATAGGTAATAGTTTTGTGATCAAAGAATCAAATCTTTCCTTTTTGGAGAATCAGTTTAATGCCCCCTTTGATATTATGGTGTCTGAGATACTTTTGAGCTCTAATTCCCATTGGCACACCAGAAGGCCGGTTTTTCATTGCGTTCAAACCTACAATCATGAAATATCACAGATTTCAGTTCCACCAGTTCAGCGAATCTGCCTTGTATAACAGAACACTATTGTTACCAATGGTTTGTCACTCAAAAAACCCACCTGCTTAAGTGTCATTCCTCCTCGGATTTGCTGAAGCAATGCACTTCGTCCTTCACCGGCATCCATGTCATCGTCATTATTTGACTGCTGCATTGTCGGTTTTTTGGTCATGGGTGGTGGTGGAGGAGGCGGGGCAGATGAAGTTGAGTTTGGTGGAGCGTGTGTGGGTGGAGGAGGAGGTCCTCTCATTTTGCCGGTGGGTGGAGGTGGAGGCGGTGGGGGAGGCCCGGGACAGACACCTCGTTGAGGTGGTGGGGTTGGTGCAGCAGGACATATAGGACGTCGAATTGTGGCAGGGCTTGTTGATGGCACTGGTGGTAGTTTACGAGGCATTGGGGGTAAAGGACCTGAAAAAAGTAGACAAGGATTACATAAGTATGTAAAAAAAAACCATAAAACGCCTTATAAGTAGCTAACAAAATTCCACCATATTGGCATAGGTATAATGTTGTCACTTGGATGACGTCTATCCAACAGGGGCACAACCACAACCAAGCTATTACCGACCATGTTCTGAAGCTAGTGGCTTCAAAGATAGCTGAGTTGTTGTATGGCCATGCTCTGGCGTGATCTAACACCATGCCAGTTATTAATCAGGATTACCAGTACTACCAATATTGCCATCCAAGGATCCCCAATGAACCCAAACCTTGGTGTGACAAAATTGCAGCAACACGTAGCACTCTGTGTTAATAAATTAATAAATACATAATTCACATTAGACACATATGTTATCGAAGTCCTGATATAAAACGATGACACACAAAGAATATACCCCATAGGGTGTCAATTTCTGTGCACACATTAATAACGGGGAAAAAGATAGGGAAGGCATGGGATATAGGACCCCAGACTGCTGCAGGACCCAAGTGTGCAGCACAGGAGTGGACCAGAGTCCTAGAACAGGATGCAGGCAGAAGAATGCATGGGGCTGTCCAGAGCGCAGAACTAAGACTGCAAGTTCTGTCGATTCCAGGCAAGAGAGCTAGGCAGGATTGGGTGATTCTCGATCCGATCCCAGGCAAGATTCTCGAGTGAGAGATGAGCACGTGATTTGCACGATACAGTGCCTCCTCCCCTCCATCCTCCTCACTCGCAGATTGATGTCACTGGACCAATCACCATGTTCCGTGCATGGATATATATGGCAGAACACACCATATATGACCTTATCACCGAGGTGGCTTGGACCAATGCCAGGCCACAGGGGTCTTTGCACTCCAAGGCCCACCAATCATGGACCTGGAGGTTGCACCGATCACGAAGCCAGAAGAATCGAAGTCCTGTGGTACAACAAGCAGGTAGAGTCACCATCATTGATGTTGTCCAGGCAATGGGGAAGCCCACATGGATTAGGACTGGAAAGGACCGAGCGAACCATTTCGAAGATGTTGTGGAACGAAAGTCAGCAGGGTTTGATGAAGTCCATGTCATTTTCGACTGGTATGACATTCCAAATTCACTGAAGGAAAGAAAATTCCTTGCCCGATGGTGGTATATAACGGTGCATCAGGTTCAAGGTTGGAGAACTATGTTCTTATCTAGTTAAGTATAAACCTGCTCCGGCAACCCAATTGTATTTTACCAACTGGATGTTCAGTGAAGTTTGCAAGGACAATACCTCGATGCTGCATCTCGTTACGAACACCCTCAACACCGCCATGTTGCGCGATCACATCGTAGATCAGTTTGCTGGTCGACTCGTCTTGCAGTTGAGTTTCAGAGATCCCAACAATATCGAAGAGCGACTTTAGGTGTGGATCCATCGTGTTGGTCTGTTCACCACAGGTATTCACACCTTTAGCATCATGTTTGATGGAAGATACTTCAGCATGAGCATTGAATGCAGTTTGTTTCAACTTTTTAAAAATATAGGATATGGCATTAAATAAATAAAAAGGTCAGAGACTTACATCAAATCCTGTGTTTGGGTCAAAGCCAACATGATCAACATGTCTGTGGGTTACATAGGCAAAAAAAAGAGGAAGAATTGCTTTGCAATACATGTCCCCTACCGGTCCCAACATATTGCAGAGTAAAGCAAGATTGCGGAGTAAAACCAATTTTAAAAATTGATGAAAAGCCCTGAAACTAAAACTTGCTCTGTAAATTATTAAAAAGCCATGTAACAATCTTCAGTTGAATATGTTAAAGGGTACTGGGAGAAAGTGTGGAAAACTGACCCATGTACTATATATATTTTCCAAGTCCAAAAAGGGCATAACTCTGTGAAAAAATGGCGAAACACCTTTACTTTATCCCGGAGGTCTTTTGAAAACTCCTCCGTGCTCATGGTGGAGTCTTTGCCTGTGAAATGCACCACCCAGCAGAGGAAACCTACAGAAACAGCTGATTACCTCTGCCACCAAAGGTGGATGGAGGTTATGCTTTCACCCCTGTCTGTTTGTCTGTTTCTCTGTTTGTGAACAAGATATCTAAAAAATATTGTGGACGGATTCGGACGAAATTTGGCAGAGAGGTAGCGTGTGTGACAAAGACGAAATGATTAGATTTTGGTGAATATCTGGATTCGGATCCGGCTAGTATAATTTTTAAAGTGATTCTTCACCATTGGGAGATAGAGCCAAAAACTATACATAGAAGGATATCTCAAAAAGTTGTGGACAGATTTGGATGAAACTTGGTGGACTGGTTGGGTGTGTGTGAGACAAGGACAAATAGATTAGATTTTGGTGAAGATCGGAATATAGATTCGGATGTGAGAATTCTTTAATTTTTTAAGTGATTCTTCACCATTGGGAGATAGGGCCAAAAACTATACATAGAAGGATATCTCAAAAAGTTGTGGACAGATTTGGATGAAACTTAGTGGAGAGGTTGGGTGTGTGCGAGACAAGGACAAATAGATTAGATTTTGGTGAAGATCGGAATATAGATTCGGATATGAGAATTCTTTAATTTTTTAAGTGATTCTTCACCATCGAGTGATAGGGCTAAAAACCAACATATATAGCAGGATATGTCAAAAGGTTAAGGACGGATTTGAACGAAACTTGGTGGACAGGTTGTGAGTGTGACAAGGACGAATCGATTCAATTTTGGTGAAGATCCGCATACGGATCCGGCTAGTAGAATTTTTAAAGTGATTCTTCACTATTGGGGGATAGGGCCAAAAACGATATATACTGTAGTAGGAAATCTCAAAAAGTTGTGGACGGATATGGACGAAACTTGGTCGAGAGGTTGGGTGTGTGAAAAAGACTAACCGTTTCTATTTTGGTGAAGATCTGAATATGGCTTCGGCTACAATAATTATTTAATTTTTAAGTGATTCTTCACCATTGAGCGAACGGGTGAAAAGCGATTATATAACATGATATTAAAAAAAGTTATGGATGAGTTGGGTCGGTGACAAGCACAAGCAGATTAGATTTTGGTTCAGGTCCGAATCCAGATCCGGCCTATCAGTGGGATACAAAATGAAAACTGTTCACCAGGCGGACGTATGCTCTCTACTGAGTGCCGTTCTAGTTTTATTCTGAAACTAGATGGTATTCATAAAATATTTATCCTGCACAGTCAACTTGGTGCGAGCCAACTCTTCTGTTTTTTAAAGTTTTTTTTTCTTTGATCCAATATGGCTGCCAGACCATGTGAGCGATGACATCATAAATTTATATTTTCTAATATAATTGTTGCATAGATCATGCTCAATAAATTTCAAACTGATCAGACTAAGCGTTGTCCCTGTCGAATTATGACGACATAATTATGGCACCTATGACTTCATCGTTAACAGCCCCTTCTCCCCCGCCCCCCCCCCCCCCTAATATGGAGTTCTTTACAATGAGCCACGCTTCATTTTTTTCAGTAGAGCAGTTGTGGAGATATAGAGGTGCAACGTTTTTCGGTTTTTCCAATATGGTGCCTGTACCACATGACCTATGACGTCATGATTATCATTAAACATTCTACAGGAGGAGGCGCTCCTATGGTGAAAATTTAATGTCCATCAGACTAACATTTGCTGAGAAAAAAAATTCATACTGGTCGGATGAAGCGTTATACTTGTCAAATTATGACATCATAACAAAGGCACCGATGACATAAACATTAACATAAGACGGGTTAAGACCGGGGAAATCGCGAATGGCAATCGAGCGTTAATGAGGTGACGATCAATGGCGGACATGCTATACACGCACGGGAGGAAGAAGGAAAGAAGAAGAAGTGTCGAGATTTACCTGACGGCCCGCTCACAGTCTTCAACCTGTGAAAAGTAACTCACAAACGAAAACGGAATTATGTACAAAAATAAATATTTATTAAACGGTACCCGATAACAAAGGGTGCGACGGTAAAAACTAAACCCTCTCGTGAGCGCTCTTACACACAGACTTCGAACACAAGACAAATAGAAGGATAATTAAAAGAAACCGTTGTGTGCACGTTTGTGCTTATCTGTCTGGATGTCAGGAATCGTTCGTCAAGGATGGTCAGGCTCCGAGCTCGGCGTCTGACCACAGCTCCGGCTGGCATGAACCGCTCGGGCGTTGGCGCGAACACCGGCCTCACTGCACAGTCCATCCCACGCCACACAGCACTCGCATGCAGGCACCAGGAGGGAGAGAATGATCGTCGGCGTCCCACCGTCTTTCCAACGTCCACCAAGCGAAAGTCCAAACGGGAACGAAAAGGCAAGAAGGGAAGAGGTCCAAATGGGAGAGAAGGGGAGAGAGGTCCGGGCAGGATGAATCCAAGAACGAGAAGAAGGAAATGTCGGCCAGCGGGTGGTTTTACTTCCTGTCCCGTGACGTCAGCTCTCTTCCCCTCCAACCAGTGCATCGTTTCCTCGTGGTCTTTCGCGCCTACCGCACGACGCCGGCGCTTCTCCAATGAGCGTGTCACTTGTTGGTAGTGTTTCGCACCCTCCGCACTGATTGGCTGAGCATCTCGCGCCTTTGGTGTTACGTCATCGTGTGGCACGTCATTGTCGGTGGCCAATCAGTGTGGCACGTCCTTCATCTTCCCCACTCTCCAATCAGCGACCTGCTTCCAACTCGCCCCTCCCCCCGTCAATCATGAGTTCTCCTGGGCGTGGCTCTCGGCCTGCCTGTTCGATGTTTGCTCATCATGCTGGCGTTGTGCGCGGCCGCTTCCGGTCTGTTCGTCCGTAAGTCATTGTGGCAGCGGGGGAATTTAATTAATGTTGTGCTCTATTGGGCCTAGCTAATGTATGTGATGTGTTGCCATAAGGGACACCGGAATGATCATAGAGGGGACGACACACCGGGGAATTAGCATAAACCCTACAACTACTTAACATGCCCTGCCCCCTCATGGCGGGGACACAGATACACAGCTTACTCTGACAAACCAGACATCGAGATGATTCTTCTTCTTCGTGACATCGGAGCACCTACCTATGCAGATCTACCTAAATCTATATATCCCCCTACCCCACCGACATAATAATATCTTATTCCCGTGGGGAGTACTTAACAATGAGCCATGTATTACTTTTTTTTCATGGAGCGGTTTCAGCGAAATAGAGGTGGAAAGTTTTCCAAGATGGCGTCCATACCACGTGACCTGTGACGTCATAATTATGAATAAAAGCATTATGTAGGTGGAGGCACTCCTATGGTAAAATCTTGTGTCAATCGGACCAACGGTTGTCAAGAAAATGAATTTTAGAAACGCAGACACGCATGTACGCCACACACACGTACGCCACACGCACATACGCCACATGCACGTACGCCACACATACATGCGCAACTGAATGCCGAGCCCTGCTTTTTGCTTCGTGAGCACAGGGTAATCAACCACAAAATGTGGAATGGCGTCAACTTGTGGAGGTCAAAGCAGGTGAGGCAGGTCGATTACCTCCTTCCTAAAGATCGTTAATGAGTAAGCTGGGTTTTTATTCATCTACTGATTAGCCCCATGTTAGTTATAATGGGAATAGCTCCATAAAAAAAATATAGCTCCAAAAAAAAAAAATTGTCAGAAGTTTAGGATGGCAAATCCTTCATATTCTTTTCCTTCATAAATAAAATCCTTCATAAATCCTTCATAAAACAGCCAACCACTGGGATACTAGTTCAAGATCTTTGAGGTACAATTGCAACTTCACTGTTTCTCAGATGTGATGCAATATACTTTTATATCTGCCAACTGGCTGAATATGAGAGGGACAGCACAGTCTGTTTACTCAAGTGAGTAATAAGTTGTTTGGCAAAAAAACCAACAGATTTTACAAGAACAAATACACAATGAAATCTCACTCACTGGAAGTTGCTGGGAGTTCCAATTTCCTCCTTTGTTAGTTTTTTCTTCGATTTTTTCTTGGACCTTTTCATCAGCTTATTAATAGAATTTTTCTCTTTTTTCGGAGTGTCAGTCGGTGGGGTGATGTTCACGGTGGGTACAACAGGCAGTGGCCGGCTGCCGCTTGGTGGTAGCGGTGGTGCTCCTCCAGGTGCTGTCAGAAGGTGTTCAAGGAACGAACACACAAACACACACACACACACACGATATTGATAGACCCACAGGTTTGTTAGTTCAAATACCAACAATGCTTGGGACCTAAAACGGAAAACGTGAACTTACATATGTTAGTGACTTGGTATTTTGTCCTAAAGACATCTACTACGTATCTAAGTTCACAGAAGAGCGAAACAACGAAGGAATACAGAATGGACACTACCAAAAAAAATTCTTACTAAGAAAATATTTTCTTTAAATAAGAAAAGTTTTCTTGAAACAAGAAAAGCATGAGAAAAATTTTGTCCTGCTCTTCTTGTTTGAAGAAAACTTTTATTTCTTTGAAAATGTAAAAATGAGCATATGGAAGATATTGGTCAATTTGTTTTGTTGTTTTTGTTAATTAAGGTCAGGGATACACTGGAGGGAGCAGCTGATGTCAGCGTCACCTAGTGGCAGAAGCGGTAGATAGGCCAAAGAAAGTCCAGGTGTGGTCAGGTCAGCCTTGCACTTCTTGGAGTCTCCTGAGCAGTGATACTCATATATTCTTCCCACGCACTGATCCACTAATATTATTGGCCAACAAATCCTAGACCTTGGCTAAGTAACAAGTAACATCGACATCGTTTCTTCTGCCATATTATTACACTGTTTAGGGCTAACAGTGTACGTTGAGTTAAAAAAAAAAAAAAAAAAAACTATTGTGATGAAGAGATGCACCGTTGAGAATTACAACAGGTACACTAGATGTCCATTTTATTCCATTACCAAATCCCCAACCAGTACGAGATCAAAAATTACATCTGGTTGACCACGATCCAGCGTGGTGTCAACATTATATATATTTGACTATTGACATTATATTGACATATTTTGACTATTGACATTATATGACTATATTTGCAAGTTCAAAGCTAAGTATCGATTTCTCGGTCAAATAAACCAGTACAAAATGTGTACATATTTCAGTGTATATATATATATATATTCTGATCAAAACGTTAATTTCTCAACCTGTGTGACTGTGACGTCACCACGAAGAGTGGTTCTGGTTGTGCCATCTTCATGCAGTAGACACGGTGTTTAGGATGTGGATAATACTCGTTTTTACAGAATGTGGTGATTGCTGTGATGGGAATCTATCTGTGGTATTACTATGCACAGTTCGGGAGTTTACCTCCGCAAATATTTATTATTATTATTATTATTATTATTATTGTTATTATTGTTATTATTTTTGTTGTTCTTGTTCTCCATGATAGCGTTGGTTCTGCCAAAGCAGTTTCTTGGCAGGGGATTCAATCCTGGAGTTGCCACTCCACCGCAGTATACTCAACCGAGGGAGTAGTAATTTGATATTTGTTCATGTTACCGGCGATAGCTTGCCTGCTCTTCGCAGATGACACAGTGGGATCTTTAATGTTCACTAATCAATTTTAGCAGATGGGACACCCCGTTTAATGTCCGTCCGATGGTGACACACACATTGATGCCGGAAAAACACTCGGATGACAGTTTATGTTTGGGACTCTGGGTCAAGGTTCAAACCAAGTCTAGACAGCTCAGAGGGGAGTTTGCATACCTTTAGGGCCTAGGTTATCCTACCAGGCCATATTCATACATAAGAAATGCTTATTATGCCTGCACAGTCGAAGGAGGCATTATGTGTTTGAGTTGTCCGTCCGTCCGTTATCGGGTTTTTGTTTACACAATAACTTGTGAACCACTGAATGAATTCAAACCAAGCATGTAATACAAAGATGAACCGATTAGATTTGGGGTTTAAAGGTCGAAGGTCGTGTGTCCTTTAATTTTAAGTCTTTGTTACCGCGATAACTTGTGAACCACTGACCACCGAATCTTCTGATGATACAGGGAGTCGTTAATGCATGGAATGGTCACCCTAAAAGGTATTGGCAGTCGAAAGAGTAGATAGGTATAAACTGGAATTATATAGGTACCTAGATGCATTGGAGATAGAGGCGTACAGGGATATTAGTAGGGCTTGTAGAATGTAGGTAGCTTATGTGTGGATGGGTGATGGTATCTGGTGTAGGTTTGATGGGCCAAATGGCTTCCTGTGCTAAAGTTTCTTGCATATCCTTTTGTACACAATAGTGACAATTATAATGCTGAGGGACTAACATTATGACATTGACAACACTCTGTGGCGAATGGAGTGTGGCTCACACAGTTGGGCCCCATGCCATATGCGTAGTGAGAATTGGTTTGTTCTGATGTTACATTGACAGAAATACTTATCCACAAAACCCCCTACCAACTTCCAGCAGATCCTCCCAATGTATATGTTGGAACCCATCTGTGGATCGGTCCCACCGGCCGATGGGTCTGACCCATCTGTGGATGCACGAGAAATGACAATGCAGACCCATCGGCCGATGGGTCTGCGCCATCTGCGGATGTGTTGTTCACCTTGAAGGAATGTGTATGCATCAATGGTGGATGAGTATGTTTATTTGAACCTAAAAATAAGCAATTGATGTCATAAATGTTTATAAAGCAGTCCGTGACATGTGGTTTGTCGATAACCGTTTGTCGATAAGATAAAAATAAGATAATATTTTTAGGTTCAAATAAACATACTCATCCACCATTGATGCATACACATTCCTTCAAGGTGAACAACACATCCGCAGATGGCACAGACCCATCGGCCGATGGGTCTGCATTGTCATTTCTCGTGCATCCACAGATGGGTCAGACCCATCGGCCGATGGGACCGATCCACAGATGGGTTCCAACATATATACAGTATGTACAATGTACATCCTCCTTAAGAACCTTGTTTTGGAGGCTTGGACTGAACATCGTTCACCTGAAATTGCTTGCTGTCGAGTCAACAAGAGGGCACTCCTATAGGTGTTCAAGGTCAAGGAACATATGGCTGGGATGATTATGTTATACAGGGATGGAGGGATTGGTAGGAGATAAACTTGCCCACCATCATATATCCCACTCAATGAGATATTCCTAATTCCCAATCTACAGTATTTTCAATCCCCCCCAAAACTTCCGTACCATTCAAATTGGTCAAACCCTATGAGTATTAATCTCAAAAACACATTGTTGAACAGTTTTATGACCTCATGTTGTTGAGTTAAATATAATTGTTTTTAGTAACGATTTTATTGGAACCACTATATATTATTTCCGTCACTTACCACGGACGCTTTGCTGCTTTTGAGCTTGTTTCCGTTCTGCAAATGGAATAACAAGTGTAAGCATTATTATTATTATTTTTACTAATATTCAAATCTCACATGCATAGTTTATCTGGAGGTTTATTAATATTTAATGATCATTTTCATCTTACTATAATTCACCAAATATCTGTCTGTCTTTCTGTCTGTCTGTTCCCAGGTACCGCAAAAACGGTTGAACCGATCACAACCAAATTTTGGGTGGGTAATCCTGGGACCCCCTGGAGTAAAATAGGCTATATTGTTTTTCCAATTTTTTTCCAATTTTCCCAATTTTCCAATTTTTCCAATTTTCCAGGTTTTTTCCAAACATGATGGAATAATATTTACCGATATGAACAGTGATGTGGCTGTTATTGAAATTATACAAATACTGTTTAGATTTTGATGAATCGTGTGTGATATGATTCAACGGATGTTTATATAAATCGTTTAAAATAAAAAAGCCTTCAATTTCTGATATTTTGCCTTTTCATTTGGGCTTCCCAATTGTAGCCCCCGCCCATAGGGCGGGTACCGTTGCTAGTTGCTCAAATTGACTGAACTGACTGGGTTATTCCTAAAACCAGGAATTGGAATACAGTATATAGTTATCTTTTTAATTAATTTTTCTCAAACTCAGCACTCCCATATGAAAAATAACTAGTGGGGAAATATATAAATGTTTATTTATTTATATATCCACATCAATACACTTTTTTTTTCAAGTCTTGGTCTATTCTGAGTATCCCTTTTGTAGAATCTATTTCAATGCCTCATGTACAGTGCATTCAGAAAGTATTCAGACCCCTTCACTTTTTCACATTTTGTTATGTTGCAGCCTTATGCTGAAATCGTTTAAATTCATTTTTTCCCTCATCAATTCACATTCAATACCCCATAATGACAAAGAGAAAACAGGATTTTAGACAGTTGTGCAAATTTATTAAAAAGAAAAAACTGAAATATCACATTTACTGAAAACAGGTTTGATAGTTGACACATTGACAAAAACTGAAAGTATTCATACCCTTTGCTATGACACTTGAAATTTAGCACAGGTGCCTCCCATTTCTCTTGATCATCTTTGAGATGTCTCTACACCTTGATTGGAGTCCACCTGTGGTAAATTCAATTGATTGGACATGATTTGGAAAGGCACACATGACACACCTGTCTATATAAGGTCTCACAGCTGACAATGCATATCAGAGCAAAAACCAAGCCATAAGGTCGAAGGAACTGCCTGCAGAGCTCAGAGACAGGATTGTGTCGAGGCACAGATCTGGGGAAGCCTACAAATTTCTGCTGCATTGAAGGTTCCCAAGAGCACAGTGGCCTCCATAATTCTTAAATGGAAGAAGTTGGGAACAACCAGGACTCTTCCGAGAGCTGGCCGCCCGGCCAAACTGAGCAATCGGGGGAGAAGGGCCTTGGTAAGAGAGGTGACCAAGAACCCGATGGTCACTCTGGCTGAGCTCCAGAGATCCTGTGTGGAGATGGGAGAAACTTCCAGAAGGACAACCATCACTGCAACACTCCACCGATCTGGGCTTTATGGCAGAGTGGCCAGACGGAAGCCTCTCCTCAGTGAAAGACACATGAAAGCCCACAGAATCTTGTTTCTCACAGTCTGAGAGTCCTTTAGGTGCTTTTTTGCAAACTCCAAGCGGGCTTTCAAGTGTCTTTCACTGAGGAGAGGCTTCCGTCTGGCCACTCTGCCATAAAGCCCAGATCGGTGGAGTGTTGCAGTGATTGTTGTCCTTCTGGAAGTTTCTCCCATCTCCACACAGGATCTCTGGAGCTCAGCCAGAGTGGCCATCGGGTTCTTGGTCACCTCTCTTACCAAGGCCCTTCTCCCCCGATTGCTCATTTTGGCCGGGCGGCCAGCTCTAGGAAGAGTCCTGGTTGTTCCCAACTTCTTCCATTTAAGAATTATGGAGGCCACTGTGCTCTTGGGAACCTTCAAAGCAGCAGAAATTTTTTGTAGGCTTCCCCAGATCTGTGCCTCGACACAATCCTGTCTCTGAGCTCTGCAGGCAGTTCCTTCGACCTCATGGCTTGGTTTTTGCTGTGATATGCATTGTCAGCTGGGAGACCTTATATAGACAGGTGTGTGCCTGTCCAAATCATGTGAAATCAATTGAATTTACCACAGGTGGACTCCAATCAAGGTGTAGAAACATCTCAAAGATGACCAAGAGAAATGGGAGGCACCTGAGCTAAATTTCAAGTGTCATAGCAAAGGGTATGAATACTTATGTAAATGTAATATTTAATTTTTTTATTTTTAATAAATTTGCAAAACTTTCTAAAATCCTGTTTTCTCTTTGTCATTATGGGGTATTGAGTGTAGATTGATGAGGGAAAAAATGAATTTAAACGATTTCAGCAAAAGGCTGCAACATAACAAAATGTGAAAAAAGTGAAGGGGTCTGAATACTTTCTGAATGCACTGTTCATCACTGTCCCATATAGTATGGCGTTACTATCACCAGAGAGTGCTGATGATCAATACGGAGTGAAATATTAATCCCATCAGGTGTTTGTCCCAACCTTGTTTCCGCTGATGCCGCAATTGCATCTTCTCATGCACAATGGCAAAGAAAGCAGCCGCCTCCTGCTCATCAGCAAAACTCAGTCCGGCCTGGTAATCCTGCAAGACAATTGCCATCATGACTGGTCATCTTGGTAAATCATAAACAATGTCAAGGATTATATTTAATCGACGATAGAAAAAAAAAAAATGAGGAAATTGGGGATATTTATCCATGTGGTTGTACACACTATTTCGTTATGCACATGCATGATGATGTGCTTGTAGACACCAATGAAGGCTCAATGAGATGAGGTCCCTCTTCATTGGAATTCCATATGGCATCTCACAACATGAATGGGTGAACATGGAATACTTTCCAGACATTAATAATCGATACTGCTCGTGATATCGACACATTCATATTATAGTACATATACCAACAATTGAAAACGTGATGACTTTTAATAATAATCACTGCAGATGTGGAGATGGGCATGATAATAGCAGAGTTTGTGGTTAGATTTGAACTTACATTAGCTTCGAATGTGTGGAAATATGGTCGAGGTGTAATGTAGCAAAACTGGTTATACATTTCCTGTTCCCAAATCTTTGCAGCTTCCTGTGAACGCAGAAGAAAGAAACATCATTTCCTGAAATGGCACTTTCATTCTCGATGTGAGCTAATTAAGAATATATGAAAGGCAGTCATTATTTTAATACCCTCTGAGCTCTGAGTGAATCTCTGAGCTTGCCACACTTTTCTCATCCCCCACCTCACTCCCCTTACAGCCCCCAGTAAAATTAAGCCGTTAGTTTGATGCATTAATTTAATCTGGTGTTGGTGTAGAGCAAGCATGATGGGCCGAATGGCCTTCTCCTGCGTCAAATTTCCTTGTTGTTCCTTGTTAATGCAAGCTCAAATATTTTTTCCCCCAAGTAACACACTTTATGCATGTGATCGCATGCGCGCGCGCACACACAGACACACACATGCACACAATATGTACATACACACACATACACACACATATGTACATACACACATACACACACATATGTACATACACACATACACACACACATATGCACACTCACACACACACGCACACATGCACAAACATACACACACACACACACACACACACACACACACACACACATATGTACATACACACCCATACACACCCATACACACACACACACACACACACATACACACATACACACATACACACACATATGCACACTCACACGCACACATGCACAAACATATACACAAACATATACACACATACATACACACACTCACACACACATACACATACACACACTCACACACACATACACATACACACATGCACACACACAACCATATACACAAACATATACACACACACACACAAACATATACACACACATACACACATACACATTCACACACACACACACAAACATATACACAAACATATACACATACATACACACAAACATGCACACACACAAACATATACACACATACACATACACATACACATACACACATGCACACACACAAACACAAACACACACAGAGGTGGATACTTTGAGACTTGGGAGGGTTCCATTCCACCTTCTGAAACCCGCATATGGAGATAACAACCAAGGACACATGGTGATCTTGCTAAGATGAAAGCTGATATAATGATATATTCAGTATCAAGAGGAACAAAACCATGGGTTTAACAGAGAGGAAGCTGAGTTTGACAAAATTCATGCACATATAAACAACATAATGTCAAAGTGAAATAGTCAAAAACAGGAAGTTAAACTTGTTTAATTAGCATGACAATATCACTATATGCTCAACTTCCTGTGGAGTAATGGAATGATTATTTGGACACAGCACTTGGGGGAGGATTCACCTTTACGTTGTAGATGCGGATGTAGTAAGATCGCTGCGGATTGTCTTTCACAAAGCAGGCGACACCACAATGGGTTTTGTTCCATTGTCGACTGGAGGATGGGCCGGAAGTGTACAGCTGGACCACTGCGGATGCAAGTGTCTGACCACACATGTCATTCAGATCATACTACTGTATATGGGATACATAATATCATAGCTTGCATTCTGACCACTTGCTGCATCCTATTTCCTGTTTCTTTCTGTTGAATGAGCATAATGGCAAATTTCCACCAAAAAGGGATGCCAACATTTTAGCCTTAAGATAGAGGTAAACCCTCACATTATGAAATGGAAGGTATTGTCGCGCGAATGCCCTCGGTTAATACCGTGGGATCGCGGATGGCCAAATGGGCTTTAACGGAGGCGACGATCAATGACGGATTCGACTATGCTAGCACGGGAGGAAGAAGGAAGAGGAGCGGCGAGCTATTACCTGACGCGATCCGAGCAGTCTTCAACCCTGCAAATTAATCTCACACGAACACGGGATTTGGTATGAAAGGGAAAATAATAGAAGGGTTTATTCAAAATAAATATCAGGACAGGGAAACGCGGTGATACAACTAAATTTTAGGTTGGGACGTCCCCACTCACAGACTTCAAATACAAGACAATGGGAGAAGATGAATAAAATAAACGTATTGTTGTGCTCGTGTGTGAAATGTGGTGCGTCTTAGCTGTCTGTATGTGTGATGTCGGTCAGGCTCCGTCCAGCTCTGATGTTGGTGTGAAGCAGGCCTCCGTCCGCCTCGTTCACGCTCCGCTAGGCCCCGAGTCCCTCCTCACCCCCCCCCCCCCCCGCTCAGCGGCACGCCTCGCTCCAAGCACCAAGCACCGCTCCAAGCACCAAGCCTCGCTCCAAGCACCAAGCCTCGCTCCAAGCACCAAGAGCACCAATACCAAGAGCAAGCACCAAGAGCACCAAGACCAAGAGCAATCACCAAGCACCAAGACGACAGGGAAGACCGCAGGGAAGAATGCAGGGAAGCAGAATGCCGACCAACAGGGAAGAACGCAGAGAAGAAGCACCAATAGCACGCGCAGAACCCAGAGCAAAGAGAGCAAAAATGCCCGCCAGCATATGCTGCAGAGTGGCAATGTGGTGTGACGTCAGCCCTTTTTCTCCCAATCAGTCCCTCACTTCTTGGTGGTCTTTCCGTGCCTTCCAACGTCACTTGCCCTTCCCCTCCAATCAGCGACCTGCTTTTAAGTAGTGTTTCCGCGCCTTCCGCACTGATTGGCCGAGTGTTCGCGCCTTCTGCACTGATTAGCTGAGGTGTCCATGGTCATTGGCCAATCAGTGTGCCGCTTCCTTCCACCTTCCTTTCACCAATCAGTGGACAGCTTCTTACTCCAACCAATCACACGTTCCCTGGGCGTGGCTCTTGCTTGTCTGCACGATGTTTGACGCCCATGTCGGCGTTGTACGTGGCCGCTTCCTGCTTGTCTTTCTGGTTTGTTTTATTGTAAGGGAGGGGATTTAATTAATGTGGTGCACTAAGGGCCTATCTAAATGTCTATGGGAGTGCGTTGACATAAGGGACACTGGGTTGCTCACAGAGGGAACTACACACGAGGGAATTTTACCCATAATCCCTGTACTAACGAGCATGCCCCGCCCCCTCGTGGCGGCGACACAGATACAACTTATTCCGACATCCGGCTAAACACAGAACTTATTAAATGTAGATTCCCTATCACGACAGTCGAGTACCTACCTATGCAGATCTACCTGGATCTAGATATTCCTCTACCCCCTGACATAACAGTATCATCAACTAGAATACGAGGTAGATGCACAACAAGCTAGGTAGGCTCAGGTCTGACGTTTTGACTATTGGGTTGACTTCTTCATCCAGGTCTGTACAGGCATCACACACTTGGCGTGAATTTTCTTCCCAAGGGGGAGGGAACATCACGTGACTATAATCAACATATGGTAGCCCGAATGAGCTTAAGCTTCCACAATCCATATATGAGATTGGTACCCCTGCCCTCGCGAAGCGAAAAGTGGCATTAAGTGATCGGTTGCATATGTACTACGTACATCGTACGTGTCTGCATTAAAAAATATATTTTTCTTGGCAACCGATTGACACAAAATTTTCTCCATCGTATGTGTCTACTCCTGTATAAAATTTTTCTGATAATTATGACGTCATAGGTCACGTGATATGGGCGCCATCTTAGAAAACCCGAAAAACTTCAAACCGCTCCATGGAAAAATTGAAATGTGGCTCATAGTAAAGAACTCTGCATGGGGAACAAGTGTTGTTAACATTGACGTCATTGGTGCCTTTATTATGACGTCATAATTCGACAAGTACAACACTTAGTCCGATCAGTTTGAAATTTCTCGACCATGATGTACGCAACAATTATATTTGAGAATGTAAATTGATGACATCATCGGTCACGTGGTCTGGCAGCCATATTAGATGAAAGAAACGAAAAAACCTTACAAAACAGAAGAGAAGGCTTGCACCAAGTCGACTGCGTGGGGTAAGTATTCTATGAATACCATCTAGTTTTGGAATGTTTTGTGTGATATGACTTGTATCATAAGAAAATCGGATTTGGTTGTGTTGGATGAGATATGTTGCATCAATCATAGCCAATGGGACATTGTGGCTTGCTCATATTATACACCAGACAACATTTTTAGCTGGTCGATGATGGAGTCAACATGAGCTCTTAAAGCCATAACGATCGATGTCCTTCAGTCAGTCAGTCAATCAGTCTGGGTCCATTAATGATCTATTTCAGTTCTTCTAACGTGTTGGAATACGCAGAAAGTCAGACACGATTGATTTAACCTTAAAATGTAGCGCAAAAACCACGGCAAAATGAAGTGTAATGCATGAGTAAAGGTTGACACTGAAGAGTGCTTATTTTGAGGTGTACAGATCGAGTGGGTAGAAGAAACATACAGGTAGTGACAGAACGCATAAATCTGAAAGAATTGGAAGAAGGAAAGTGAAAGAGAGAAATGGAGGCACACCATCCACGCGAGATGTGCACACCATCAAGAGAGTAGAGAATTAGAAAATATAACAATTGTGAGTGAAAAATAGAAAGAGCTTGAAAATATCGATTGAGTGTTTGTGTGCTCTGCCTGAAGGCAGGTCCTTGGCAGCTTGAAAAGGGAGACACTGGATGGTTTGCCATTGCCTTCCCAGCAGTTAGTTCGGGCAGAAATTTGGAATTTCACCAGGATGCCGGAAATAACACATCTTTTGGCGACGGACACAGTGGGGTCTTTATGGGACACCCAGTTTAATGTCCATCCAAGTGACGGCACACACATTGAAGAATCACCCTGCTTGAGAAATACCAGGATGCCAGTATATAGCTGGTTTGGGATTCTAACCAAGGCTAGATAGATCTGAACCAAGTGTGAATTGTAAATATCGTCTTAGCTATCCTGCCAACCCCATTATATTGTCGTATAATTCCCCTCGGTGAATACTGAGGAATCACGGATAGCAAATCGAGTGTTATTTGAGGCGTTATTCAATAGCGGATTTCACTATATACGCGCGAGAGGAAGAAAGAAGAAGAAGAAGTGGGAAGCTTTTACCTGACGCGGATGGTCGAGCAGTCTTCAACCCTGGGGAAATTAACTCAAGTGGGAACGGGTTTAGAATATACAAGGAAAATAATGAAAGGGTTTATTTACAATGGATGCCGGGACAAGAAAATGCGCCGGTCACTAAAACCCCATAATGAGCGCTCCTACACCAGACGTATCAAACAGACAAGGGAATATATATAATAAAATAAAGGGGGGTCGTGCGTTTGTGGTGCGGGCTTATCTCCACTCGACTGAGGTGTGTCAGGGATCATCAGGCCCCGAGCGCAGTCCGGACGCAGCTCTGGTGTTAGCACGAGGAAGGCCGACCGGTCGTTGGCGCGAACCAGGCTTCGACATGCGCTCGCTCGCTTGCTGCTAGGGCCAGCATATGCTGCAGAGTGGCAAGCCTCGCCCGTACGCCAGTCGCTCGCATGTGAAAACCGGGGAGAAGAATCGTCAGCGCTCCACCGTCTCTCCAGGGTCAAGAACGCAAGGGAAGGCAGTCCAACTGAGAGACTATCCAAAACAAGAAGGGATCCAACGCAAGAAGGGAAGAAGAGCGAGAAGGTGTCCAGCACGAGAAGGCCAAGAGAGAAAATGTCGGTCTCCGCGAACATTTAACGTCAGTTCCTGATGTCACTGGCACTTCTCCTCCAATCAGCGCATCGCTTCTTGCTCGCCTCTCATGTCCTCCAATCCGAGGGAAGCTTCTTGCCCCACCCCTGGCCAATCACCAGTCCTTCCTTGCTCTGCCAATCGGCGGCCTTCATCCTGCTTCGTGTCTTCCTTCCACGAATCAGTGGCCAGCTTCTTGCCCCTGCCTTGACCAATCACGAGCTTCATCCTGCCTCGTCTCCCTATTGGTGGTGTCTTGTCCAATTGTGTGATCTCCCCATCAAACCCTTCGACCAATCCTTCGTGAGGTGGGCGTGGCCTCAGCCTGCCTGAGCAATGTGTGTCTGCCAAGTCAGGGTTGTCAACCCAAGTGCGTCATCTGGGTTCCGGTTAGTTTTATTGTTGGGGGGATTTAATTAGTGTGTGCGCTAATGGGCCTAACTAATGTCTATGGTGTAGTGCCATACGGGACAATGAATAGATCACCAGGTCTCAGACACAGGGTAATTAGCATAATCCCTACTCCATTTACCACAAGGCCATCCTTGTATGACCACAAATATACACTTAATCCGACATCCAGGCTAGAGAGGTCCCTGACTTATGTACATCGAAATGGTTCTTCTTCTTCACGACAGTCAGAGCATAATACCTACACAGATCTACCTGATCTATACACCACTCTACCCCAAAATTCATAACAATATATTGTTGCAGGGAAGTGATGAAGTTTAAACGGGGTAACATAGCTTAGTTATGTCATCATTAAATGTTCAGCATAAGGTGGATGGTAATTGTGTACAAGTCAAAATATGTCTGTACAGATTTAATTGTGATCCCTTCATTCTGTAATGTGTCTCTGATCCGATTATCACTTGTTAAGCCTTTAAATCTTTTCCTCTGTTATCTGTCTTTTAAATATTTATTTTGAAGCGTAAGCCATTTGGAGGAATGAACAGGTGTGTCGAAACTGTCTTGTCAGAACAGAACGATAGTTAGCATCACCACAGGGGGCATGTGGAAAACTTTGTTATAGCATGTGGCAATATGACTTATTGAGCTGAGAAAAGTCGGTAACTCCTGGTCGTGTGCCGAGCTGTAACGCCCGATGGAGCCAGCAGAGGGAGTGGATAAAAAGGCAGATACAGATGAAATCGCTTCTTGGAATTGGAGGAGGAGGTTTGATTTTTAATTGGGACTGCTGGCTATACCGAACCTGTGGAGAGGGCTGCTGTGTCACGCCTCACCAAACAAGCTGCACCAATTTTTTTCCTTGGTCAGTAGCACGAAACAATAAAACAGTCTCCCGCCTGGATGTATCCGAACTGCCACTATACTCTTTGACAGGCTCTACCTCCAGGATTGCTGATTAATTGGTGAACAGCAATCTTCAAGTCTTTCCACAGATTTCTGAATGGGATTCAAGTCTGGGATTTGGCTGAGCCACTCAAGGACCTTCATGTTAATGTTCTGAAGCCATTCCAGTGCTGATTTAGGTATATGCTTTCGGTCATTGTCCTATTGGAATGTAAATCTTCACTGCAGTCTGAGGTCTTTTGCACTCGAAGGCAGGTACTCCTCAAGGGTTTGCCTGTATTTGGCTCCATTCATTGTTCCTTCTATCCTTACAAGTCCCCCAGTCCCTGCCACTGAAAAGCATCCACATAGCATGATGCTGCCACCACCATGCTTCACGGTAGGGATTGTGCTAGATGGGTGATAAGCTGCGCTCAGTTTCTGCCAGCCATAGCATTTTGCATTCAGGCCAAAGAGTTCAATTTTTGTCTTAACAGACCACAGAATCTTTTGCCACCTGCTCTCAGTTTTTCATGTGCCTTTTTGCAAACTCCAGGCGTGCTGTCAGATGCCTTTTTCTCAGGTGTGGCTTCCATCTGGCCACTTTCCCATTTGTGAAGTGCTGCAGAGACTGTTGTCTTTCCAGCAGGTTCTCCCTGTCTGAATGTTTATTGTGTTCTTGGTCACCTCCCTGACCAAGGCCTTTCTTGCCAGGTTGTTCAGTTTAGTGTAGGAAGGAAGAGTCTGGGTCGTTAATATTCTTTCCATTTCCGAATGATGGAGCTCATTGTGCTCTTGGGAACTTTCAACACCTAGAAAATGTTTTATACCCTTCCCCTGATCTGTGCTTTTTGAAGTTTATCTCGGAGTTCCACAGGAAGTGCCTTGGACTTCATGGTAGAGTGTCTGCTCTGACATGCACCGTCAACTGTGGGACCTTATATAGAAAGGTGTGTTTCATTCGAAATCATGTCCATTCAATTTAATTAGCCACACGTGGACTCCAATCAATTGTGGATACATCTCAAAGATGATCAACAAAAATTGGATGCACCTATGCTCAATGTGGAGTGTCGTAGCAAAGGGGTTAAATTCTTATTGACTCAAGACATTTCAGCTTTTTATTTTTAATTATTTTGTAAAAATTTAATTACCTTATTTAAAACAAAATTCCACTTTGATATTATGTGGTATTATTTGTAGATCAGTTTCTCTATGGTGGTAAATTATGGTACTGAATTCAATTTAATCAATTTTACATTCAGGCTGTAACAACAAAATGTGAAAAAGTCAAGGGTGTGAATACTTCCTGAAGGCAATATATTGTCATGTGCCTGCCCTCTGGTGAACACCGCAGGGTGACACAGATGACCAAACGAGCTTTACTCCAAGGTGTTCAATCCAATGACGACGGTATTCGTCACACGCGAGGGAAAGCGGGATGACGAACTTACCTGGACGGCTTCCACCCGATTTCTTCGCACCTGGATAAATTAATTCAAACTACACAGAAGTAAAATGTACAACAAAAATGCCGGCTTTATTGAAGAAATGCCGGTAACCAAATGAAACATGGCCAAATAAAAACTATAATTTATAATCAGAGTGCCCCCACATAGACTCAATTACAGACGAGGGATAAAATAACTGAAAAATAAATATGTGTAGTTTGTGGCACATAGCTCGAATCGGCTCTTGAATCTCGTCAGGAATGATCAAAAACCCCTTGCGTCCTTGGCGGGAAAATGCGCTCATTGACGCGAACTCGGCTTCGCTGCCTGACCGCTCACTCCTGGCTTCGTCGAGAGCGCAGCGAGCAGGCAACGCCTGTCCACTCGTTGTTCTTGCTTGGGAAACTGCAGTTCTCGGTCCGCAGTTCCTCCTCATCACAATCACGATGAGGATGTCAGAATACGACCGTTCATGATGAATCTTCCTTGTGGAAGAGCAATAGCGACCGTTCGCTATGGGATCCAGAACGAGAAGAAGCGAGAAGAGAGAAATGTCCGCCGTTCAAACTATTTTGTACTTGAGGCTCTGACATCATCTTCCCAGTCCTTGTGCCAATCAAAGCCCAGACCAATCACTACTCTTGTAGGCGTGGCTCCACTGACCTTTTGTGCTGTGTACTCACCAAGTCAATGTTATCCATGGTAGTGTTCGATGCCTGGTTTCCGGTTGGTTTTTATTTAGCGTTATTAATTATGGTGTCGATTGCTTGGTTTGGCTATGGTGCATAGTGTGGTGTCATAAGGAACACAGGAAAAGATAACAGGGGCAATTACATACAGGGGATTAATTTACCCATAATCTCTCGCTAATTAACATACATCACCCCTCTTATGGGGACGAAGATACAAGCTTACCCGACATATGGTATACTCTACACGAATTTCCTACTTATGATACATCGAGGTTTCTTCTTCTTCACGACAGTCAGAGCACACTAATCTATACACTCTACCTGGTTCTAAGGTAATCATTGTCTACCCCCTACAAACGTAACAATATATATATATCAGTATTTACTTTTTACCTTGTCACAGAGCAATCACTATGATTTTAACCTTCGATTCATGTGCCAGGCTATGAACCTTCACCTTGCTCTCCTAAAGATTATTCAAATGGAAGCATTCCCTGTGTGAAGAGGTTTTCAGAAATGATATTCCATGTTAAATTGGCATTATACATGCACGGGACATTGATATAAAGGTATATTTACTCGCGGTATCCAATACATAAAGAAGAAAGTTTGTGTGGTTGCTTATTCGTTTATGCATTCGGACCCTGCAGGAACCAGTTCAACCAAGCTTTGCAAGTCCTCTTTCGTCCAGATAAAAAATTGACCCCAGGTAAAACCATATAATTGGCCTTCAGGCCTCGTTCGAGTCTTGTGTTTATATACTGCCTGGGTTTTTTTCCAGGGGCGATTGTGTCATATGTATTGTGAAGATCGTATGTTGAGGTTGTAGTGATTTGTCGTTAACAACACAAATTGAACGATTATATAATGTTTACACATGAGCCTGTGAAAAGAATGCTTTTCACAGGTTTATTATAACACCTCTATGGTCAGGCTTCGAGTGAGGATGTTGCTGATATACTGCCTGGGTTTTTTCCTGGCAGCGATTGAGCAATATGTTTTGTGAAGATTGGGAATTCATATGAAACCATAAGGCCAACATTCCCCAATTTGTCATGTAAGAAATATTTAAATACATATTTCATTGAATTTCCCCAGGCAATGCCAGGTACTTAATCTAGTACTCTATAAAATAATAAATCTGTGATAAATATCACATATCCACAAAACCTAGAATGTAAAATATGAAGAATTGTTTAACTCTCTTCACCACCCTTTTCTCATACACACCTCCTCTCATTTCCTCACTTTCCTTCTCTCTCCATTCCATTTGCTCCCCTATCTCTTTCTTTCATCAATTTTCTCGCACACTCACCCCTCTCAGTCCTCCAACAATTCCACACCATTCTCAAAATAGTCACAAAAAATATATATCTGAATTGCTATTGAGATTCAGAGCACAATTGTAATATATTTTTGTCATTTTGTGTCATAAATATACTGTATAGTTTTCGTGTTTCTTGTACCACCGCACTTATAATCATAAGAAATGTTATCACCCATAATCATATTACGAATGGAGACAATCTTGCTTCTCGAGCATATTTTTATGGTATTCATGACTCGTATATTTCAGACACTGCAATGTACACATCCATGGTTGGCTGTGGGTCCTTGAAGGAAGTGTAACTCGCATCCGGTTAAACAACCGCAGTTTTTCCACCACCGGTAACGAAAAAAGAGCAATGTGGCGGCCCATGCTATTTGAAAGCATTCTTTCCAATTCAACTTCCTTTTTTTACACCATGGTACTTCTCAATTTCTCCATGAGATTGTCGATTCTGTTTTTGTTTTCTGAAATAATCTTATCATAAATTGCATGAAAGTAATGCAGAATTATATCTCCATGATGTTAAATGAATCAAGCAAACCATAGTTACAAATAACATACCTCAACCAAGCCATATTTTAAACGTTTTCACAACCGCTGTCCCTTCCTCAACATGGACTTCCCCTGACCTGCCCACAAAACAAGAGATCACTTTAAAGTGACTTTGTAATGCAGTGGGCCTACCGCCATTACAGAATTCGATCACTTAGCTTACTGGGATTGTAGAGAGTAAAAGAGGCTCAATGGCACGATATGGCCACCCGGTTTCAAAAAGGATTTTACTAAAAGGTCTTTTGTTGTTAAAAGACAATCAGCATGGAGCAGATTCTCTTATAAGCCTTGCTACAGAACATGAAGCATTGTCCACGGTCAACACAGATATGGAGTTTCGATGACGGAGAGGTCCGCATCTAGATCTTCACCAAAATTGAGTCGTCCATGTCAGACACCCAACGTGTGCACACCCAGCTGATGGTCATTGAATCGGAGAGTCGGTAATCTGACAAAATTATTCAAACCTCTTTCGGTTTCTCTGCAAAGACTTTCTTTCACACTCCAGTAACTCTGACTATCGCTCGTGCGATGATGAATCTCTTTTTGATTGCAAGTTATTTTCCCATCATTTTCAGGTCTTGAGTTAATACATGTAATTTTGAGTTAATAACAATAATTTCATTCCCATTTTCATTAATAATTTCATTTTGAGTTAATAATGAACAAAAATGTCAAGTTAGAGTTTTGATTCTGAGTTAATAATGAGTTGTATTTATATACTGTATATATATATATATATATATATATATATATATATATATATATATATATATATATATATATATATATATATATATATATATATATATCTATATATATATATATATATATATATGTATATATATATATATGTATATATATATATATATATATATATATATATATATATATATATATATATATATATATATATATATATATAGTCGCGTTCCTGGGGATTAAAATCCTCCAAGGAAACGATTGCCGAACAAGCTTTACACTCCGAGGCGTTCAATTCAATATGATGGTATTCGTTATACGCGAGGGGAGGAAGAGACCAAAGGGCGCTTACCTTCACGGATCTCACCGGCAGTCTTCACACCAGGATAAATTAACTCAAACAACCCGAAAGTAAAATGTACAAAAATACCAGATATTATTAAAGAAAATGCCGGCAACAAAGAAAAATGCACGATAAATGAAACTATATTCCTAAATTGTCGCGCCCCCTCACAGACCCAAATACAGACAAAGGATAAAATAACTGAAAATAAATGTGTTATTTTGAATTAGTGGGCACTTATTTCAAATCGGCTGGGGTATCTCGTCAGGAATCGTCAAAGAACGTCTCAGGCCTTTGTCGGAAACGCACATTTGTTGGCGAGAACTAGGCCTCACTGTGCGTCTTGCTCACTCCCGGCTCCGTGCACGAAGCGAACGAGCACGCATGCAGCTCGCTCCTCTAGCCGTGCTTGTCCTCACGATCACCAGCAAGATCTCAAAACACAGCCGATCACGATGAAGCTTCCTTGCGCAAGAGCAATAGTGACCGTTCACGAACAAAGTTGGACCCAAGAGATAAGAGAATGTCGGCACACGACCGTTCACCACCAGTTCCAAAATGAGAAGGGCGAGAGGACGTCGATGCTGAGAGAGCCAAAATGTAACCATTTGCTAACAAAGTCCAGCAGGAGAGGGAAAATGTCCGCCGTTCCAAGTGTTTTGTAAGCGCGGCTCTGACGTCATCCGTGCCTGCTTCACCAATCCCATAGTCCCATCTTACCAGTCCTCTGTGCCAATCAAATCCCTGTCCAATCACTGCTCTTTGGGGCGTGGCTCCACGGAGCTTTTGTGCCTCTGCGCTCACCAAGTCGGTGTTATCCACGGCAATGATTTATGCCTGGTTTCCGGTTGTTTTTTAAAATTTGTGTTTTAATGGCCAATTTCTGGCAAGGTGTGTTTAGTGCGGTGTCAAGGAACAGAGGATTAATGATAGAGGCAATTACATACAGAGGATTAATTACCCACAATCCCTCGCTAATTAACAAGCCCCACCCCTATGATGGGGACGAAAATACAAGCTTACCCGACATCCGGTCTACACAAATTCCCTACTTGTGATCACTGAATTGAAAATATATAGATCGCTCATACTCCGTGAAAGGTGTAGCCGCTGTGTCGCCATCTTGGTTAGCACGACTCGACCGACTCGCTTCGCAGATCTCGTTTGTTTTGAACGTGTCCCAGATTTTAAAAGCGAGACAACTGTTAAAAAGCCATTTTGTGCGGCAATAAACTGCTGCAATCGGTTACGGAAGGTTGTGGAAAGACGTTTCACAGCTGTTTCAAAGACGTTTAATTCATAGTCCATAGTGCTATGCAAGTTTCATGAAAATGTCCCGAGTTCTTTGCGCTCCCAAATTAACAATATTTGTTCTCGAATTTTTTTTTTTGTGAAAAGGAAAGGATAAAGGAAAGTGTTGTTGTAACTGTGATAGGTTTCTTATTGAAAAACGATTGCACAAAAGGTGAAAAAATGCAATCGCTTTTCACTCTGAATTACGTGCAAAAGCATGATGGAAATCACCATTGCCCAGCATCGAGTGCCAACCAAGATGGCGCCCGATAGCTACATCTCCACCTGTGTGGTGTGAATGGCAATGGTCATTCTATATATTTTCAGTTCAGTGCTTGTGATACATCGAGGTTTCTTCTTTTTTACGACAGTACAGTCGGTGCACACTAATCTATACACTCTACTTGAGCTATGGTATCCCTATCCCCCACAAAAGTAACAATATGTTGTTCATATATCCAACACACATGTTCAGTAATTCATTTTTTAATTTCCAAACTATTTAGACCAAAGTCTTTGAGTACTGATTATTACCTCACCTGGAACATAGTTCCGGGGAGCTTATGGGATGGCGCGTCAGCTGTCAGTCTGTCAGTCCATAAGCACTTGCAACCTGCAACCGCTTATTAATTATGTGGTGGTGAGGTGTTTTGATTTAGTTGGTGATGAGGTGTTTTGAATTACATGGTGGTGAGGTGTTTTGAATTACTTGGTGGTGAGGTGTTTTTAATTTCGTTGTGGTGAGGTGTTTTTATTACGTGTTTTATGGCTGTGAGGTGTTTTCAATTTCGTGGTGGTGAGGTGTTTATAATTTAGTGGTGGTGAGGTGATTTTATTACATGTTTTATGGCTGTGAGGTGTTTTAAATGACTTGGTGGTGAGGTGTTTTGAATTACTTGGTGGTGAGGTGTTTTCAATTTCGTGGTGGTGAGGTGTTTTGAATTACTTGGTGGTGAGGTGTTTTCAATTTCGTGGTGGTGAGGTGTTTTGAATTACTTGGTGGTGAGGTGTTTTTAATTTCGTGGCTGTGAGGTGTTTTTATTTCGTGTTTTATGGCTGTGAGGTGTTTTTAATTTCGTGGTGGTGAGGTGTTTTTATTTCGTGTTTTATGGCTGTGAGGTGTTTTCAATTTCGTGTTTTATGGCTGTGAGGTGTTTTCAATTTCGTGTTTTATGGCTGTGAGGTGTTTTCAATTTCGTGTTTTATGGCTGTGAGGTGTTTTCAATTTCGTGTTTTATGGCTGTGAGGTGTTTTCAATTTCGTGTTTTATGGCTGTGAGGTGTTTTCAATTTTGTGTTTTATGGCTGTGAGGTGTTTTCAATTTCGTGTTTTATGGCTGTGAGGTGTTTTCAATTTTGTGTTTTATGGCTGTGAGGTGTTTTCAATTTTGTGTTTTATGGCTGTGAGGTGTTTTCAATTTCGTGTTTTATGGCTGTGAGGTGTTTTCAATTTTGTGTTTTATGGCTGTGAGGTGTTTTCAATTTCGTGTTTTATGGCTGTGAGGTGTTTTCAATTTCGTGTTTTATGGCTGTGAGGTGTTTTCAATTTTGTGTTTTATGGCTGTGAGGTGTTTTCAATTTTGTGTTTTATGGCTGTGAGGTGTTTTCAATTTCGTGTTTTATGGCTGTGAGGTGTTTTCAATTTCGTGTTTTATGGCTGTGAGGTGTTTTCAATTTCGTGTTTTATGGCTGTGAGGTGTTTTCAATTTTGTGTTTTATGGCTGTGAGGTGTTTTCAATTTCGTGTTTTATGGCTGTGAGGTGTTTTCAATTTCGTGTTTTATGGCTGTGAGGTGTTTTCAATTTCGTGGCTGTGAGGTGTTTTCAATTTCGTGGCTGTGAGGTGTTTTCAATTTCGTGTTTTATGGCTGTGAGGTGTTTTCAATTTCGTGTTTTATGGCTGTGAGGTGTTTTCAATTTTGTGTTTTATGGCTGTGAGGTGTTTTCAATTTCGTGTTTTATGGCTGTGAGGTGTTTTCAATTTCGTGTTTTATGGCTGTGAGGTGTTTTCAATTTCGTGTTTTATGGCTGTGAGGTGTTTTCAATTTCGTGGCTGTGAGGTGTTTTTAATTTCGTGTTTTATGGCTCTGAGGTGTTTTCAATTTCGTGTTTTATGGCTGTGAGGTGTTTTCAATTTCGTGTTTTATGGCTGTGAGGTGTTTTCAATTTCGTGTTTTATGGCTGTGAGGTGTTTTCAATTTCGTGGCTGTGAGGTGTTTTCAATTTCGTGGCTGTGAGGTGTTTTTAATTTCGTGGCTGTGAGGTGTTTTCAATTTCGTGTTTTATGGCTCTGAGGTGTTTTCAATTTTGTGTTTTATGGCTGTGAGGTGTTTTCAATTTCGTGGCTGTGAGGTGTTTTTAATTTCGTGGCTGTGAGGTGTTTTTAATTTCGTGTTTTATGGCTCTGAGGTGTTTTCAATTTCGTGTTTTATGGCTGTGAGGTGTTTTCAATTTCGTGTTTTATGGCTGTGAGGTGTTTTCAATTTCGTGGCTGTGAGGTGTTTTCAATTTCGTGGCTGTGAGGTGTTTTCAATTTCGTGTTTTATGGCTGTGAGGTGTTTTCAATTTCGTGTTTTATGGCTGTGAGGTGTTTTCAATTTTGTGTTTTATGGCTGTGAGGTGTTTTCAATTTCGTGTTTTATGGCTGTGAGGTGTTTTCAATTTCGTGTTTTATGGCTGTGAGGTGTTTTCAATTTCGTGTTTTATGGCTGTGAGGTGTTTTCAATTTCGTGTTTTATGGCTGTGAGGTGTTTTCAATTTCGTGTTTTATGGCTGTGAGGTGTTTTCAATTTCGTGTTTTATGGCTGTGAGGTGTTTTCAATTTTGTGTTTTATGGCTGTGAGGTGTTTTCAATTTCGTGTTTTATGGCTGTGAGGTGTTTTCAATTTCGTGGCTGTGAGGTGTTTTTAATTTCGTGTTTTATGGCTCTGAGGTGTTTTCAATTTCGTGTTTTATGGCTCTGAGGTGTTTTCAATTTCGTGTTTTATGGCTGTGAGGTGTTTTCAATTTCGTGGCTGTGAGGTGTTTTTAATTTCGTGGCTGTGAGGTGTTTTTAATTTCGTGTTTTATGGCTCTGAGGTGTTTTTAATTTCGTGGTGGTGAGGTGTTTTCAATTTCGTGTTTTATGGCTCTGAGGTGTTTTCAATTTCGTGTTTTATGGCTCTGAGGTGTTTTTAATTTCGTGGTGGTGAGGTGTTTTCAATTTCGTGTTTTATGGCTCTGAGGTGTTTTCAATTTCGTGTTTTATGGCTGTGAGGTGTTTTCAATTTCGTGGCTGTGAGGTGTTTTTAATTTCGTGGCTGTGAGGTGTTTTTAATTTCGTGTTTTATGGCTCTGAGGTGTTTTTAATTTCGTGTTTTATGGCTGTGAGGTGTTTTCAATTTCGTGTTTTATGGCTGTGAGGTGTTTTCAATTTCGTGTTTTATGGCTGTGAGGTGTTTTTATTACGTGTTTTATGGCTGTGAGGTGTTTTCAATTTCGTGGTGGTGAGGTGTTTTTAATTTCGTTGTGGTGAGGTGTTTTCAATTTCGTGGTGGTGAGGTGTTTTTAATTTCGTTGTGGTGAGGTGTTTTCAATTTCGTGTTTTATGGCTGTGAGGTGTTTTCAATTTCGTGTTTTATGGCTGTGAGGTGTTTTCAATTTCGTGTTTTATGGCTGTGAGGTGTTTTCAATTTCGTGGCTGTGAGGTGTTTTCAATTTCGTGTTTTATGGCTGTGAGGTGTTTTCAATTTTGTGTTTTATGGCTGTGAGGTGTTTTCAATTTCGTGTTTTATGGCTGTGAGGTGTTTTCAATTTCGTGTTTTATGGCTGTGAGGTGTTTTCAATTTCGTGGCTGTGAGGTGTTTTTAATTTCGTGGCTGTGAGGTGTTTTTAATTTCGTGGCTGTGAGGTGTTTTTAATTTCGTGGCTGTGAGGTGTTTTTAATTTCGTGGCTGTGAGGTGTTTTTAATTTCGTGTTTTATGGCTCTGAGGTGTTTTCAATTTTGTGTTTTATGGCTGTGAGGTGTTTTTAATTTCGTGTTTTATGGCTGTGAGGTGTTTTCAATTTCGTGTTTTATGGCTCTGAGGTGTTTTCAATTTCGTGTTTTATGGCTCTGAGGTGTTTTCAATTTCGTGTTTTATGGCTGTGAGGTGTTTTCAATTTCGTGTTTTATGGCTGTGAGGTGTTTTCAATTTCGTGTTTTATGGCTGTGAGGTGTTTTCAATTTCGTGTTTTATGGCTGTGAGGTGTTTTCAATTTCGTGGCTGTGAGGTGTTTTTAATTTCGTGGCTGTGAGGTGTTTTTAATTTCGTTGTGGTGAGGTGTTTTTATTACGTGTTTTATGGCTGTGAGGTGTTTTCAATTTCGTGGTGGTGAGGTGTTTTTAATTTCGTTGTGGTGAGGTGTTTTCAATTTCGTGTTTTATGGCTGTGAGGTGTTTTTAATTTCGTGTTTTATGGCTGTGAGGTGTTTTCAATTTCGTGTTTTATGGCTGTGAGGTGTTTTCAATTTCGTGTTTTATGGCTGTGAGGTGTTTTCAATTTTGTGTTTTATGGCTGTGAGGTGTTTTCAATTTTGTGTTTTATGGCTGTGAGGTGTTTTCAATTTCGTGGCTGTGAGGTGTTTTTAATTTCGTGGCTGTGAGGTGTTTTTAATTTCGTTGTGGTGAGGTGTTTTTATTACGTGTTTTATGGCTGTGAGGTGTTTTCAATTTCGTGGTGGTGAGGTGTTTATAATTTAGTGGTGGTGAGGTGATTTTATTACATGTTTTATGGCTGTGAGGTGTTTTAAATGACTTGGTGGTGAGGTGTTTTAAATTACTTGGTGGTGAGGTGTTTTTAATTTCGTGGCTGTGAGGTGTTTTTAATTTCGTTGTGGTGAGGTGTTTATAATTTAGTGGTGGTGAGGTGATTTTATTACATGTTTTATGGCTGTGAGGTGTTTTAAATGACTTGGTGGTGAGGTGTTTTGAATTACTTGGTGGTGAGGTGTTTTCAATTTCGTGGTGGTGAGGTGTTTTGAATTACTTGGTGGTGAGGTGTTTTCAATTTCGTGGTGGTGAGGTGTTTTGAATTACTTGGTGGTGAGGTGTTTTTAATTTCGTGGCTGTGAGGTGTTTTTATTTCGTGTTTTATGGCTGTGAGGTGTTTTTAATTTCGTGGCTGTGAGGTGTTTTCAATTTTGTGTTTTATGGCTGTGAGGTGTTTTCAATTTTGTGTTTTATGGCTGTGAGGTGTTTTCAATTTTGTGTTTTATGGCTGTGAGGTGTTTTCAATTTCGTGTTTTATGGCTGTGAGGTGTTTTCAATTTCGTGGCTGTGAGGTGTTTTTAATTTCGTGGCTGTGAGGTGTTTTTAATTTCGTGGCTGTGAGGTGTTTTTAATTTCGTGTTTTATGGCTCTGAGGTGTTTTTAATTTCGTGGTGGTGAGGTGTTTTCAATTTCGTGTTTTATGGCTGTGAGGTGTTTTCAATTTCGTGGCTGTGAGGTGTTTTTAATTTCGTGGCTGTGAGGTGTTTTTAATTTCGTGTTTTATGGCTCTGAGGTGTTTTCAATTTCGTGTTTTATGGCTGTGAGGTGTTTTCAATTTCGTGTTTTATGGCTGTGAGGTGTTTTCAATTTCGTGTTTTATGGCTGTGAGGTGTTTTCAATTTCGTGGCTGTGAGGTGTTTTCAATTTCGTGGCTGTGAGGTGTTTTCAATTTCGTGTTTTATGGCTGTGAGGTGTTTTCAATTTCGTGTTTTATGGCTGTGAGGTGTTTTCAATTTTGTGTTTTATGGCTGTGAGGTGTTTTCAATTTCGTGTTTTATGGCTGTGAGGTGTTTTCAATTTCGTGTTTTATGGCTGTGAGGTGTTTTCAATTTCGTGTTTTATGGCTGTGAGGTGTTTTCAATTTCGTGGCTGTGAGGTGTTTTTAATTTCGTGTTTTATGGCTCTGAGGTGTTTTTAATTTCGTGGTGGTGAGGTGTTTTCAATTTCGTGTTTTATGGCTGTGAGGTGTTTTCAATTTCGTGGCTGTGAGGTGTTTTCAATTTCGTGGCTGTGAGGTGTTTTTAATTTCGTGGCTGTGAGGTGTTTTCAATTTCGTGTTTTATGGCTCTGAGGTGTTTTCAATTTTGTGTTTTATGGCTGTGAGGTGTTTTCAATTTCGTGGCTGTGAGGTGTTTTTAATTTCGTGGCTGTGAGGTGTTTTTAATTTCGTGTTTTATGGCTCTGAGGTGTTTTCAATTTCGTGTTTTATGGCTGTGAGGTGTTTTCAATTTCGTGTTTTATGGCTCTGAGGTGTTTTTAATTTCGTGGCTGTGAGGTGTTTTTAATTTCGTGTTTTATGGCTCTGAGGTGTTTTCAATTTCGTGTTTTATGGCTGTGAGGTGTTTTCAATTTCGTGTTTTATGGCTGTGAGGTGTTTTCAATTTCGTGTTTTATGGCTGTGAGGTGTTTTCAATTTCGTGGCTGTGAGGTGTTTTCAATTTCGTGGCTGTGAGGTGTTTTCAATTTCGTGTTTTATGGCTGTGAGGTGTTTTCAATTTCGTGTTTTATGGCTGTGAGGTGTTTTCAATTTCGTGTTTTATGGCTGTGAGGTGTTTTCAATTGCGTGTTTTATGGCTGTGAGGTGTTTTCAATTTCGTGTTTTATGGCTGTGAGGTGTTTTCAATTTCGTGTTTTATGGCTGTGAGGTGTTTTCAATTTCGTGGCTGTGAGGTGTTTTTAATTTCGTGTTTTATGGCTCTGAGGTGTTTTTAATTTCGTGGTGGTGAGGTGTTTTCAATTTCGTGTTTTATGGCTCTGAGGTGTTTTCAATTTCGTGTTTTATGGCTCTGAGGTGTTTTCAATTTCGTGTTTTATGGCTGTGAGGTGTTTTCAATTTCGTGGCTGTGAGGTGTTTTTAATTTCGTGGCTGTGAGGTGTTTTTAATTTCGTGTTTTATGGCTCTGAGGTGTTTTTAATTTCGTGGTGGTGAGGTGTTTTCAATTTCGTGTTTTATGGCTCTGAGGTGTTTTCAATTTCGTGTTTTATGGCTCTGAGGTGTTTTTAATTTCGTGGTGGTGAGGTGTTTTCAATTTCGTGTTTTATGGCTCTGAGGTGTTTTCAATTTCGTGTTTTATGGCTGTGAGGTGTTTTCAATTTCGTGGCTGTGAGGTGTTTTTAATTTCGTGGCTGTGAGGTGTTTTTAATTTCGTGTTTTATGGCTCTGAGGTGTTTTTAATTTCGTGTTTTATGGCTGTGAGGTGTTTTCAATTTCGTGTTTTATGGCTGTGAGGTGTTTTTTATTTCGTGTTTTATGGCTGTGAGGTGTTTTCAATTTCGTGTTTTATGGCTGTGAGGTGTTTTCAATTTCGTGTTTTATGGCTGTGAGGTGTTTTCAATTTTGTGTTTTATGGCTGTGAGGTGTTTTCAATTTCGTGGCTGTGAGGTGTTTTCAATTTCGTGGCTGTGAGGTGTTTTCAATTTCGTGGCTGTGAGGTGTTTTCAATTTCGTGGCTGTGAGGTGTTTTCAATTTCGTGGCTGTGAGGTGTTTTCAATTTCGTGGCTGTGAGTTGTTTTTAATTTTGTGTTTTATGGCTGTGAGGTGTTTTCAATTTCGTGGCTGTGAGGTGTTTTCAATTTCGTGGCTGTGAGGTGTTTTCAATTTCGTGGCTGTGAGGTGTTTTCAATTTCGTGTTTTATGGCTGTGAGGTGTTTTCAATTTCGTGTTTTATGGCTGTGAGGTGTTTTCAATTTCGTGGCTGTGAGGTGTTTTTAATTTTGTGTTTTATGGCTGTGAGGTGTTTTCAATTTCGTGGCTGTGAGGTGTTTTCAATTTCGTGGCTGTGAGGTGTTTTCAATTTCGTGGCTGTGAGGTGTTTTTAATTTCGTGTTTTATGGCTGTGAGGTGTTTTCAATTTCGTGTTTTATGGCTGTGAGGTGTTTTCAATTTCGTGGCTGTGAGGTGTTTTCAATTTCGTGGCTGTGAGGTGTTTTTAATTTCGTGTTTTATGGCTCTGAGGTGTTTTCAATTTCGTGTTTTATGGCTCTGAGGTGTTTTCAATTTCGTGGCTGTGAGGTGTTTTCAATTTCGTGGCTGTGAGGTGTTTTCAATTTCGTGGCTGTGAGGTGTTTTTAATTTCGTGTTTTATGGCTGTGAGGTGTTTTCAATTTCGTGTTTTATGGCTGTGAGGTGTTTTCAATTTCGTGTTTTATGGCTCTGAGGTGTTTTCAATTTCGTGTTTTATGGCTGTGAGGTGTTTTCAATTTCGTGTTTTATGGCTGTGAGGTGTTTTTAATTTCGTGTTTTATGGCTGTGAGGTGTTTTTAATTTCGTGGTGGTGAGGTGTTTGAAATTACTTGGTGGTGAGGTGTTTTAAATTACTTGGTGGTGAGGTGTTTTAAATTACTTGGTGGTAAGGAGTTTTAAATTACTTGGTGGTGAGGTGTTTTTAATTTCGTGGTGGTGAGGTGTTTTAAATTACTTGGTGGTGAGGTGTTTTAAATTACTTGGTGGTGAGGTGTTTTAAATTACTTGGTGGTGAGGTGTTTTAAATTACTTGGTGGTGAGGAGTTTTAAATTACTTGGTGGTGAGGAGTTTTAAATTACTTGGTGGTGAGGTGTTTTAAATTACTTGGTGGTGAGGTGTTTTAAATTATTTGGTGGTGAGGTGTTTTAAATTACTTGGTGGTGAGGACTTTTAAATTACTTGGTGGTGAGGTGTTTTAAATTACTTGGTGGTGAGGTGTTTTAAATTACTTGGTGGTGAGGTGTTTTAAATTACTTGGTGGTGAGGTGTTTTAAATGACGAGGTGGTGAGGTGTTTTAAATTACTTGGTGGTGAGGTGTTTTAAATTACTTGGTGGTGAGGTGTTTTAAATTACTTGGTGGTGAGGTGTTTTAAATTACTTGGTGGTGAGGTGTTTTAAATTACTTGGTGGTGAGGAGTTTGAAATTACTTGGTGGTGAGGTGTTTTAAATTACTTGGTGGTGAGGTGTTTTAAATTACTTGGTGGTGAGGTGTTTTAAATTACTTGGTGGTGAGGAGTTTGAAATTACTTGGTGGTGAGGTGTTTTAAATTACTTGGTGGTGAGGTGTTTTAAATTACTTGGTGGTGAGGAGTTTTAAATTACTTGGTGGTGAGGTGTTTTAAATTACTTGGTGGTGAGGTGTTTTAAATTACTTGGTGGTGAGGAGTTTTAAATTACTTGGTGGTGAGGAGTTTTAAATTACTTGGTGGTGAGGAGTTTTAAATTACTTGGTGGTGAGGAGTTTTAAATTACTTGGTGGTGAGGAGTTTTAAATTACTTGGTGGTGAGGAGTTTTAAATTACTTGGTGGTGAGATGTTTTGAATTACTTGGTGGTGAGGTGTTTTGAATTACTTGGTGGTGAGATGTTTTGAATTACTTGGTGGTGAGGAGTTTTAAATTACTTGGTGGTGAGGAGTTTTAAATTACTTGGTGGTGAGGAGTTTTAAATTACTTGGTGGTGAGGTGTTTTGAATTACTTGGTGGTGAGGTGTTTTGAATTACTTGGTGGTGAGGTGTTTTGAATTACTTGGTGGTGAGATGTTTTGAATTACTTGGTGGTGAGGTGTTTTGAATTACTTGGTGGTGAGGTGTTTTAAATTACTTGGTGGTGAGGAGTTTTAAATTACTTGGTGGTGAGGTGTTTTAAATTACTTGGTGGTGAGGTGTTTTAAATTACTTGGTGGTGAGGAGTTTTAAATTACTTGGTGGTGAGCTGTTTTAAATTACTTGGTGGTGAGGTGTTTTAAATTACTTGGTGGTGAGGTGTTTTAAATTACTTGGTGGTGAGGTGTTTTAAATTACTTGGTGGTGAGGTGTTTTAAATTACTTGGTGGTGAGGTGTTTTAAATTACTTGGTGGTGAGGTGTTTTAAATTATGTGTGGTGAGGTGTTTTAAATTATGTGTGGTGAGGTGTAATCGTCCCAAACTCTCAGTCTGCACCCCCCCCCCTCCCCTATGTATGTGCTGATGTCCGCACACTGCACAGTAGTGTATATATGTTGCTTCTGGGACACTCTCATTTTCCCATTGACTTACATGTTAATTTTTCCCCTCCCTCATTGCCCCTAAACACCTCTATTTCTCTCACCCTGTTCTTTACGAACCTTCTAACCTTTTGACATGTTATCCTTATTCATTAGACCACTTAAACAATGGTCCTTCTGTGTGAACCTGTGATCCTTCTGACCTTATGGACCTTTTAACCTTTTACTCTTAATATCATCTGGTGAATCATCTTTGGCCCACTCAAACAACGACCCTACAAATATTTGTTTATGTGTGGGAAATAATTTAATTCTCCTACAACTCTCTTCACCATCTAATATATTAACAAAAAAGATGTTTGAGTTTGGTTCTTTATTAAGATATTTTAACTGAGCTAAGATAAAATGGTAAACCTCCCTCAATGTTCTTGTTTGAGCGCCTCCAGTGCCACACACTTTTTGGTAGGCTCTGTCCACTTTTTGTTAAGCTCCGTCCACTTTTTGGTAAGCCACACCCACTTTTTGTTAAGCCACGCCCACCTTTTACTAAGCCCCGCCCACTTTTTGTTAAGCCACACCCACTTTTTTACTAAGCCCCGCCCACTTTTGCTAAGCTCCACCCACTTTGTTAAGTCCCACCCACTTTATAAACTCTTCAGCATTGTATCATTTCCAGGTAATACATTACATCATTTTCAGGGAATTTCCATCACATCATTTCCAGTTAAGACACGCCCAGGGAATTTCCACAGGAAATGACACACCCAGTCCTTATAAAAGGCACCGACCACACAGGCTTTTTCAAACACGCTTTCTGCTTCACTTGAGAATGGACTACTATGCCGAAATGGAATGGGATAACTTTGCTATTCCTTGGAGTCCTACTACCTGTGTAGAACTCAATCTTCAGATTGATGAACTGGACTCGAACCTCTTATCAATGGAGGTAAGTTTGTTTATTTATTTATTTATTTATTTAATTAATTATTTATTTAATTATTTATTTTAATTTTTTTTTAGATGAGACTCGTGTAAGAGTTAACAAAGTTTATTTTAATATTCATAGAGCTTGATTTATACAAATAAAAAATATTGTATTAAATTAATACATTGTTATTTTCGTTCACAGGAAATTGTATCTGAGATACGAAATGAAAATTCTGCTTTTAACACAACTTGGGATGAAGTTATTTTTTTGTTTGAAGACATTTTGAACAACCAAGACCCCCAGAACGAGTTCTACCTTGATGACCCAGCCAAAGAGTTATACCTTGGAGATCCACAAAATCCTGAAAAAGAGTTTTACCATGATGATACTTGTTGTGAGTTATCAAAACAAAACCCACTGAACAAGTTCTACCTTGATGAGCCAGAATACAAGTCATACATTGGAGACCCACAAATTTCTGAAAATTGGGAAAGGGGAGTTCTCCCTGATGGTCCGCAGTTATACTATGTGAGACACATCATAGAAACCCTAAAAAATTGTGAAATGGGAATTCTCCCTGATGGTCCGCAGTTATACTATGTGAGACACATCATAGAAACCCTAAAAAATTGGGCAAGGAGAGTTCTCCCTGATGGTCCGCAGTTATACTATGTGAGACACATCATAGAAACCCTAAAAAATTGGGCAAGGAGAGTTCTCCCTGATGGTCCGCAGTTATACTATGTGAGACACATCATAGAAACCCTAAAAAATTGGGCAAGGAGAGTTCTCCCTGATGGTCCGCAGTTATACTATGTGAGACACATCATAGAAACCCTAAAAAATTGGGAAAGGGAAGTTTTCCCTGATGGTCCGCAGTTATACTATGTGAGACTTATCACGGAAACCCCCAATATTTCTGAAAATTGTGGTTCTACCTTGGGGACTTGGAAAGATGGTTATATTTTTGGAGACTCGGAATGGGGGTTTTGTTTTGATGACTCGGAATGTGATACCTATCTTGGAGGCTCAACAGGAATGTGGTTATACCTTGGGAACTTGGAAAGTTGGTTTTATTTTGGAGACTCTACCTGTGGGGTCCATCTTGGAGACTCTTTGGATTCTAAAGCAATGAACAATGTTCTTTGTTTAATGACGCTTGATTTAAGCAATATCAAGAAAGTTCGAGGAAGAAAATGCTGGAAAATTCTTTCTTCCCATTTCTACTTCTTCAAACTTGAAAGCCTTGAAAGACAGAATTGGAAGAAGAGGAAAAAAAAAAGAAATACATATTTTTAAAAAAGAAGAAAAAAAAGATTATGTTAGGGTTTGGGTGGGATTTTGAATGTGAGGGTTAGGGATGGGGTTGGGTTAGGGATGGGGTTGGGTTAGGGTTGGGATTTTGAATGTGAGGGTTAGGGTTGGGGTTGGGATGGGGTTGGGTTAGGGTTGGGATTTTGAATGTGAGGGTTAGGGTTGGGGTTGGGTTAGGGATGGGATTGGGTTAGGGTTGGGATTTTGAATGTGAGGGTTAGGGATTGGTTTGGTTAGGGATGGGGTTGGGTTAGGGATGGGATTGGGTATGGGATTGGGTTGGGTTAGGGATGGGATTGGGTATGGGATTGGGTTGGGTTAGGGATGGGGTTGGGTTAGGGATGGGGTTGGGTTAGGGATGGGGTTGGGTTAGGGATGGGTTGGGTTAGGGATGGGGTTGGGTTAGGGATGGGTTTGGGTTAGGGATGGGTTTGGGTTAGGGATGGGGTTGGGTTAGGGATGGGGTTGGGTTAGGGTTTGTATATTATTATGACTCACTCACACATACACACACACACAAAAGTTAAGCCCCAACTGGAAAGTTGAGGGATTCTGTGTTTGGGGTTCACAGATTTAAAAACGTATCCCCATTATATACATACAAAAGTTAAGCCCCAACTGAAACGTTGTGGGATTCTGTGTTTGGGGTTCACAGATTTAAAAACGTATCCCCATTATACACACACAAAAGTTAAGCCCCAACTAAAAAGTTGTGGGATTCTGTGTTTGGGGTTCACAGATTTAAAAACGTATCCCCATTATACACACACAAAAGTTAAGCCCCAACTAAAAAGTTGTGGGATTCTGTGTTTGGGGTTCACAGATTTAAAAACGTATCCCCATTATACACACACAAAAGTTAAGCCCCAACTAAAAAGTTGTGGGATTCTGTGTTTGGGGTTCACAGATTTAAAAACGTATCCCCATTATACACACACAAAAGTTAAGCCCCAACTAAAAAGTTGTGGGATTCTGTGTTTGGGGTTCACAGATTTAAAAACGTATCCCCATTATACACACACAAAAGTTAAGCACCAACTAAAAAGTTGTGGGATTCTGTGTTTGGGGTTCACAGATTTAAAAACGTATCCCCATTACATTTTATTTATTTATTTATTATTTTCAAGGGTATTAGCTGCTTACTTGTGTTTTTTGTAATTCTTGCGAGTAAAATGAACCCAAGATTTCTTCTCCATTTAAATCATATAATTTGTAGGTCCAAGGGACTGTATCCATTACATCAATGATTTTAAATAATTCACGAGTCCATTTTTGTGTATAACCTTTCTCAAAATGGCTTTTCCATTTGTATATTCTTACAATATCACCAACTTTGAACTTGGGCTTTCTCAAATTAATCTCCTTTTCATATTCTAATTTTGTAAATGTTTCTGATGGTTTTGATTTTGTTGATGAATGAACTGTATTGTTGTAATCATCTACAATATCCTGAATTAAATGCACCCATTTTTGAGAACTGAGTTGTGTGAATTTTTTATATAATTTCTCTTTCAAAGTACGATTAAAACGCTCAATAACAACTGCCTTTCCTTCATTAAAGGTGCTGTATAATTTAATACCCTTCCCCTTAAGAAATTTCATGAATATTTTGTTGTAGAACTCTGTTCCCTCATCGGTCCACAGTTTCTTTGGTTTTCTTTTATCCCTATCAAATATTAGCTTAAAGGCTAACATTAAAGTATCACCCCTTTTATTTTTTAAAGGGACAACCCAGGCAAATCTACTCCTCAAATCAATAACGGTTAAAGCATACCTGTATCCCTTATCATTATTCAATTCAATTAAATCAGCGGACCATATGTGGTCGGTGTATTTAGAATAAACCTTCCTTCTTTTAAACTTTGTGATTATAGGTTTATGTAATTCATTAGCCAAAAGCTCCTCAGTCTTGATAACATCATTGGAGTTTAATAGTTTTTTGGGAAATAACCAAGACCAAGTTTCAATTTAACACTTATCATTTTTTTCACAATAAACCTATCAACTTTCTCTCTCAATGTAGGATTTCGTATCAAGGACAAATTATACAACATTTCGCTGTCTGCTTCATGTTTTTCATCCAATGTGTTGGTATCCCCATAAGCAATATCATGCTTCATACACACTTCATCAACCCTATTTTTTGGTCTGGACCAAGGTTTAGGATTGTCAGCCTCATCTAATCTTTTATCCAAGTTTGTTCCTGGACCACAGAAAGAATACCCTGGAAGGTGTAATTCCCCTGGAATTCCAGTTGTTGTAAATTTACTTCCTGACAGAAACTTTTGTATGTCTCCTCCTCTTTTAGGAGAGATGAATTGGCACTTTTTAGAGCCACACACTTGACATATTCCTTTTTGACAAACTCTATTATTTTTAGCTTTAACATAAGAGATATTTTTAGATTTAGTTTTCTTTTTACATTTGAGACAATAACTCATATTTATTTATCAGAAAAATTCCGACAGAGTATCAAAACCTTTTTGGTTTTCAACATATACATTTCAATCTTGATTTTTAAAACATAAAGAATCCTAAGGAATGCCTTCACTCTCTCCTCCATTTATTTACAAATAAAACTAACTAAAGTCAATTACACCGACATCATCAACCACATAATCTTTTCCTTCTTCTTCTTCTTTATCCCCACTTTCTCGTTTAAATCTCCTCCCTGAAACTGAAGACATTGACGTCGTTATTCTTGAAAATAATATTTTCATTAGACTTCTCATTTCTTTATTTTCCTCCTCAGTGCGTTGAGTTTGATTTATTTGCTGTAATACCTTCAATCTTTTATTAATCTCACTGATTTCCATCTTTTTATATTTTTCCTCCCTCTCTCTTTGCTCCCTCTCCTCCTTCTCTCTTTTCTCCCTTTCCTCCTTCTCTCTTTTCTCCCTTTCCTCCCTCTCCTCCTCCTTTTTCTCCCTTTCCTCCTTCTCCTTTTTCTCTCTTTTCTCCCTTTCCTCCCTCTCCTCCTCCTTTTTCTCCCTTTCCTCCTTCTCCTTTTTCTCTCTTTCCTCCTTCTCTTCTTTAACTCCTTCCTCATTTATCTTAGCAATTTTTGATATCAATATTTTCACAGCATTCATTCTTTCTTTATTTTCCTCTTCGGTGAGTTGAGATTGATCTTCTTGCTGTAATACATCCACTCTTTTTTGAATCGCTCTGATTTCCATCTCCCTCTCTCTTTGTTCCCTCTCCTCCTTCTCTCTTTTCTCTCTCTCTTCTTCAACTCCTTCCTCATCCCTTGCTACCCTTGAGTTTAAACCCCAAAGAATATTATACATATACTCATCTGGATTTTGAGATATTCTTGTATCTATAATTATTTTTCTCATAATAGGATACCAATAAGATTTGTTGACGATTTCTAAAAGAGTTTTATATTTCATAACTTTGAGAAGTTCATTTTTATTTAATACTTTAAACAAGTCTCTATTTGTGGGTTTAACAATATCAGTATAAGGCCAGTTTTTTATGACAAAATTCCCATGTATATGCTCCAAATCATAAGGTATGTAATACCGAGCACCCTTTTCTTGTAGGTATCCTTGAATACAAAAATTATAATTCTCTTGTAGTCTTCTTCCTGCCATTTATGTATCAGAAATATATGTGAGATTAATATTATGACAGGTAATACCACCCCATCTTCCCACTACCAAATTGGTTTGTATTCCTTGGCTTTCTATCCTTATCTCATGACCTTCCTTCTTTGTCATGCTAACCATCGCTATACTATCATATATTTTTCTTTTCTTAAAACCATGTATTTGTTGTTTATTAATTGTACTTCCACATAAATCCTTATCCTCACCAAGTGGATAATATTCTTCTTTACGAGACTGATTAAAATCATGTAGGTCTTCTATGTTTATTGAAAAAGACCAATTATACCCTAAATCAGGCATATCATACCCCCATTTATTTATTCGCATATTAACTATATGTCCTTCTTTATAAAATTCAATTGTAAGCAGGTAGTTAAATTCAATGAGGAAAGGTGTATGGTCAGTATAACCAGGTGTTGTGGTTGTAAATTTTACTTGTTTAACAAAACGTGCTGTTTTCTTTAAAAATATATATTGTGATAAATCACTAAATCTAATTAAGTCATTTGCATCTGTAGGGTTTGGATAATTGATTAATTTATAAGTATTCTTCATATTAATATTTTTACTTACACTATATTTTTGTCGTTCAGCCTGTGCCTTTGTATAATAATTTGATAAATCAATATCCTGAGAGGATTTTCCAAAGATAGAACCATCTTTTCCAACATAAGTCATTTATATTAGATTAAAAATGATATCATAAAAATTTTCATTATTGTTGAGTTGAAATAATACATATAAACATAATTGACCACAACATTTAGAATTAATTTCTTGAACTTGAAATGTTTGATAAACACCATTCTGTAAGAATTGTATTACTTCAACAGGTGGTGGCATACCATAACTATCAAAATAATATTTATCCTGACTATTATGAATACAAACCCAATGAGAACCATTCTGTGTGTCTAAATTCATAATAATATTCTTTGTATTCTTATTTATATGTATTAATTCATCTCTCATACAAATAACCACATTATCAATTTTTAGTGTTTTACAATACTTAGCTAGTTCTATATTTGACGTTGTATTCTTTCCAAATTGTTTAAACCATTTATCCATTTATTTATGAGAAAGATACAATCCATTACCCCGTTTAGTTAGTTTAACACCCGCTTGAGCGATAGAGGAAAGCATATCTCCAACCAACAATCTAGCTTTATCAGGTAGACTTTCAAGTTTTTGAGCAAAATCTACAATTACACCACTTCCACTAATTTGTTTCTCCAACTCCTTGTTATGTCTTTCCAATTCTTTTTGAGCTTTTAGTTGTGCCTTCCTTTCGTTAGCAGTTTTTACCGCTGCTGAAATACCACCAGTCAATGCTCCCGCCGCACTTAAACCAGCAAATAAAGGAATTAGAAACGGGAGAAATCCTCCTCTTGACTCGTCTATTGAATATTTCTTTAACATAGGTTTCGTCATTTTAATTTTAAGTGATCCAACATCATTTAGTGTTTTTACTTGTGTGTGTGTGAGTAAAACATCAATTCTTACAGCTCCTTTTCTTTGAATTGTATTAACATTAATAATACAAGGCTTTTGATTTTGAATACAAGATGTTAATTTATTAAGATTGATTTGATTAACATATACCCCAACCATTTATTTATGAGAAAAAACCTATGTGATATTAATCATAACACCATTATCTGTATTAATCTGTAATTCTGTTTCCTCCAAAAGCAAACAATATGCATTAACCTCTTCACTCTCCCCTCTTTCAATGTATAGAGAAGTATCCACTCGATTAGACTTTATAGTTTCCTTTTGAGAACTCAGGTCAATTGCATAGATTGTATAAAGTTTTTGAAACGCAACCATATCCAAAATAGGATCATTATTACCATTACTTTCACACACCTTTTGGTAGGACTTGTAGGCTTCCGCATAATCATTTTTTTCCCAATCAATTTCCAATCTATCTCGCGGATAAAATGTGCCATCAAGAGAAACCCGAAGTTGTTTCACCTTAGCATTATCACTCAGGGCATTATTCTTATTAGTACCATCCTCTCCATCTGGTTTTTTAAAAATGAGCCAGAGGTATCGTGGCTTTCCTTGAAGAACACCCAAATTCCAAGTGTAGGTAGTGTGTTCCAGTTTAACGTGTTGACATCTTCTTTTAAGGTATGATACATTTAGCGGTTTCTTTGAGTTAAGTCTTCTATTTAACATCTCTTCCGTTTTAAGATTAGGAGTATATTCACTGATATACCAACACAAATCATTAATAACAAATTTATTGTTGTCTCCAAAAGCATTTTCATCCCCAAAAAGCAACCTATTTACATTATCATTCCTTTGTAGTTGAAATCTAATTTTAAGACCATACAAAACTTTATCATAATCGCAAAATCCAAATATACCTTTAAGAGGTACTGCTACGGTAAAACTATTCACTGCTTTTGTTTCATCATTATACATTGACTTCCTTTGACTATAACCAGGGTCTGCGTTTGTACCCGTTGACATATCAGGAATAAAACCTTCAACAGCTCCCTTACCCATTCTATCACTAAACGAATATAGTGTAAATTTCATCATTTCAGATGTAGCAGAGACATAATCAACCGCTTCAACCTCTTGTGTTCCAATATACAGGCGGACACTGTCAAACATTTTCCAGAAGAAATCATTTACGAGTGTAGCATTAGTATTATTTGCAGCCTTAGTGAATTTAAATTTACACAGCAAGAAACTATCAGCTATATTCAAGTAAGTTTGTTGATTATTTATTTCAAAACTTTTTGTTCCGTTTGAATTCCAGTCTGTTCCTGTTATAGCATTTACCTTAAAATAGTCTTCCTTTTTAGTGGAGTTTGAAATGATAATCGTATCATCCAAATCATAGATACTATCAATCGCTTCCATACTTGTATTTATATAGCATTAAAATTGTTGAAACCCTGACCCAAGTATTTTAATGATTTTTTGTCGTTCTTGTGAAGATAGTTGAGTTTTACCTTTTTTTATTTCTTTGATTGCTTGTAATTTATGAGACTCCTTTTGAGCATCTTTTATACTCTTTATAGCACCCGCAACGGAGCCCACGGCAGAAGCAGTTGAATCAATTAGGTCTTTATGTTTAAGGATGGTTGAACCAATACCCATTAGAGTATCAATTATCCCATCTCCTTTATTTCGAAATTGATGACCTACACCTCGTTGTCTCTTAGGTTTATAGTATCCTCTACCCACATACCTTGTATAGTCTGGTGAAAGGAACATGCCCTCCCCTGTAATTATTTTATATTTTCCCAACTCGTGTTTTCTCACAATAACCATTATTTATTTATTGAAAAACTTCACGTAGGTGAATTCTGATGGATATAATTTCATCATTAAAGGATATCATACGATTATCTTGGTCGGTTATCCTAAAACTTACTCTGTATATGGTTTTTCCTGACACAGGTAAATAGACAAGATTTTTTGGTTCCATATTAAATTTATAACCAATCGGGGTTGAGTATGCACTGAATGAAAATATTGTATTTGTTCTTATTCCATCGTTATAAGCACCATCAATCAAATCACAATGAATTAATACTGAATTTATACCGGAGGATATTTGGATAACATCATCACTGTAAAACGTCCCGTTATTTTCAATCTTTTTTGAAGAGAAACCCAATAGCTCTCTAAACGAATTTTCAATCGTGAAATCAACTTTATAATTATTTTTAAGTTTAATAGTTGATTTTGAAGTGTGTTTTTGAATATCTATTACAATATTTTTTGGTTCATCACCTTTTTCTTTCATAAGGCGAGAGACTTCTGAAGATATTTGAGAAATCTCGTAAGCTCCAGGTGAAACGGTTATAGTTTTATATCCACTTCCTGGATTATAACTAAACTTGTTATTTTTCTCTGTGATATTAAACAAGGTATTATAAGTTTCCATCGACAATAAAGATGCCTCATATGAGGTAAGGGGGTCAAGTTGTAGTGGGTAAGGGAATGAAGCTGTGTAATCGCTCGTTGTGAAATTAAAACTAAGAATTGTGCTTCTCATCTTATTTAATATCTAATAAAATATCTTTGTATTGACATTTATTAATTATTTTCATATTCATCAACTGATCTAAAATGGCTGAGGATTCATTAAAACAATTGTTGTTTCCAGCCTTCTTACTACCTAACAACAATAATAGCCTATTAACTAATTGTGATGGGTCATTTGGAAGAAAACTAACACCTGAACCAAGTTTACTTAAAGCATCAATAATATGTTTCTCCTTCTCATTCTTCTTACTTTTACCAGCAACAGAAACTCCATAATCAAGTGCATTTAACAACTCAATATATACCCTATCTTCCTCTCTTTCCATATCAAGTGGTTCCTCAAAATATTTTGAACCGCTGAATCCGGGGTTTGTTAGAAGAAACATTAATCTTGGAGTTAATTTAACATTTGGTTGAGTAGAACTCAAGAACATCAATTCATCATTAAATATCAATACCTTTTCTTCCACAAGATGAAACACTGCTGGTTCTTCTGTTGGAATGAGACCTGCTCTGGTTTTTGAACCCGCCGAATATTCATTGTTTTGAAGAGCTTCCACAACATAATTAGGGGGTTGATTTACCTCCTCAAGTTTCCGAAATAATCCCTCGTCATCATATTCTAATTTACCAAGTTCTTGTTTTGTTATCTGACTAAAATCTTTGAGCATTTGAAGTTTTTTCGGAGTAAATTCTACCGTGGGAACTGTAGGGTGTTGAGTTTTTAAAAGCGGTTTAAAAAATTTCTCTTGTTTTCTTTCAAAGGCTTCTTCACCAGTTAGTTTCTGTCTCCGTTTCTTCTTTATCTCTTCCTGTTGTTTAACAACTTTTGAAACTAATTGTTGATGTTCCTTAAACTTTCTTTCTCTTTCTTCGGTATTCATTTTCTGTATTTATTTATTGAAAAATATCATTTAGTATCTCATCTTGTTTCACAACAATATATTTATATTTTCCAATCGTGTGTTTCATATAATTTTCAAATTCTTTTTTACTACATAACGTAGAGCAATTATCTCTCCAAAAATTATTTACATCTATTGAATTTAACTTAAATAAAATAAAAGTATTGGCATTGTTTCTTATTGAGCGTCGAGGGAGTTGAAAATATGATTGACTAAGATATATACAATTACAAGAAGAATGTCTCCCTCTTGTATAGTAGCTATCCATTACTGTTTGGTTTCTCTCATTAACACAATCATCAAAGATGACGAGGTTCTTTTTTGATTTATCTAAATCTTGAGGTGAAGGTATATCATCCGTATTATCACTGAGAATACAAGTTATGGGTTTCGATTTTGATTTCTGTGTATCACAAAATAATTGTATTATATCTTCAATATTATAATCATTCAGTTTGTTTTGAAGTTTAAATAAACCGATAATGTCTTCCTTTTTAAGACCTGCATTAAAACCCTGTGAGAGTAGTTGATACTCGGGTTGAAAACTTGACTTTGTAAAAATTATTAAATTATCATAATCTAAAAAATTAGGACCAAGGAGCATCTTTAAAAGTAAACAGGTTTTCCCACATCCGCTTGAACCAACTATTAGACATCTCAATGAATTTGGAATGTTTTTATGGTTATTAAATTTTATCTTATTTTCCCAAACGGGTAAAAAATCATTCATTTATATATTTGGAAAACAAGTCATCTAACTTTTTTTGAGCTATTTTAGAAACTCTATATTTTATCCTGAGTTCGGGTTTAATTTCAAAATAATTCATTATTTTATTTATATAGTATCTTGTATTAACATTTCCATTAAAATTATTTTGAATAATAAATATCATTAAACCCTTATACATTTCCTCAATACAAATAGTCTCTTCCCTTAAAAGAAATGGTGTATTATCATCACAATACTTAACATTCATCTCTCTTAATAATCTTGTAAAGTAATTCATTTTTGGTTCTAATTTAAAAGAGTTATATATTTTTTTATATTTTTTATTATCATTAATTAAAATTAAATCACAGAAAATACATTGTTTATATGAACCCTCATTATTAAGCCCTATTCTATCACAAGCCGGACAATTCTCTAATTTATCATATGGAGAGTCTGGAAATTCTAAATATCCTTCAGAACTTATCATATTTATATAGTAAATTTTTACTTAAACTAAACGCAAGTTTATTCATTAATAAATACAATGTTTCAAAGCACAAAAGACAAATTTCAATCAATCTCTACTTCGGTGGAAGATATAGAAAAATATGTCAAAGATGTTAAATTGAACAAAGATAAATATGGAAATTTTTGGGTAAAACCAGTTATGGAAAATAACATGAGCCCCTCTATTTCATTTAAAGGAAGAGCTCTAACTATACCTGGAAAGACATCCATTAAAGTAAATCTAACAAAAGTTTCTCCTCTACTCCTGGCAATTTATTCAAAGCTTGAAAAAGTGATTGACCATGATACTTTGAAAAAGAATGATAAGACCATCAACAATACTCGTGGAGAAATTTGTATTTACTTTAATAATCCAAAGGGTGTAGATCTAAGTAAAATGAATGATGTTAATATTTCTGGTGAAATGTCATTTCGTTCTATGATAGTTAGAGATTATTTAAAGATAACTTTTGATATTAAAAATGTAGAGATTGAATCCGTTAATGAAAGAAAGTATATTGGTATCGATGGAAAGGTTTTTTCTGCTAATTAAATATGAGTCATTACAGCAGTGAAGATTTTACTATTTCATTGAACTCGGACGATAGTGATGATAGTATTTCATTGAACTCGGACGATGGTGATGATAGTATTTCATTGAACACAGATGATAGTTATGATACTAATAGTTTGTGCTCAAATGATAGTTATGAGAGTAGCTTTATTGATGACTCTGAGTATGATTCTGAGTATTCATGTGATAGTTATGACTTAGATGATTCTGAGTGAAAAAGTGTTTTAGTTTAAGCACAGCGATATATATAAAACGGAGCTGTAAAGCTCAAAAGTGTTTTCTTTTAAGCACAGTGATATATATAAAACACCACGTTTTCTCACGCTATAAATATGGTTTATTGTGATACTTGCGAGAAGGAAGTAAAATATTATAAACAACATATTCTCACCGCAAAACATACATACAACATTCTTAACAAACTTTCCCCTCTTCCACCTAAAACAAAACATTGTAAGGTCTGTAAAACAACCATCCTCAAGAAGGGGTTTAAAGCCCATCTTAAAACTAACAAACACTTGTCAAAATTGTTTACTATTAAAAACTCTGATGGTGCATTCAAAGGACATATTAAAATTAAAGTCTTTAACTTCAAACCTCCTGAACCAGAGTCTATAGTTGATGCTGTAGAAATAGTTAAACCTGCTGTTCAAACGTTGATTGAAAAAACACTAAAAGAAATGAAACCACTTAAATTTTATATGGGAGTAAAATTAGAAATGACAAAGGACGAAGGAGTTATAGATACACCATACATGAGAACTGAGCCACACTTTATATCTTCATATCAAGATTTTAAAACATCAGGAGTCTATGATGAACTTATTAAACAAGAGCAAGATGTGGATAATTCAATCGTAGGAAGTGGATTCAATATAGGAAAAATTATTGACATAGACATTCATATTCTTAAATCAGATCCTCTAAAAGCTTCTTCTTACATTGATTTACCCAGTGTTATCAAAAATAGAAAAGCAGTTATCAATATCAAAAATAAAGACAATAAATGTTTTCTCTGGTCTATTCTAGCACACTTACATCCTCCACATTTTCATGATGAAAGAGTATCTCATTATAAAAAATATGAGAATACATTAAATACGAAAGATCTGAAGTTTCCGATGACTTTAAATGATATTCCTAAATTTGAAAAGTTGAATAATTTATCAGTTAATGTTTATGGTCTAACAGAAACAAACAACATTCAGGTTTTAAAGCTTTCTGACAATTGTAAACAAACTCATATTAATCTTCTATATTTTAATTCAGACGAAAATTCACATTATACATACATCAAAGATATTACAAAATTAATAAAACCACAAGTATGTAAAAGAACAAATAAAATATATATTTGTATGCGTTGTCTTAACTTCTTCCATACACAAGAAAGATTAGATAAACATTCAAATTATTGTGGTGAACATAAATCAACGGTAATCAACATGCCTAAAAAAGGCTCAAAGATCACATTCAAAGATGAAAAGAAAACAATAAAACATCCATTTGTTATATATGCTGATTTTGAAAGTATTTTAGAAAAAATTGATACTGCTTCTCCAGATCCAAAAGAATCATACACAAATAAATATCAAAAACATACTCCTTGTGGTTTTTGTTATTATATCAAATCATCCGTTGGTGATAAATATAACAAGTTAGAGATGTATAGAGGCTCAAATGCCCCAGAGGAGTTTGTGAAACGACTAGAAAAAGACTGTGTTCGATTAACCAAGATAATGAGAGAAACCAATAAACCAATGTCCTTAACAAGTAAAGAAAAAAGAGAATTTATAAAAAACAATGTCTGTCATATTTGTGAGGAGAAAATTGGTAAAGGTCTAAATAGTCTAGTAGGAAGACTAGGTCCCCCTGCACCCCCCGGAGATATACTTCTAATCAGTGTTTCTAGATTGGAACAAATGTGTAGAAAATGACTAGCTATGGCCCCAAGCTGAAAAAATGTCCCACATACCATTTTTATGCAAATTACTGCTGCAAATTTTATGCAAAATTATGCAAATTTTATGCAAATTTTTGATGAGGAGTAGAGTTGAGGGGTCTTTGAGGGCTTCATCGAGGTGCTCTCGGTTGCAAGACTGGGTCATTCTGAGAAGCACAGCAGGGTCAGAGATCATGATGTTCTCCTCCTCAGTGAATCTCTCCATCAACAGCCTCTCCATTGCCTCACACACTGTTTTGAGGCAAAAGAGGGACTTTGCGTAGGCCTTTCCACTGAGAACACCTTTGAGAGATCCACTTGTTACTAGTTGTGCCTCAAAGAGAATCTCTGCATATCCAGAACCACGCATCTTGTGTCCAGTGAGCATCCCGATGTAGTTCATGGATGTGTGGAAGGGTCCAATCGTTACTACATGACTAGCAAATTCATTTGGCCAGCGCCAGATGATGGGAAGGGCTTTCATGCAGACACCCAGATCAAATGTATTCAGGACCCATCTCTGACCCACCTCAGCAGTTGCTGCCTCGGAACGCTTCAGTAGCTCACGAACAACTGCGTTGTCTGTGATCGGTCTGTGCCTGGTGCCTGCATGGCATGGCAATGGCCTGCAGCCTGTGCCTGGGCTAGGGGGTTTCACCTCTGCAACTGGTTCTCCCCCACCCAGCAAATCAACAGTCGACTACTGCACGCCTATCCACCAACCGATCACAGACAACGCAGTTGTTCGTGAGCTACTGAAGCGTTCCGAGGCAGCAACTGCTGAGGTGGGTCAGAGATGGGTCCTGAATACATTTGATCTGGGTGTCTGCATGAAAGCCCTTCCCATCATCTGGCGCTGGCCAAATGAATTTGCTAGTCATGTAGTAACGATTGGACCCTTCCACACATCCATGAACTACATCGGGATGCTCACTGGACACAAGATGCGTGGTTCTGGATATGCAGAGATTCTCTTTGAGGCACAACTAGTAACAAGTGGATCTCTCAAAGGTGTTCTCAGTGGAAAGGCCTACGCAAAGTCCCTCTTTTGCCTCAAAACAGTGTGTGAGGCAATGGAGAGGCTGTTGATGGAGAGATTCACTGAGGAGGAGAACATCATGATCTCTGACCCTGCTGTGCTTCTCAGAATGACCCAGTCTTGCAACCGAGAGCACCTCGATGAAGCCCTCAAAGACCCCTCAACTCTACTCCTCATCAAAAATTTGCATAAAATTTGCATAATTTTGCATAAAATTTGCAGCAGTAATTTGCATAAAAATGGTATGTGGGACATTTTTTCAGCTTGGGGCCATAGCTAGTCATTTTCTACACATTTTTTCCAATCTAGAAACACTGATTAGAAGTATATCTCCGGGGGGTGCAGGGGGACCTAGTCTTCCTACTAGACTAAAAGGTTAGAGACCATTGTCATCTCACTGGTAAATATAGAGGTCCGGCTCATCAAAGTTGTAATATTAATTATCAACTCCCCTCTTTCATTCCTGTCTTTCTTCATAACAACGCTCATTATGATACACATCTATTTATCAAGGAACTCTCAAAGACTTCTGGAAGTATCTCAGCAATTCCAAACACGGATCAGAAATACATTTCATTCACAAAAACAATTCACACATCTCCTATTACTCATATCAGATTTCTTGATACATTTAAATTCATGGCAAGTCCATTGGCTAACTTGGTTCAAAATCTAAAAGAGTTTCCATGTCTTTCAGAGTATTTTTTAGATAAAGATTTTCTAACACAAAAGGGAATTTACCCCTATGACTATATGGACTCATTTGAGAGATTCAATGAAACACAACTTCCTTTAAAAGAAAATTTCTATAACAAATTAAATAATAGTCATATATCTGATAAAGATTATGTACACGCACAAAATGTTTGGAAAAAATATAACATTAAGAATCTTGGTGAGTATCACGATTTGTACCTCAAAACTGATGTGCTTTTGTTGGCTGATGTGTTTGAGGCTTTCAGAACAATCTGTCATTCTGGATATGGATTGGATCCTGCTCACTATTACACTGCTCCTGGATTGGCTTGGAGCGCGATGTTAAAAATGACAAAACAAGATTTGGATTTGATAACCGATGTTGATATGCTTTTGATGATTGAAAAGGCAAAGAGAGGAGGAATTTCACAAGTCTGTTCAAAGAGATATGCTAAAGCAAATAACAAGTACATTCCAAATTATGATCCATCGGTAGAGAGCTCCTACTTGATGTATTATGATGCGAACAACCTGTATGGCTGGGCAATGTCTCAGGCTCTTCCTTATGGAAAACTTAGATGGGTAAAGGAAAAAGATTACAAAAAGGTTTTACAAGATGTATGTATCTCTACACAAAAAGAATTGGATGATTCAAAGGTTGGTTATTATTTTGAGGTCGATTTGAAATATCCAGAGGAACTTCATAACCTACACAAAGATCTCCCATTTGCTTGTGAAAAGGAAAGTCCAAAGAAGGAGTGGTTAAGTGATTATCAACAATCATTTAATATAGGTGAATCAACAGAAAAATTACTTACTACATTATATAACAAGAAAAATTATGTTCTACACCAAAGAAATTTGCGACAATATTTATCAAAAGGTCTAAGAGTAGAGAAGATCCATAGGGTTCTAAAGTTCAATCAAAGTCATTGGTTGAAGGGGTACATTGATTTTAATACACAAAGAAGAACAGAGTCAAAAACAGATTTTGAGAAAGACTTTTATAAATTGATGAATAATGCGGTCTTTGGTAAGACCATGGAGAATGTGAGGAAAAGACAAAATATCAGACTATCAACATCTTGGGAACAAGCATCAAAATTAATTAATAGACCGAGTTTTACTAGAGCTGAGGTCTTTACTGAGAACTTTTGTGCGATCCATTTGATTAAAGAGAGTATTGAAATGAACAAACCTATTTATATTGGAACATCAATTCTTGATTTATCAAAGTCATTAATGTATGATTACTTTTATAATAACTTGAGGAAGAAATATCAAAATGATGTTAATCTACTTTATATGGATACAGATAGTTTTATTTTGCAAATTAATACTGATGATGTTTATTCAGACATGAAAAAGGACATTAATATCTATGACACTAGTAATTACAGTCCAGAGAGTGAGTTGTTCTCTTCTAAAAATAAAAAGGTGATTGGAAAGTTTAAAGATG